>NC_133161.1:92086071-92395119 GCF_040802235.1 Manis javanica
AAAACTAGATGATCCCAAAGGTCCCTTTCAACTTTAAATCTTTGTGACTGAGTGACATGACAGTTCCTACCTCCTATAATATATCATATTTATCTGACATACAAAGTGTCTATTCCAATCCTGGTAATCTATTTATCTCTATATATGCCATAGCTATAGGGAGCTAGTGAGGTTTTTTTTTATGAAATTGTCATTTAAATTAAAGATAGTAGATACAGTTCCTAAAATAATCTTTAGGAGTGTTTCTGGGATCAGAGCAGTCTGAATTCTAGACCTTTCCTCTCTCCTCCATCTCCAGACCTTTCTGCCTCTTCAGAATCAAAGGGAACCTGTGCTAATAGGTCACTGGCTGATGAGAAGGTGAGGGTGCTGTGGTGCCTTCTCCACCCAGAGCTTGGCCAGGACCTGAGCTCAGTCTCAGGAGTTAAGAATCTGGAGAAATTGCTCAAGATTAAAGGAGACCAGAGAGATAGGACAACTACATACAATGTATAAGAGTGATCCAGGATTAGGAAAAAAATTACTATAGATAGGATAGTGTTATAAAATTATTGAAATTTGGATATAAACTATTTATGAGATAATAGTTTTATATCAGTTATCTTTCCTGCAGTATTTAGGAGGGTGAATGGTTAAAATATCTGCAGCCATCTCTTAAATGGTTCAGACAACACACACACACACACACACACACACACACACACGGGAAAATGAGAGGGAGAAAGGAGAGAGAACAAATGTGGCAAAATGTTACAGCTGGTGAATCTACTGTTTGTTATTCTCCTCTTGCAATTTTAATGGCTATTTAAAGTTTTTCAAAATAAAGTGTTAAAAGGTGTACTTATTTATATTCTGTTTAGAACAAAGACACAAATAAAAATAAAAGGATGGCCAATGAACAACTAAGGAAATGGCCATGGAAAAAGAAAGTATTAGAATTAAACACTGAAAGTGATAAAGTTGTTAAAGGATGTGATATAAAAGGCAACATTGATGAAGAAGATACTGTAGTCAAAAATACATAACAGATACGTAAAAATAAGAATATTAGAAAAATAAGAGAACTGGATAAAATTCCCATTATGGTGAGAGATCTCAAATGCACAACGAGCAGACTGTAGGGAAAATGAAAGCTCCTGTGGCCAGATCCTCACCTGACCCTAAAGTACTTGATGATGTAATTGGCCTACTGCTAGGCTACTGCTTCCACAGCTGTAGGCAATGAGCTTTTATTGACAGGGTCACTGTATAAAGAGCTCCTTCCGGTGCCCTGGGCAGAGGCAGAGGCAGAGACAGACAGAGGTGGGTTATAGACCTGCAGGCTGCTGGATGCAGACATGATTCTAGTGCTCGACCTATCACAGGGAGAATAAGGCTGGGTAGAAACCCTTTTACCCCAAGAGTGTTCCATTTCTGGGCCTCACCGAATCAATAGTGAACCTGCCCCAGGGCTGCCTCAGGCAAGACATAGACAAACAAGCAAGGATATACAGGAATGGAAAATACATATTCCATAATTATATAAGTGATCTATAATATATGAAATATGAATATACATAAACTTTGCTTGCAAGGAAACTTTAACAAGATTTTTAAATTAAAATTTAACATGCATTTGCTGATTATAAAATTGGAAATAAACAATAAAAAGATGACAAGATGTCTTATGTATTTGAAAATATAATGTCCTAATAATCCTTACTTCAAGACAACATCAAAAGGAAACATAAAAACTATCTGGAAGACTTTATGTAGTAGAAAAATTATTTTTTGTTTTGGTGTTTCTTTTCCTCTCATGAAGTCAAACATACTTTTTCAATGATTTCATATAATTGAATTTTGGATTGGTTCAATAAAAAGTTGAATTATATACATATTCTTTGATGTGATAGAATTTCTCTACATGATATTACATTTTTATATTTTTTTACTAAATGCCAAATTATTTGTGAGCATATCAGTTTTCATTTTCTGGCATGGTTATAAAACTTTAGTTTATAATAAATTCCAATTATATTCTGGATTTCAACAGTTTACAAGAATATCTGGAAAGACAACATATATCCCAGTTCTGTGATGTTGAAGATAATATAGCTAATGTTAATAAGCTTATTGATATCTTCTTCCCTGATTTTAAAAATATGAAAGGCATAAAATTAGAAAAGATACTGGCATTACTTCGACCAGATCTCTTTCATGAAAGGAAAGGTAAGAAATAAAGTATAAATTATTTAAGTATTTTGTTCACAGAATTTGAATAAACCCTTGTGTAATTACATTAAAAGACATTATTTTAAAATTTAACATTGAAAGAAAGCATAACATTAAGAAATTTAGGTAATATTAATTTTCTAATTTCTCAATAATGAAGAATAAAACATTTTTGTAGTTAATGAGTTCATAAGGTATCTTCTAAACTATGAATTTGTTAGAGTAGCTTTTAATATGGCAAGAATTATTACATAATCAAGATTGGAAGCTTTCATTCTGAAGTGCCTTTATTCAAAGATTGGATCAACCCCTCATTAATAGTGTGATTTGAAAAAGATACTTTACTAGGTTTATTTCTTCATGTGGACATGCAGAAGATAAAATGAGAGAATGTAAATAAAGTGCCTGGCATTCAAAAAGTGCTAGTTCTTTCTTTTTTGGTGCTAATTCTTTTTAAGTGCATTCCCTTTTCACATAGCAGAGTCAATATGGCAAAATAAGAACACAAACCATGATTTTACACCATTAATTCTTTTTTATACTTACTGCATGGAAATACAACTGATAATTGTTTATTTTTCTCTGATTTGCTGAACTCAGTTCTAGAAGGTTTAATGGACTTTCCTTGGGAATTTTTATGTAGATCAGGGTTTTGCAACCTTTCATGAGCCCCTACTTATGTTTGGGGCTAGATATTTCTTTGCTGAGGGAGGCTGTGTCATGTGCATTGTAAAATGTTTACAACATGCTTGGCCTCTACTCACTAGATGCTAGCAGCCATCCTCCCTCCCACTCCCAGTTGTGACAACCAAAAATGTCTGCAGACATTGCCAAATGCACTCTTGGACAAAGTCTCTGGCTGAGAACCACTGAAGTGGACAATAATATCAGTAGGCAACTTGAGACCGCTTCATCTCTTTCTTCCCATCAGTAGGCCTTTTCTTTCTTTTGTTTTCCTTCTTTGGGCTAGCTAGAACTCCCTGTGTGATGTTGCGTAGGGAACTGAAAACGAACATGCTTGCCTTGTTCCTGACCTTAGAGCAAAGGCATCCAGTCCTTTCCCATTAAACATAATGGTAGCTCTATATAATCTTGTCCTAATTAAGGAAATTCCCACCTATTCCTAGTTGGGGGGGATCTTTTTATCATGAATGTATGTTTATTTTCTCAAATATTTTTTCTATATCAACTCACATGATTGTGTTTTTTTTTTCCTTGAGTTTGATAATATGACAATTACTTTGATTTTTGAATGTTGAACTAGCCTTGTGTTCTCCAAATAAACCACACTTGGTTGTTGTACAGTGGCCTTTTGATGTATTGCTGGATTGGATTTTTAAATATTTTATTGGGTTTGTGTCTATATTCAAGTGGGATATTTGTCATTTTCTTTGCTTATAATGGTTTCATCTGGTTTTGGTGTCAGGACAGTGCAGGCCTCAAAAAATGAGGCTCCGTTCTGTTTGCTGGGAGAGATACTATATAGTTGATACTACATCTTTCTTAAATGTTTACTGGGATTTACCAGTGAAACTATCTGGGTGAAGAGTTTTGTTCTTGGAGTGCTTTAATGTAGATTTCTTTGCCTTTTTAAATATTTTTAAATGTGTACACATTTCAGTTTGCTTCTAGCTTGTCAGAATAATTTCCATTATCTCTTAAAGTTCCTCTTTTTTAAAGTCCCATTTTTTCTGTACTGTTTCTCCACATCATCTGGGATTCCAAAAATAAAACTGTTAGTAGATCTTTTGATATTGTCCCACAGGTTCCTGAGGCTTTGCTCACTTAAATATATTTTTTCTGTGTATTCTGATTGCATCATTTCTATTGTTTTAGCTTAACATTAAGACTGAATCTTCCTTTTGTGATTTCCTTTTTGGCATTCAGATCATCCAGTGAATATTTTAGTTATATGTTTTTCAGTTCTATACATTTCATTTGGTTTATTTTTATAACTTTGATTTCTGTGTGAGAACTTTCATATTTCTGATCATTTCAAGAGTGTTCACCCTTACTTCATGGAATATAGTTAAAATAGCTACTTTAAATTCTTTTCTGAGAATTTCAACATCTATATTACAATTGTTGTGATTTGTTTAGTTCTTATAAGTTGTATAATTTTGTATCCTAGTCCCTGGTCATTCTGAATATTATGTTATGAGATTCAATCTTGTTAAAATCTTCTGGAGAATGTTGATTTTTGTTTGTTTGTTTTAGAAGTCACTTAACGAGGTTACATTAAGACCACATGTCCCAACCCACTTTCCATGGGCTGTTTCCAATGTCAGTTCCATTTTCAAACCTTTTGTGTGTTATTCTGGTTTGTCTCCCTTGTGCCAAACTTAGGGATCAGTCATAAATCTAGGCAGAGGTCTACACTGTAGTTTAGTTCCCAAGACTTTATTATGTTTTCTCTTATCAGCCTGGCACAATTAATGCTCAGGGAAGAGCCCACTACTTCACAGATTTAGGGAATCACTTTTCCCTGTCCCTACTCTCTCTGGATCTGTCTCAAGGCCCCTGTTTTTAGCCTTCCTGTGCTATGTGTACATCCTGAAATCTTTTGATACTATTTTTCAATTTATATTTTTGTATTTAATCAAGTTTACAACAGATGTATTTAGAAGTTTTTTTAATAGAAACTGGTTTTCATGCTTCCCACAGTCTTAATTAAAGTTTATTAATTTCCCAATTTTAAAAACTTAATTATATTTTATCTCTTAGCTATTTGGAGCATATATTTAGGCACAATAAAAAAAGATATATACTTAACTATTTTGTTTTCTGAGCCTTAGCATATCTGAGAATGTCTTTTATTTCCTTCATATATGAAAGAAGACACCTGACTGTACAATTAAAAGAAATTCCCCATCCCCAAATCTATAGACTTTGGTCCACTGGCTTTTATGTTACAGAGGAAAAGTCTGCTGTCAGGTCTGGTTTTTGTTCCTTTGTAGATAATTACATTTTTGTTATTTTTGTTTGTTTCATTTAGATACTTGTAGAATGTTTTCCCTTTTTTATCATTTTTTTTCAAGATTGCATAGACACATGAGAATGAACTTATTTTTTTTTTGAGAGGGCATCTCTCATATTTATTGATCAAATGGTTGTTAACAACAATAAAATTCTGTATAGGGGGGTCAATGCTCAATGTACAATCATTAATCCATCCCAAGCCTAATTCTCGTCAGTCTCCAATCTTCTGAAGTATAACGAACAAGTTCTTACATGGCGAACAAATTCTTACATAGTGAATAAGTTACATGGTGAACAGTACAAGGGCAGTCATCACAGAAACTTTTGGTTTTGATCACGCATTATGAACTATAAACAGTCAGGTCAAATATGAATATTCATTTGATTTTTATACTTGATTTATATGTGGATCCCACATTTCTCCCTTTATTATTATTATTATTATTATTATTTTTAATAAAATGCTGAAGTGGTAGGTAGATGCAAGATAAAAGTAGAAAACATAGTTTAGTGTTGTAAGAGAGCAAATGTAGATGATCAGGTGTGTGCCTGTAGACTATGTGTTAATCCAAGCTAGACAAGGGCATTAAAACATCCATGGATGCAGAAGATTTCTCTCAAAACAGGGGGGGTGAGGTTCTAAGCCTCACCACTGTTGATCCCCAATTTCTCACCTGATGGCCCCCTGCGACTGTGCCTGTCTTAGGTTGTTCCTCCCTTGAGGAATCTTACCTGTCTCTGGCTAACCAGTCATCTTCTGGGGCCATACCGGGAGATGTAAAGTTGGTAAGTGAGAGAGAAGTCATATTGTTTGAAAAGGTTAGCTTTTTACTTCTTTGCAGATTTATGCCCTGTGGTTTCTATGCCCAGCATTTGTCTTGAGGTATCTTTACCACTTGGAGGAATTATGATACTCGGTAAATTCGATATGAGGCACGAATTCTATTTAAGGGTTGTAATTAGGAAGGAAGAAGAAAAGCTATAGAGGTAGCAGACGGAAGAAAACATGGGAGGATTGATTATTTCTTTGACATATCTTCTTGTAGAGTAACTTAAGCATGTATAGGTTTTAAACTACTAATTAAATTGTGCATACACATTAACATAATAGGAATATTATTACATAACCAAAGCAGATCTATAATTACCAGCCATCTCCAGTGAAGCCAAGAAAACCAGTTAGGCACCCTAGACATTTGTGAAAATTTGTCTATGATATGATGGATATTGTCCAACTGTACTTGAACAGTCTGAGAGAAATCGGACAAATTAAAACAACCCATTCCTGGGAACTGTTCACATCCCGTATATTCTTTTAACAGTAGATAGGCTGTAGTTGTAAGATTTTGGAGAATGAACTGATTTTTACACATTTATTTTGTTGCTAACCACGTTACTTAGCGATTTGTCTGTGACTGATGAGAAGTAAGATAGATGTAAAGGTTCTCTGGGCTTTGAATTCTGATTTTTGTGGACCAGATTATTCCATGAAATATTCATACAACTACTAGATGCTTTATTTAGAATCAGGAATTCCCTGTATCTTCATACCTATCACTGACTATAGGCATCACATGGCATCACTGGAATACTTAGGATGATGTCTGAAAATCTCCATGGACGCTATGCAGCAAAACAAAATGTATATTACCTATGGTATCTGTCTGTATGAGAATTTGAAGTGGACCTTAATCCTCTACTAGCTAGCTCAAGGAAACTCAATACCATCTTGGAAATAATGATACTCCCCAGTGCTTTTTCACTGGATAAACCTGGATCCTGAGAACACTATGTGCCTAGATTATGTCTTGTGATCACCTGACTGAGAGGGTGCCAACTAAGGAAAGCATGCTTGAGGATGGTGTGGGGAAGTTGGGGTTCCTATGTCCAGGATCCTCACTGAACTTAAACCACTTGATGATGTAACTGGCCTGTTGCTAGGCTCCTGCTTCCACACCCGTAGGCAATAATCTATTATTGCACTATATAGAGAGCTTGACCCAGTGTTCTGGGTGGAGGCAGAGATGCTAGTGCTCGACCTACTGCTTGGAGAACAAGCTGGGTGATAAACTCCCTCACCCCAAAGAAACATTCTACTGTTATTTGCTTTGGTCACACTGAATCCATAGAGAACTTGCCAGGGGCTGAAACCCATTGGTAAGACAGATGGCCAACCCACCCACTCTGCCATTAAGTCTAGTTTCTTTAGCTTTGTGGAGATTTACCTCTGAATTTTTTTCCTCAGCTTTTCTCGTGAATTATTGCAAGAAGCCAACCTAAAATGTTTGAGGATTAATTGTCACTTTTTAAACTGTTGCCATTAGGTACCCTCATATGAGACAAACTTTTTGAATTTAATAATGCAAAAATTAAAAACATCACTTCAGATCTCCTCTGAGAATTCTGCCTTTTTCACCTTTAAGAACTATTTTGATATTTTTTTTCTCTTGTCTATGAAGTAATTCTGAAGCAAATTATTACTTTAACTATATTAATGTGTGTAATTCCTTGTTTTACTCTTTCTTGACAACTGTTTGCTTTGTTCTAGTTTAGTATTTTGGTTCCATGTCCAAAAGTGGAGAGAGAACATGTCAATCAGGTTTCATTTTTGGCCATGATAGGGAGCTTCATGCTCTGAGGCTCTGAGTCAGCATTTGTACTGTCAGTTTTGCTTTCTTTGTTGGAAAGATGACCTCATAGCTCCAACCATCATGTTCCTCAGATGTTTCAAGTAGGAAGCAGACAGTGGTTGTCTTGCCTGAGGGTTTCAGCCCTGGGCAAGTTCACTATGGATTCAGTGAGACTGAGGAATGACCTTGGAACATTCTTGAGGTAAAAGGGTTTATAGCCAGGCTTTCTTCTCCTGGTAATAGGTTGAGCACTAGTATCATGTCTGCATCCAACAGTCTGCAGGTCTGTAATCCTCCATCTCTGCCTCCACCCAGAGCACTGGGCAGAGCTCATTATATAGTGACTCAGTCAATAATAGCTCATTGCCTACAGGTGTGGAAGTGGTAGCCTGGCAGTTATATCATCAAGCAGTTTAGGGTCAGGTGAGGATCCTGGCCATAGGAACTTCCATTTTCCCCACAGTGGTGTAGGGCAGAGAGGTTATCTCCAGGGTCTTTCTCAGAAACATCCCTTATATATCATAGGCCTATCTGGGCCACATTGCTGTACTATCCAAGGAAGGATGGAGAAATGTGAGTATTACATTTTTTAGGCTTCTACATGGGAAGCAGGCAAGAGAGGAGGCTGAGAAATACTTCTGGGTACCTAACAAAGTGGGAGAAAAAAATTAAGGGCTACTGAATATAAAAATTATTTATAAATCCTTGCATACTTGTGTTGGTTGGCTATTGTGGTTACCATCTGTCCCATACACATACACATGCATTCCCTTGAAGAAAATGTTTCCTAATGAGATAGCTCTGTTTATTTGTGTATGTGCATGATTGCTATGATGAAGAATTAGAAATAGCATCATAATTTGATATGTTAAGAATATTGTTTAGTTTAAACTAAAATCTAATAAGCTATTTTTACACTTTTAAATTTCATGTGAGAATGAAATACATTATATGCCCTTATGAAAATACATTCTATGTGTACAACCAATAACCTAGCAGTTAATTTATTACTGTGACTTTTTTATAAAACAGAGCAAGTTTTGAATATTATTCAAGAAGAAGGCTTTAAAATACTGATGCAAAGACAAATAGTATTAACAGAAGAAGAAGCAAAAACATTATGCAAGGAATATGAAAATGAAGATTATTTTGAAGATCTTATACAAAACATGACCCGGTAAGTAGATTTTGGGTTTAGAAAGCACAGTCTGATCTATTTTTGAATCATTTAAATCTTCCATTAACCCCACCCTGCTCAGGTGGTCAAACTTCTCAATTCTGTAAACACGTGTCAGTCTCATTCCCATCTTGATACTCTGCTCAGCTGTCTTCTCTGGTCCTCCTGAAACGTTGTTGAGCAATAGAAAGGTCCTCAGAGAAGTTGCTGGGCCCAGTCAGGTTGAAATTCAGTGTGTAACGTCATCAAGTTCAAGCAGAGATTTGTTGATCCTAGAGATCACTAGTCCCAGGAGAGGAATAAGATGTTTCCTAATGAGAAATCTGTCAGGTTTCTAGAAGAGTAAGTGAACTAGCAGCTGGGGCAGAATCCAGAGAGGGTATATAGACCAGTATAGGAACCAATCTGTCAGAGACTATGCCCTTCTCTTCCCTTCCTTTTTTGCTTCCATCCTTTTATAAATATGCTCTTGAGAGGACACCAGTGAATTTAATTTTAGAATTTTGATAAAAGGATTATTTTGACATGATTTTAGTTTCTTTAAGAAATCACTTGTACTACCTAGATATAATTAGCTACTGATCCATGTTTTTCTTAACTCTGTTTTTTCTTTTCTAACAGTGGTCCATCTCTAACCCTTGTTCTATTAAGAGAGAATGGTTTACAGCACTGGAAAGATCTAATGGGACCAAACAATGTTGAAAAAGCCAAGGAATATCTTCCAGAGTGGTAGGATTCATATCATGGGTCCTCAACTTCTTTCATAGGAGCCCATTTTCATTTTTTTTCTGGATATGGGATACAGGAACCACAGCTCTAGTCCAAGGGAGGCTCTCACGAAAAGTGCTGTTCCTGGGCAAGGAGTGGACTGCTTATGACTAGAGGCCCGGTCCCCTGCCAGCCTGAATATGGCCACGGCTTATGGTGGTGGCTTTTGAAGGCTTAGCAGAATTTTCCTGTGAAAACATCTGGGCGTGTTTTCTTTTCTTTTTTTTTTTTGTAGGATAATTCTTTGACCACTTTCCCATTTCTTCTATGGAAATTGATCTATTTAGACTTTCTCCACTAAGGAGAGGTAATTTTTGTTAAGCTATGTTCTTTCAGCCATGCTGAAAAGGTTGTGGGGTGCTTGGTTTGGAGCTGGGAAGTAAGTGGTGGACACCCAGCTGAAAGGCCATCTCTTGGCAGAGATATTCACCCCACCCACTATTTAGAAGATTTTCTTTTGAAAAGAGTATGGTGACAGCTAGAGATTCTTTAGCTGAGCATAAGATTTTCAAGATCATGGTGTTCAACTCAATGTGTAGTTCAACTATTTGGTGGGAACATCTACTAAGTTAGTTTACTGATGAACTTAGAAATCAGCTATACTGTGTAATTAACTTAATACCTGGCATCTTACCTGGCACATTGGAGGCAATCTTTAAACATTTCTTGATCTTAACTCCTGGGCTTGGTATCACCTGGAGGATGAGAATCATATCTTAGGCATCTTCTTTTGGTACGCAGCTCATGGAAACAAACTGAATTACAATTTGCTTGGATTCTTTTTGCCGATTTCAGCATAAGAATCAATTCAGCAGAAGAAAGGTCATTCCTTCAAGTGAACAAGAACAGAGATGCTCTGTCAGGCATAGTGAACTTGACATCCATGTTGACACAATAAGTAACAGTACTTACGAATCATCACCTATAAAAGTCAAAGTGTTTTCTTTTGGGTAGGATTTCCGGAATCGAACTTGTCCTGCATAGACACATTTTACCGCTTATTTAGCCCTACTCACTTATGCCTTTGTTCCTGTGCTGGACAGTTACCGTAAAGGATAATATGGGTTGGACAGTCTGTGAGCAGAATGCCATAGAACCTCTTAATGAAATATAGCATAGAATACAATGCATGGCATCAGAGAGAGAATTCCTACCAACACAAGGCCTATCCTGTAGCCATACTGTTTTAGCAATTGTAGCTCCAAGTGTGGAGGTGGTATGCCAGCATAGAGACATTTTCTCCAGGTGAAGGCGTTCTGCCTGCCTTTTTTCACCCCACTCTTACAGAGAAGAAGCCTGCCCAAAGCCCTTTTGATCCCTATGTTGCTGCAAGTCCACAACTAATCTTGACCACTATTTTTGATTGGTTTCCTGTTTTCCAGTTTCCTTGGCTCCACCCAGCAACTTTGGTTTGCTATGAAGTAACTTTTTCAGTGGAGTGCAGCCCTTTCCTGCACTTGAGTATTGGACTATACCCTCTGCATTGCTTAATCTGAAATAAGGTCACTTGAGTGAAATAGAAACACAGCAACCCCTCATCCTCATCCCTTATTCCCTCTATCTCAGCCTCCCGGCCTCCCACACACCTTTTCCAATAATCACATGTAATGGCATGACAGGGCCTGGTTGTAGTTACCTGCATTGAATAGAGAAAGTGTTGGTGATGGCTTAGGCTGCTTCCATCATTTGCTGTGCAAATCCTCCCACCCCCGGCAATTACAGGCTCCAAGGGTCTTGGGCCGCAAATGTCTTCAGAGCAGAGATGTGAGAATACCCAAGGGCCAAATGGGAAGGCCAAGTTGGAAAAGGCAGAAAGGAAATCTGACTGGGTCACTGAAAGCAGAGAGGAAAGAAGAGCTTGAAGCCAAAGGCAGGAAGCTATGTTTCCAGTGATGTCAGTCTGTTAACAGGAAGGTACATTCTTCACTGTGGCTGGATTTGTGAGTTGGCTGCTCAGGGCTGTTTGTAAAGGGCAGGAAATGAAATGAGCAGTGAGTATATCCTCTCCTGAAATATACATAGACAGAAAAGGGACAACTGAAAAACGTCAAAGAACAATTGATTTAGAAGATTGGCATATGTCCATTGTAAAAGAAGCAAAACCAGAATAAACTGCCTAATCTGACTTGGACTGTCCAGTATCCTCACCATCACCCCTGCCTCCTAACACAAAGCCACTCTGTACGCTCCTCTTTTATTGCTGCCTTTGCTCCCTTTGGAGTTCCATTGCAGTGTCTCCTGGATTATAAGGTCAAATGCCATCTCTAGCATCTGATAGTATTTAGTGGTGAAAGAAGGGAAAAGAATATTTATTAAGAGCTTAGTATGCACCATATATTTCAAACACATCATCTGATGACATCCTCAAAGTCACCTTCCAAAACAGGTTTTATAATCACATTTATATTTGAGACAACTACAGCACAGAGAAGTTAAGTAATTGCCCAATAACACAGAGCTAGCAAGTAGTGCATCCAGGGTTGTGTGTTTTCACTTTCACTCTTCCTTCCTTCAGAATTTTCTGTCAATACCCATTATCATGCTTATGTAAATGTCCATGTCCTTTCTTCCTTATGACTGTTACCTCCTTCGGAAGAAGTAGCATGCCTCAAAGCCACTCTGTAATTCCTGCCTTTTGCACAATGCCTGGATCTGGGATGAGTTGCTATTGCTCAAATTACTTTTGAAGTGTTACGTTGTGTTATGTTATGTTACATTATGTTATGTTATGTTATGTTATGTTATGTTATGTTATGTTATGTTATGTCATGCTATAACAGTTTTTCACTTGACTTCTTTTTCAAAGTTTATGTGCACAATTTGCAATGGGAAGTCTGCCTATCAACCAGTTGTATGGAAGTGATTCATTAGAAGCTGCCAAAAGGGAAATACAGTATTTCTTTCCTTTGCAAAGCACTTTAGCAGTGATTAAGCCTCATGTAACACATGAACAAAGAGGTAAATACTTAAAAATAAAGCCTGATGTATATGTTCTTTTCAAAATTTTGTGAAATTTTTCAAACTGTAGAAAAGTTGAAAGAATGATGCAATGAACCTATATCCCTCTATCTAGATTTTACAATGAACTTGTGTTGTATTTGCTCTTTCTCCTTTGTTCTCCATCTCTCTTGTAACCAAAATGGTAAAGAATTTTGTTGAAGTCCTTTTCAGAGTTGATGACCATTTTTTTCTCCATAGATATATTAATATGAAAAATTATGCTAATGACATTTCTAATATGCTAATGCTATTCTAATATTGAGCTATTCACCCATTCCTCGATAAAGTCTACTTAATCATGGTGTATTTTTCACATATGCTTTTGGGTTCTGTATGCTTATATTTCATTTGGGATTTTTTGCAGTGAGACTTGAAATAAGATTGGTTTGTACTTTTCATTTTTTGGTGCAGGGTTTAGATGACAATGTAAGCATGAAGCATGCTTATGATATATGTGAGTTGGCTGCTCAGGGCTGTGTTATATTATGAAGCATGAATAAGATATCATTTTGTTCAGTGCTCTGAAAGAGTTTAAGTACCAGTGGAGGTGGCTTTTGAAGGCTTAGCAAAATTTTCCTGTGAAAACATCTGGGCCTGTTTCCTTTTTTTTTTTTTGTAGGATAATTCTTTGACCAGTTTCCCATTTCTTCTAAGGAAATTGATCTATTTAGACTTTCTCCACTAAGGAGAGGTAATTTTTGTTAAGCTGCATTCTTCCAGAAAATTATCCACTGTACAAAGTTTTAAATCTCTTCTGTTTAACTTCCTGTTTTCAATGGTTATTTCTACCTTGCCATTCCTCAATTTGTTGTCTTTCAAACAATTAGAATTTTATTTACTTATAAATTATATTGGTTTTCTCTTTCTGAATTCATTCCGTTCCATTTTTATCTTATTTTTTCCTTCTATTTTCTAGTAGTTTTTAAAATGTTCTTCTAGCTTTTTGAATTGGATATTTAATTCATTTCTTTATTTTTGTCAGTAAAATTTTTAAGGTTGTACATTTTTCTCTGATTACTGCTTTAATTATATCCCATAGATTCTAATGCATAGTGTTTTTACTAACATTGTTTTTTAGAAAACCTGAAGTTTAAGTTTGTGTTTTCCCTGGGCCATAGAGTTATTTAATAGATTTATCTTTTTAGAAAGTTTAAAAGAATTATTCTGATGGAGGAGAAATTTTATTTTATTATTATTGTATTTGGTGCATTATGGTTAGAGAAGGTCGTTTGCAATTATTTCTTCTTTATTGAAATTGCTATGGTTTTGTTGAACTACCTTACCATATAGTAATTTTTTGTGAATATTCTGTGTATGTGAGAAGAAAGGATATTCTCTACAACATGGGGCAAAATTTGAGTGTATGACTGACCTTACTATTTGTTTAGATGATGTCTTCTATGGGCTTACTTTATTTTTGGCCAACTTGATCTATCTTGGACTGTTGGTGATGATGAGTCACCTACTTTTTAGTATGTTGCCATTTCTCCTATAGTTTCTGATTTATAATGGTGCCTCTCATGTTACTTGACATATAGACATTCTTGGTGAATTTGAGCTTTTAGCATCATACAATGTCCTTCTTTGTCTCACTAAATGCTTTGGAACCTGAACTCTAGGTTGTCTGGTATCAAGACCACACACCTGCTTTCTTATTATTTATACTTACCTGGAACATTTTTGCCTATTTATTATTTTGAGCCTTTTTGAATCATTCTGTTTAGGTGTTATGTCAGAGATTGAACATCTATATTAACATATTATAGTTCTTCTGAATGTCAATCTTTTTACGTTTAATTTAGTTTAACATAGTTTTCATTCTTTAAATCACATCATGCAAGTAAAACAATTACTTTCCTTAGTAATCTCAATCCACTGAACATGGAGTGAAAGTGAAAGCAATCTGTAAGATTACCAACTATCTATTTTCCCTAGAGGGGATCTTGAGGCGTATTAAAGAGGTTGGATTTGATATAACACAGATGAAGGAAATGCTTCTAACTGAAGAGCATGCAGACAAAATTTATTCAAAAATAAAAGGAAGAGACTTTTACAAAGATCTATTGGAAATGTTATCTGAGTAAGTTTCTGTTACATAGCTCTTTGCATTATTAAAGTAGTAAATGTTCAAAGAAACTTTGAAAGATACAAAAATCACTTTGTATAAAATATTCCATCTCATTCATTAAAAGATATCCTGTTAATATTTAGGTTTCATTTCTTTTCTTTTTCCTTCCTTCCTTCCATCCTATCTTCCTTTTTCTCTCCTTCCTTCTTTTCTTTCTTTCTTCCCCTTTCTCTAGGCCTTCACATCAGATATAGAGGCTCTCTGCTTTTAAATCCCTCCTTTGCCAACATCCATAATCTGTGCCTTGTTTTCCTTATCTGTAAGGTGAGGGTAATAACAGTATCTACCTCATAGGTTTGTTCTGATGGCTAATTAATTCATACATTGAAAGTACTTGAAACAGAGCCTGGCATATATTCCTAGAAACTGCAACTTTCTTCTAGCCCAAAAACCTGTTGATAAAGGAAGAAATGAAACACACACACACACACACACACACACAAATACAAATTACACTGATAAGGACAAAGAATAAAGATGAGCTCTCTGGATGAAGCTGTAGCCTTCTGTCTTTAGCCAGGTATGCAGTCTCCACAGTTGTCATCTGCCTGTCTTCTGAAAGCATTGTTATTTGCAGGGGCCCATCTGTGGTCATGATCCTGACCAAGTGGAATGCTGTTTCAGAATGGAGACGATTGATGGGTCCCACAGACCCAGATGAAGCAAAACTACTGTCCCCTGAATCTATCCGAGCCAAGTTTGGAAGAAGTGTTTTGAAAAATGCTGTGCATGGATCATCTAATATCAATGAGGCAGTGGAGGTCATAAATAGTGTATTTGAAGACATGGATCCTGAGAATCCTGAGGATTGAAGTACAGTACCTGTTTAATTATTATTTTCTTTGCTTGTTATAGTGACTGGGCCTAGGACAAGGCTATCCTGGGAAGACCAGCACTATTCCCATATTCCTAAATCAAACTTTATCTCTTGCCAGACACTTTATGCTGTTTCATAGTAACCTTGAAGCCTCAAAGCTCAGATGTGTAGATGCCAGGGACCTGGGAGACAGTGCCGCAAGTGAAATACCCCTGGTTTTGCAAGTCCTGGTCTCCGGCTGTTTGTACCATCTGCATGACACAGTCCATACAGTCCCTCTCCTCAACTCCCCTCCACTTCTCCACTTTGAATGGGCAGAGTCTCTCAGTAGCCTCAACTCTGTTTTCTAAGTATTTGGAAACTTGGAACCTACTAACTACCTGTAGGTGCTATATGATAATGTAATCAAATGGAAGATTAGAAATCATAAAGTAAAAGGCAATCACTTCTATTCCTTGGCAAAGAGGTACTTACTGAGGAGCAGTAGCTGGGCAATATGTATGTGGGTTGACTTCTTAGTTGGTGATGGAAGACTTGAAAATGTTTTTATCTAGGCCAGTGTGAGAGAATATGAGAGAGGTGACTTTTTACATCAGATCTACTTTCCTTCTTTATTTTCAAAAAGCAGTCTCACAATGTACACCTGTATGGCTCTGGCTGCTGATCTGCATATTACTGTACAGCCTTCCCACACAGAGTGTTTTTTCCTGAAGTAGCCAAATTGAGAATCAGTTACCAGAGCATAATGAGAAAGCAATGTGAAGTGGAGAAGCCCCTCCACACCTAGCCAGGTTCCTCAGGGAGATATGAGTACATTGTTACCTTAATAGTTCCTTTAAGCCATGATTTCTCCAGTTTTAAGAACATTGTAAAAAAACAGATACATAAAATAAAAATAAATTCTGGCATAGTGTAGCTCATTCCATAAGTCTTATTCAATTATAGACCAAGGCATATGTATATAATATACGTGATTGTACAACCCATAAACATATGTTGGGAAAATATGTATTGTATATCTGCTTGAATTGTGGATTCTTGGTAAATACATACCTGATGGAATAAAGGTTATTACCTTCAAGCAAATGTAAATCTAATGGGTAGACAAAACTCACAAAAACCACACCTAAATACCTGAAGACAGTAGATTATTAAGCATGCAAGTGATGAATGAGAGAGGGATGGGAGGTGAATGGAACTACATTTTGTTTATAGCGTCTATTAGCAATATAGTGTATACTATTCTAACATATGCATATCACTCCCTTTTTTGATGAGGGGAGTATTATGAATAATTTAGGGGATTTTGAATTAGTTCAGTGCTCAGTTGACAGGTATGTTTGATGGGTAGTTACTGGAGAAGAAAGAATGAAGTAGATCTTGAAAATTAGTAGGATTTTCAAAATCAGAGGTAAGGAAACAAGAGAGAATTGGGTCTTAAAAGGTTGTAAACCATCTGAACTATCATATATATATATGTGTGTGTATATGTGTGTGTACATATACATATACTAAATCATACCAGTATGAGGGCTAGAATTGTGGATCTGTTTCATATGTTCAAAAATTATATTTGTTTAGATCACATTATATGCTGCACACTGTTACAGGGCTAAATACACATAGTCCTTGTTTAACATGGGTGTCTAGGGTTCTTAGCTGTAAGCACAGAGTGCTATGAGAAAATGCATATAGGAGATGGAGAAGGAAAGTGAGATGCAAGCTATCCAGGCAGGAGGCATTGAAAACATCAAAGTGAAAGATGACAGCAACCTGAAATAATGTATAAATGGTGTTTTAGTGATAAGTGGAATGATCAAAGAATTCTTAGAAGGCTGCATTGTGTCCACAGAACATGATGACTGACTTCCGCTCTGCCACGTAAGTGGGAAAAAATAAGTCTTTCTGGCTGGAGTAACTGAGGAAATGATCTAACCATTCCCAGAGAATACAGAAGAGAGAAGTAGGCTAGAAGGAAATACCATGAGTTCTGTTTTGGTCATGCTGGGAAGAAGGCATATGAATTGAGAGTATAAGTCAGCCCCTCAGAGCAAAGGAATCAAGAAGGCTCCACTGGAGTGATGTTAGCAAAATGGTGAAGTAGGCAGCTCTAAGCTCACATTGAAACAACCAGACATTGAAAACAACCAGAAATAGTCAGACATTGAAAACATAGTCAGACAACAGGGACATTGAAAACAACCAGAAATAGTCAGAAACAACTTTGTCAGAATTCTGGGTAATAATCAAAGGTTTACAGCAACCAAGTGGATGTGAATCAACAAAAAGGCACCTTAAAAATGATATGATATGAAAACCTTATGACACTTTTACTTGCCCCTGCCATACTGTTTCTCCAGCTTTGTGACAGTCTTGAAGATCACATTCTGTGTTCCCAGTGTGGGACCCTGGTCTCTGGTTCCAGAGAGAATATAGCAGATATTTGTCACAAATTATTGTGTTTTTCTGTTCTAACCTATCTGAAGGCTATTCAAAGGCTAACACAAGGCATTCATCTTTGTTCCACCCAACCCAAAACCACTCACAGAGGAGAAGTGGTGAGCATAATATGGTGGTCAAAATCCCCACAGCTGCCTGGGGCTGATGATATGGTTGCGACACACAACAGACCACCTAAAGTCAGGGAGGAAAACCTGGGGAGAGAGTGTCTTTGGGAAATTTGGGCATTTAGAAGCACTAATGTGTACTGGGGAATTTAGAAGGCCACACACATACCTGGGACAAGATTCATGCTCAGAAAAGATCTGAGGGACCCAACTTTTCCCAACTGACTGATCTACAGGCTCAGTACAAGCAGGAACTGAAGTCAGAGGCAGAATTTTAAATGGCCTGGCTAAACATTAAAGACATGTTGCAGCACAGAGCCAAACCACAGAGACTTGGAGAAGTGGTTTGTTATTGTTTTTAAATCCTGGCTTTCAAGGAATTCTCAGTCAAAACAATGACTGAACACAAACGAAGTCTTCACCAATGAAGAAGAGGAAACTCTGAGCAAAAGGGGAAAAAATGATTTCCAGAGGTACCACATTAGAATAGTTGGAAGTCCCATTTTCAACAACAAAACTGCAAAATGTACAAGGAAGTAGGAAAGTATGGCTCATTCACAGGAAAATATTGATGGAAACCATCCCTGAGGAAGCCCACACATTGGACTTACTGGATAAAGACTTAAAGCAACTATCTTAATATGCTCAAACCATGGATAAAAACTAAACAAAATCAGGAAAATGATGTATGAACAAAATGAGGATATTGATAGAGAAATCATAAATTAAACTAAGTTACAGGAATTTTGGAGCTTAAAAATGCAATGACTGCATTAAAAACTTCACTAGAGAGGAAATAGAGGACTTGAACAATATATAGTTCAATCGGGCCTAAAAGATATATAAGGAACACTCTATCAGTCAACACATTCTTCTTACATGCACATGGCACATTCTCTAAGATAAACTATAGGTTAGACTATGAAAAAGTCTTAACAAATTTTAAAAATATTGAAATCATATTAAGTATGTTTTTTGACTGCAATAGAATGATACTAAAAACCAACTACAAAAATAAAACTGGAAAGCTCATAAATATGTGGAAATTAAACAACACAGCACAGTCTTAGAACCAATGAGTCATAAAAGAAATCACAAAAGAAATTAGAAAATACTCTGAGATGATTGAAATGAAAATGTATTCTACCTAACATAGTATTGGAAGTTGTAGGCAAAGCAACTAGGCAAGAGAAAGAAATGAAGCATCCAAATTGGAAAGGAAAAACTGAAACTATCTCCACTAGCAGAAAACATGATCTTACATATAGTAAACCCCTAAAGAATTACACACACACACATAAATTGTTAACAATAATTCAGCAAAGGCACAGGATACAAAATCAACACTCAAAAATTATTTGTTTCTATATACTATCAACGAAAAATCCAAAAAGGAAATTAAGTAAATGATTTAATTTACTATAGATTAAAAAAGAGTAAAATGCTGAGAAATAAATTAATCAGCATACAAGTGGAAGGCTTTTACAGTAAAAAACATAAAACAATGCTGAAAAAAACTAAGGAAGACTTAAATAGGTAGAAAGACATCCTTTGTTCATGGATTGAAAAACTTAACACTGTAAAGATGACAATGTTATCCAAAGTCATCTATATATTCAATGTAATCCCTATAAAATCCCAGTGGTGGTTTTGCAGAAATAGAAAACCTCATCTTAATATTCATAAGAAATTTCAATCGACTCAGAGTAGCCAAGACAATCTTGAAAAAGAACAAAGTTGGAGCACTCCCATTTCCTGATTTCAAAACTTATTACAAGCCACCATAGTTGAAACAGTGCATTAGTGGTATAAAGTTAGATATAGAGACTAAGGGAATTGAATTGAGAACCTACAAATAAATGTTCACATCCATGGTCAGTTGATGTTTTGCAAGGGTGCCATAACCATTCAGTGAAAAAAGAATAGTCTCTTCAATAAATGGTACTGGAAAAACTAGATATCTACATTAAAAAGAAAGAAGTTGGACCATTATCTCACACTATATATAAAAATTAATTCAAAGTGGATCAAATGCCTAAATTTAAGATCTAAAACTATAAAACTCTTAGAAGAAAACAGGGGAAAATCTGCAGGGCCTTGGATTAGGCAATGGTTTCTTAAATATGGCACCAAAAACACAGGCAACAAAAGAAGGAAAACAAAACATAGATAAATTGGACTTAGTCAAAATTTAAAACTTTGTGCATCAAAGGAAGCTACCAAAATAATGAAAAGACACCACCCAGAATGGGAGAAAATATTTGCAAATCATATATCTGATATGGGTTTAATATCAGAAGTAGACAAAGGACTTGAATAGACATTTTTCCAAAGAAGATAAATGACCAACAAGCATGTGACAAGTTCTTCAATGTAACTAGTCACTAGAGAATGCAAATCAAAACCACAATGAGATGCCACCTTGCTCCTAACTAGTATGGTTATAATAAAAAAGGGAATGTAACAAGTATTGCTAAATATGTGGAGAAATTGATACCCTTATATATAGAAGGAATATAAAATAGGACAGCTTCTGTGGAAAAGTGTGGCAGTTCCTCAGAAGGTTAAACATGGAATATAGTTGACCCAACAATTCCACCCCTAGGTGTATACCCAAGAAAATTCGAAACAGGCAAACATAAACTTGTACACCAGTGTTCACAGTAGCATTATTCACAATAGCCAAAAAGTAGAAACAACCCAAGTGTCCCTCAATAGAAGACAAAATATGGTATGTACATACAATGGAATATTATTTAACTGTAAAAAGGAACAAAGCATTGATAAATGCTACAACCTAGATCAACCTTGAAAACATTATACTAAATAAAATAAGTCAGACACAAAAGAACAAATATTTTTTAATTCCACTTATGAAAAATACCTAGAATAGGCAAATTCATAGGGATGAAAAGTAGACTAGAGGTCACTAGGGGCCGGAGTGAGGGAAAAACTAAGAGTTACTGCTTAATGGGTATAGAATTTCTGTTGAGGGTGATGAAAATTTTGCAATAGATTGTGGTTGATGGGTGCAAACTGAATATAATTAATACCATTGATTTGTACATTTAAAGTGGTTAAAATGGTACATTTTATGTTACATGTATTTTATCATAATAAAAGTAGTAAAAAAAATAAGGAAGAATGGTTCCTCAGGGAAGCACAAAAATCCATCATAACAGAATTCTCTAAAATGCCTTCAAAAATGATGCAAAATTAGTCTAATCTTATGACACATTTAAAAGGAAATGCATATAATCCTCACATCAAAATCCTTAAACGGAAGTAATCCTTTAATAAAGTTTCTTGAAGAGATACCAAACAAGGGATTCTTTTTCAAGCAAAATATAACTAAAGCAGTAACAACAAATTCCTAAAACGCTTCATTGGGCATCTCTGTCCTCGGAGTCCCCCTGGGCCATGCAGTTGCTCCTCGGGTTCTTCCCTCCCCCGTCCCACTCCAGCCTCTCCATCAAGTTCAGTAAATAGCTACACAGTCAGTCCTGCTGGCTTTCTCATCTCTTTCCAGTTTTCTTCCTCACCTTTGGCTTAGCTGTCAATGAAAGAATTGGGTAGAAAATTGTGGTTACTCACAAATTAAAGCTTTTCACTCTGTCAAAAGCGTTTGTTCATTAGTACATTGGGTTGTAAATCCTTTCTGATTGCTTACTTGCTGCCTCAGGCAGTGTATAGGTTGAGAAGAGACCATCACCCCAGCTCTGCAGTTATACACATCGGGGATTTGTGTATTTGATGGAAACTCATAACTGCCTTAAAATTAGCATATAGCTTTGTGCTGTATCTTATCAAACGTATTCTGTCTTTTCCTAGAACTTTGAGAAGTTAATGCATATGAGTTCACACCAGCATATAACCATGCGCGGCACAGCTTCCTGGAAGGAATGACAAAGACATGCTGTGGAGGAAGACTCAATGTTACCTCAAGTTGAAGGCTCACTTCAAAGTAAAAATCACATGGCTAAGCATAACAACAATAAAACATTTAACAATAAGAAAATCAAACAAATCCTCATGTTTGTTTTTACCCGATCTTTCAAAGAGGATTTAAGGTGGCTTATATAAGCGCACACAAGATTCAACAAAATAACTGGGGAAACACTTAGGGGGAAGAAGAGTATAGGAGAGAGCCAGTGAATCCAGGAGCGGCGTTTTATACAAATGCTCATTGCAAGGCCCGAAGGTACTATTTAGAGGTTGGCCCAAAATCTGACTAAGCATTTCAGCAGAAAACTGAAAAGGGACATACCAATTTACATAATTTGCAGTCTAGCTAGAGGACAGTGTAGGCATGTACGTTGCCCTCCCATGGTAAGATAATGCAAATCTCCCCACGGATAGGAGATGGTAATCAGCTAAAGTTTTCACTGTCTGGCATTTTCCCCTCTCAGGATGTAATTTGAATGATGTTTACTACAGGGACACACTCTTCAGCTTTCAGCCAGGGTCCTGTCCAATTCCCAGTATGTTGGCTATGACGTCTACCCAGGTGTCCTGAGGCGGAGGCTGGATAGGTTATGGAGGCAGATCCCACGTAGCCTGGCTGCTGAAAGGGAGGCAGGGCCTCTCGCCAGACCTGGACCCTTTCACCTGCTCTCCACACACAGGGCACGAGGGGGAGCTACGGTGTCCGCCATTGCGAGCTGCCGGCTCCTGTCTCCCCCAGGCTGCTGGGCTGTCGTTGGGTCCATCCACGCTCCAAGACTGAGAAGACAGGTTAGTCCTCTAGGATCCCTCTCGGGAAAGCTGGGGCACTGAACACGCAAATCAACTTTTTCCCTCCCCTGGGAGAAGCCGAGAGCTAGGGGCTTGCTTTCTGACTGCTGTACTACATGCACTGGGGCGGACTCTGGTCAGAGTGTGTCCCGAATCTCCCTGCCTGCTTTGATGAGTCTAGTTTCATGCTCACCTAGAGTGCAAGAAGAGCTTTTCACTTCGTTCGTTTCTGGATTTCCCACAAAGGGAATTTGCCCATGAATTGATGGGTCAGCGAGCTTGCTGCGGAAGGGCGCTCCCAGCTTCCCACTCTGCCGTCTTGCCGACCTCACCTCTTGATGGTTTGGTGTCAGCCACTGATTACGCAACCTCAAGTCTTCGTGTTCCCAGTTATGTTTGAGAAGCACACCTGGAGCCATTTATCTGCATTGTTGAATTATATAAAACCTAGTTATATGTAGGTTTTATATAATTCAAGGATTATTCTTCAGGATACATTAAAAAAATAATCAGGCTAGAGCAACTATTGGCTTTCTTTGATCTCCACAGAAAAATAAGTATAGTTAAAAACCTTCACCTTCCTTATTTCCTTCACATTCTCCACTCCTTTAAATACTATTATCTGCTTTACGTGTCTGGTAGTATTTGGGTATTTGTGATACAATTATGGTAGGTGGCACACTGTAATTGCGGTAGGAATGGTCTAGAATTTTTTGAAAACATTAAAACAATGAACTCTTAAAATTATGTATCTTACCAGCAGGTGGCGTGCTTCACTCGGTTGTCTATATATTTATACATATCTGTACAAAGATTCTATAAGCTAGACATGGAGAAAGGCTATTTCTTTTGAATTACAGAATTAGCTTTGAGGTAAGGAGTTAGAAATTTAATCAATGACCAAAGGGATATATTCAATTAAACTTTGATTTGTGTTGGTGTTGCCCTTGAGGAGACTGAATTTAGTGGGTGGGAAGTAACCACATGAAGCAGGTATATAGAGGCTTAGGTTGGCAGTACTTTGGATTATCTTCTTGCTTGCAGGGAAGAAAGTTTAGAAAAGGCTAGAAAGTTGTTAGGGACGCAAATTGGCTGATCTTGAATTTCAGCTGGACTTTAGGAAGAAAACGCATGTCCTGGGCCTTTGTGGCAGAAGGAATTGAGGACTGCCAAGTTGGTGGGCTCAGTTTTGAGCTCTGAGCTGAGATTGGTAAGCATAATGCACCCATGGTGGGTGCAAATATGGGGACTGGCTCGGAAGCTAGGCAGTAGTTTGCCTGTGAAGGAAGCACCTCTATTCCCAACAGTCGAACAGAGTTGGGGAAACAGTCTGTCTTCATGAATTCACCATGCAGAACAGTCTCAATCCTTTAGTCCCAGCTCAGTCATGCACCTTGACCCTGAAGCCACCTTTTCTTTGATTACCCCACTTACTCCCTGCAGCCACCTTCCAAGACTGGAGACCTGAAGCATTCTTGATTGGTGCCTATTTCCAGCATCCTTTCTCTGGATCCTGTTCCCTGTAAAGAGATGCCATGCAGAAGAACATTTATTGTGTCTTTTTGTCTGGCCCTAGTCCTGGACTCTCTCCACCCTTTCTGCTCACTGGAGTGCATCACCAATACTGATGCTTGCCTGGCCTGTGTGTGAAATTGCTCACCCTTTGGAAGCTACTTTACATGACCTCCAAAGTCAGTTTTTTATGCTTTTAATAAAAGGGAGATGGTTGACTAACCAATGGTCCATGTGATTTTCAGCTTCTGAAATATTTCAATGACATAATAAATATTTGAAATTATTAGAGGACTAAAATGTTAATTAATTTAAAAATTCCATCAGTTTGAGTCAACAAGGACATTTTAGTTATCTCTTGATACCATCATGGAATTTTATTCATAATACCTTTTTTTTTTGCTTAACCTCAGTTCTTTATACTTCATTATGTTATTCATGTTATTATACTTTTGTGAGATTCAGATTAGCCCCCTGGTTTGGAGTCTTCTCAACAAAATTTAACTGCTAATAAAATGTGTTCTTTTTCCCTTTCTAAGTGTATCAGTAATGTGATCCAACCATGCCATTGTAAACTGGTTCTCATTTAGATATCACAGCTACAGATTTTACAATTATCTAGTTATAAAACTGCTCTCATACAAATATTGAGCTAAATATGCTTATCCCTATATGTTCATTCTTATGCTGCTGAACCTGTAAAGGCAAAATTACACATCAGGGACTTTATTACTGCCATTAATTACCTCATAAAAATGTTTCCTTACATCCTAGTACATATAAAATCTTTAGATAGAAGAGTAAATACCATAAGATCTGCAGCTTGATCAGCACATTTTCTCTTCAATAAATTTGAAATGAAACTGAAAAGACATTAAAAAAAAGACATGAAAACATAAAAGTTTCAGGGCTTAGGGATTCAGATAGAGTATAGATGACAATTACAGAAGTTGGCAGGCTTTTTGTTGCTGGACACCAACACTTTTTAGATTGTGCTGATATTGTAAGAGTCAAAGTTCAATATTTTTATGATTGTCCTACAGTGATGGCCCTGAGGATGTGAGTCACAAACTCCTACTACACGGACCATAACTGACCAGGTATCCAGACACTGTGGTCTGAAACCCACTGTTACCTCTGCACCAAGACGGGGCTGCCCACAGGCTGCTCCAGTCAATGACTAAGTGCGACAGGATATGAGCGCAGAGCTGTTCCTGGGAGGGGACACACGCCTCACTGTCTGGCTTGTCTCATGGCTCTGGAATAGCTTTGCCAACCTTCCTGGGATGCTGGGGCAGTCTGAAATGCTGCCACCTAGCCTTCCCTCTCTCTGTCTGCTCTCCGAGCCCAATTTGTCTCCCTCTCCATTCTCTCCCATAGGCATTTCATCTACTAGAATCAATCCTTCCACATTTCATTCCATTTTGCACCTGCTTCTCTCAAAACCCAGACTAACACACACATAATAGATGAAATGGTTTTCATGTTTGCATATCTATATGGCTTAAAACCATACTATATCCCATCTCTTTCTCTCCTCTCTCTTATTTTCTCTGTCTTTCATAATATTTTTGTAGTATCTTTTCAAAATAACACATTCATGTGACAAAATACAGAATACCATTTATGCCTTGTACTCCTTTGTCTTCATTTAATTTTTCCTGGTCCTGAGAGCTCAATAATAGAGGAAAATTATTTGTGTCACAAAAATCTGTCCTATCCTGGCATGTTTTAGGAACCACATTTAGAAGTCCACTTTCCAAGTAATTTGCAAACTAAAGTCTGATACATCCATGCTCTGCAACTGTGAAAAATGAAAACACAATTGTATTTCTTTACATGGAAAGATATTCTTGTACATTCTTAAACTGAAGAGAGAGAGAGTGTGGAAGGATTCACACCAAAATGTTAATCCTGACTTTTGGGGTAGCCGTATAGACATTTTGGGTTCTTTTAGCTTATCTCTCTTGCTTGAATAGTAAGAGGGGGGATATTTCATTACCGTCCCCGGGGCAAGTGTCTACTTTGGAGCCAATGCTAAGGTAGATACTCTATCCAAGAAAACCTATTTATCTGGAGAACATGACATTGCAAGCTTATCAGGTAATTCACAAAGTTGAAAACTAAAATTTTTGGTTGGTGTGTCTGTCATTATATATGTATGCACTCACACACACACATTTCATAACATAGCTCTCGGCATAAAATGCTTTCCAGAAATTATTTTCCCATTAGGAAATATGGTCAGTATTGCCATATATCAGTCTATAACCAGTAGCAGAAATTTGTTCTCTTATTGCTTATTATTATCAAAAGTCTAAAATTAATTTCCACTGGTTTCCTCTCCAGAGCATATTTATAAAAGGAAGCAAAAAAGGAAGGGAAGAGAAGGGCATAGTCTCTGACAGATTGGTTCCTATATTGGTCTATATACCCTCTCTGGATTCTGCCCCAGCTGCTAGTTCACTTACTCTTCTAGAAACCTGACAGATTTCTAGCATCTCATTCCTCTCCTGAGACTAGTGATCTCTAGGATCAACAAATTCTCTGTTTGAACTTGATGACGTTACACACGGAATTTCAACCTGACTGGGCCCAGCAACTTCTCCGAGGACCTTTTTATTGCTCAACAATGTTCCAGGAGGACCAGAGAAGACAGCTGAGCAGAGCATCAAGATGGGAGTGAGACTGACAGGGAAGTAGACTCCGTATGTGTTTACGGAATTGAGAGGTGTGACCACCTGAGCAGGGTGGGGTTAAAGGAAGATTTAAATGTTTCAAAAATAGATCAGACTATGTTTTCTAAACCTGAAATCTACTTTACCAGGTCATGTTTTGTATAAGATCTTCAAAATAATCTTCATTTTCCTATTCCTTGCATAATGTTTTTGCTTCTTCTTCTGTTAATACTATTTGTCTTTGCATCAGTCTTTTAAAGCCTTCTTCTTGAATAATATTCAAAACTTGCTCTGTTTTATAAAAAAGTCACAGTAATAAGTTAACTGCTAGGTTATTGGTTATACATACAGTACAGAATATATTATCATGAGGGCATATAATGTATTTCATACTCATATGAAATTTAAAAGTGCAAAAATGGCTTATTAGATTTTAGTTTAAAGCGAACAATACTCTTAACATATCAAACTAAAACTATGATGCTATTTCTAATTCTTCATCACATAGCAATCATACACATACACACACACAGAGCTATCGTATTAGGAAACATTTTCTTCAAGGGTTTGCACATGCATGTATATGGGACAGATAGTAACTGCAATAGCCACCCAACACAAGTATGCAAGGATTTATAAATAATTTTGATGTTCAATAGCCCTTAATTTTTTTCTCCCACTTCATTAGGTACCCAGAAGTATTTCTCAGCCTCCTCTCTTGCCTGCTTTCCATGTAGAAGCCTAAAAAAAGGTAATACTCACATTTCTCCATCCTTCCTTGGATAGTACAGCAATGTGGCCCAGATAGGCCTATGATATATAAGGGATGTTTCTGAGAAAGACCCTGGAGATAACCTCTCTGCCCTACACCACTGTGGGGAAAATGGAAGTTCCTATGGCCAGGATCCTCACCTGACCCTAAACTGCTTGATGATGTAACTGCTAGACTACCGCTTCCTCACCTGTAGGCAATAAGCTATTATTGACTGAGTCATTATATTTTCACAATTAATGAGCCAATATTGATATACTGTTAGGATCTAAAGCTCATAGTTTACATTGTTTTACTCTTTGTTCTGTACATTCTATGGGTTTTGACAAGTGCATAATGTCACTTGTTCCCTTTACAGTATCATACCACCCTACAGATCTTTTGTGCTTCACTTCTTTTTTCCTCCCTTCCTCCCTCCTAGCCTCAGATCCAAGCAACTCTGTCATCTCAGGCAAATCATCAGGCCAAAGCTTTGTGGGTAATTTTGAAATCAGACCAACAGTTCTCTCATTCGTAATAGAAGAAAAAGAGGTGGAAAGCATGATTCCTTTTCATTGATTTCAACTCCTCAGGACTGCTACCTACCGTCCTCCTCTCTCCAGTTTGCATTTAGCTTGTCAGAGTAATTTCCATTATCTCTTAAAAACCCTCTCTTCCAATGAGCACAGAATATAGCCATTCTTTTAAATATCTATTCTGACAATCTTTGTCCCTGTTTATACCATTTACATTAAATGTCACTTTGATAAGTTTTGGAATTGTCTAATCTGTTTTCTCTTTCCTGTCATCTTTTGGAATTTAAATGCTATTTTAATGCTCCACTTAAATTCATCTATTGGCTTCTTAACTATACATATTTTATATAGTCCTTTTAGTGGTTGCTTTATAGATTACAATATATCTACACAACTTTAAAACTATTTGAGTTAATATTTCACCACTTCCAGTGAAATGTAGTAACCTTACAACCACATAAATCCTTTCCCCTTCCCCCCATCTCCTGTATTCGCCATGTGGATAAATGACTATTCCCTCTCATAGCCTGATTTTATATCACTGACAAGCCAGTGCAGTTCGATCAGTTAAATTAAAATTGAGTGACTCTGGGGATCCAGGTGTTTCTCTAACTACACATGAGGCATCAGACAGTGCCTGAGGCAGGGTAGCCTTTCTCCAGCAGCTGGATGAAGGCTTCTAAGGTCCCATTCAACTTTTTCACTCCATGATTCTAAAGAACTACTTTTGCTTTTAGAATTGGTATTAACAGCAGGCAGGAATTTGTGGTAAAAGTGTGCCCTTTTCTTTTATTCAGGTACTGGTTTTTTCCAAGCAGGAGCACCCTTGAGCTAGGACAAGTAAAGGAGTTTTATTTTAAGTTTGCAATAGACATTTGTATAAGCATCCAAGAACAGAAATCAAAGGTGTGGTCTGACTGCGTTGATGTAGAACTTGGAAGTAAGAGATTAAGGCTGTTTATCTAAGTTCTCATGTATCTTAAAAGAAGGCTGGGCTGAGAGAGAATCTATTGGCATTTCCTCTGCATCCTAATTCTTTGGCTTCTCTAGCTGATTGGTGGTGTGTTTAAATTAGGTTCATTAAAAAAATTAAGGAGGTTGCATAGGCATTCCCCAGAAGAAATTTATATCTATCTATCTATCTATCTATCTATCTATCTATCTATCTATCTATCTATCTGTCATCTATTATCTATCTATCTATCTATCTATCTATCTATCTATCTATCTATCTATCTATCATCTATCTATCTGTCATCTATTCATCTACCTAGCTATATCATCTCTATCTATTATCTATCTACCTATCTATCTAATCTGTTGACTGTGCCCCCTTTGAGTTGCTTCATCATTCATTCCCCATCTGCAGGGAGTATTGAGAATGTTGTCAATGATGGCTTACAGATGAAGAGAGGAGCTTTGCCCCAGGTAACATCCAGTTTCCAGCTAATATTTATTTTAAAAATAGGGGAAGAGGGAAACAAACTTAGTGAGAAGTTGGAAAGTCAGCACTTTCTACATCTGTAGTCCAAGCATTCCAGAAGGTAACTAAAAGTATGGACGAGAACTTTCCTCGGTTCTCGGCCCTGCAATTCCACTTAAACTAACTAATCCCAAAGAACTAATTAAGGATGTGCAGATATTAGCTATAGGTATTTATCCAGTTATTCACTATGTCTGGCTGAAAAACAACACAAATCCCTAATAACATAAGGTTTTCTTGAGTAATGCATACCATGGGATACAACACAGTCATTAGAAATGAAGTGGCATCAGCTTTATTGACATGAGAAGTAATCTCAATAAAAGGCCAAATGAAGAAGGCAGGTTATGGAACAGTGTGTAAATAGGCTCCTAGTTTAATTTTTTTCTAATCATTATAGATATATAGGCAACACCTGGAAAATCATATACCAAAATACTAACAGTGGTTACCTCCACATAGTGGTGAGTGGGATTAGGCAGGGTTTTAATGTCATTATTTTTTATTTTATGCATTTATTGAATGCTTTATAGAAAACACATGTTTATTGTGTTGTTGAAAAACCAACAAAATTAAAAAATGCCTCCAGTTGTTTTCAAGTATGAAATTTGTTGATAAAAATATTGCAAAATAAGTTACTTTTTCTCATTAAAGTAACCCAGCTCTCAATTTATTCCAACTTCAGCTTTCCTCCCCAGATATTTATCTTTACCTCCTCTCACATGTATTTAGGTGGAGAAAATATTTAAGGGAGAAAAATAAATTCTTAGTTCTCACACAAAGGTCACTTCAATACATGTTATATTATTCTCAGTGTGGGCTGATGTTCATTTTCATCTGTCTTGCCAGTGAGTTTCAGCCCCGGGCAAGTTCCTTATGGATTCAATGTGACCAAAGAAATGACAGTAGAACGTTCTTGGGGCGAAAGGGTTTATTACCCAGCTTGTTCTCCTGGCGGTAGGTTGAGCACTAGCTTCTCTGCCTGCGCCCAAGGCACTGGACTGAACTCTTTTTATAGTGCTTATTGCCTACGAGTTTGGAGGCAGTAGCCTAGGAACAGGCCAGTTACAACATCAAGTGGTTTAGGTTCAGTGAGGATCCTAGCCATAGAAACCCCAACTTCCCCACATCATCTTTTCATAATAAATTACCAAACAATGGCTTAATCTTTTATCCAGTAATCAAACTGATAAATGTGCTAATTACTTTTTGTGTAATATTCAGTATCTGATTTCAGGTAAGTACTTAAAGTGTTTAAATATGTAAAGTCATCTCTAAACTCCAAACATTCAGCTTTGCACTTTAAGAAGTTTCCTTTTTTATATATGAGTTTTTTCTCCATTTCCCTGGAGAGTTCCATTTATAACTCCCTTCCCCTAAAGAATTCCTACTATACTAGGGAGGTAAGCTAGCCTACAGATGCCTTTAAATGGCCTTTCCTAGGTTTTTTCAGTTTGGATGCTATGCTAAACATGTATCTGGCTTTCCTTAAGGGCCAAAGAGTTTTGGCCTCTTCACAGCAGAAATACACACTGGTAGTTCATTGATAACCTTATGTGGGTTGATCTTTTGGATTCTTTTACTTCTGCTGCCCTCAGGGTAGGGATGCAGGCCAAGTTATGCTTCCAGGAGGAGCAGTGGCCCATGTCAGCATTCTCATTGGCCCTGTTTCTCCAGTCTCCCCTGGCTTGCCCACACACCTCACTTGTGTCTCAGTGGCTACAGAGGTCAACTTAAATCGTCTAATTATCTTGTGTGCATGCAACATGTAACTAGCCCTTCTCTGAGAAGCAGGGCCCATGGTAAATCTAAAGGAGAATTTACAGCTTTCAAGTTGTTCCTCTCCATCCCTGAACAGTGGTGGACAAGTCACTGTAGTCACCTTTTCCAAGTGCAGAGCTGATGTGAAGCAGTGGGGCCACCACAGAGGCTGAGCCCCAGGGTCTTGGAGTCCCAGCCCTCCCACCTGGGGCCCCCCACACCCTTGTAAGCACCAGCAATCAGCAGAGAGAATATTTTCTCAGTCTTGGCATCAGGATACCTACGATGTCCTGAGAAGTGAGCTGAGCACCAAATCCAGAGGTACACAGTACTTGGAAGTTGATTAATTGGTATAGAAAACATAATAGGAGAAACAAACTTTGCCTCTGGTATTCCTTAAAGGGTAGTGATGAGCGTCATGAACGTACCAGAGCCTCCCCTCCACGGCATGACAACCAGATTACAAGGATCCAGACATGGTCTGCCTGCCTTTCTCTTTGTTTGTTTATCATTATTATTATCCCTGTGTTTAGAGTTTCTAGCTAAAAACAGAGCAGAAAGCCTTTTTAGTTAAAAAAAAAAACTTTACAATTTTCCATATCCCACTTTTCTAGATCCAAAATCCCACTTTTCTAGTTCAAAAGTTCCATTTCATCACAAAAATTCTTCTAACAGTAATCACACAAAGACCTTTTAAGCATTCATTCCTTTTGCTTTCTTTCCTCCTTAGAAGCATTATATTTTCAATCATATTTTAAAATACCACTAGCATTCTAACAATGGAAGTCAAACGGAAATAAAACATTATAAAAAATAATTAGGTGTTTTGTTTATAATATGGCATTTATTTCACAATGCACATATTGGGTCAAACTGTAAGAACAAAAGCATTTTTTCCCCACATGGCGAGCCCACAAAGGATGCACACAGCAAGCCCTTTCCACCAGCTTTCAGATGCCTTCCATGCCAAAGGACATACCTACCACTGTGGCTTGCAGTGGCTTAAAGAGAAAAATTGAAGCATATCATTTAGAAAAATGCTGCAAGATGTGTCTGTGATGAGTATTGCATTGTTAAGACAAGCGGTGTGCGGCCTTCCACAGGCTGGCTGGCCCATGCCCAGCCCTCCCTCAGAGTAAGTCTCCATCCTGGGAAGCAGTCAGCTCACACCCTTTTGGGGTTTGTTCTCTTTTGGGTGCTCCTGGCTTTGATGGTCTTCTTGGGGCTGGCTGGTTTGGGGGCAGGCGGCTTCCCCTTGGGTTTTGGGGGATTACTGCGACTGGTACGCCCGGCTGGTTGCTTCTTGTCCTGGACTGTCCTTTGCTGTTCCTGCAGCCTCTCTTCCCACTGCTGGGAGGCAGTTTGTAAACATGACTGTCAGATACATCTCACCCCTTTATGCTGTGGAACTCATATCAGAATTAAGGCTTTTTTTTTTTTTTTACTGTAGGACATTAATCATGACCACAAGTAAAGCAGCTGCCCCACATTGTTGAGCATTTATACTGTATCCGGTGAATTGGAAAGTGCCAAGAGCTGATGTATTTTTGATGTGAACTCATTTCAGTGAAACCCACAACAGCCCCTCTAGGGGCACACCATGATTAGGACTAGGGAACAAGCACACAGAGGTTATTTGCAGAAGAAGGTCTCACATGAATGTCAGAGCTGGGATTCAAATTCACCCGTCTGACTCCAGAGCCCAAGGTCCTCTCCCATGCGCTTTTGACTCCAGGCCCTATAATGCAGCATGCCTACACAGCAGAGCCTTCTAAAAAGGCTTTCACATGGCTGACAAGAAGAAATTATCCAGCCTCACTAGGAAGTCAGGGGGCTCTTACCACACTTTTGGGTTCACCTAATTCTCTCACATCCAAAGGACAGAAGCCCCATCCACAGCTAGCAATCTACTCAAGTGTTAGCTGCACAGAAAATGCTGAGAAATGAGTCATTTTGGGTACTTGGTTCCCTGACAGAAAAGGACTGACTTTTTATCATATAAAGAAATGCTAGTTGTCTAAATAGCTGCATGTAAGAGAAAAATAAAAATTGAGTCCACTTGCACAGACACTGCTTTTTATCATAATACACACGTCCTTTGTTAAGAGTGTATTTCATATAGCAGAGCGTGAGTACGAGTATAGGCCAGGCATTTCTAGGCACTAGAAATACAAAGAAATGAAAACACTGTCCCCACCCTCGTAGGGCACAATTCTAGTCTGTTCTAAAGCGATAAACTCATCCCTCTACGTTGCTGTTATATGGTGATGTTTTCAGATTCGTACTGAAGTGCATTGGAATATTTGCTGCAGAAGTGAATGGTCTGAATGGGTATGATTCTTGAAAATGTTCTTTACTCTCAGGGTTCTTAAGGTACACTTGCCTTCTACATGATGCTTCTAATCTACTAATCCGTAGTGTTGGAAAACAGGTAACCAATCTTGCTAGAATTTTCTGTCCAATAAGACTCAGTGTGCCCCTGAGCAGCTCATGAGGTTTTAGCTAGATCCAACAGTAGTGTTTGGTTCCGTTATTCATAAAAGCACTGAGTAGAAACTACCCTCTCCCAGGGTAGGATGGATATAACTCTCCCCTTGCCCAAGTATTTTTGTTCATGCAAACTAAGCATGGGCTGAAGTGGTACATTTTGTGAACCTGGAAACACAAATTCTCTGGAATGTATCAAAACGCATTCTTGATCATATTATACTATGTCTGCTTAAAAATTTGAAACTAATGATCCACTTTCTTTGATTCTAGTATGATTTCACATTTCTGGGAAAAAAATTATGCTAACTCTCCTAACTGAATTATCAATATTTCTGTGATGTTATCACTAAAATCATGGACTGGTCATGAAATAATTACCTTTGTATTTGATTATTTTGACAAAAGTCTTAAGTTATTTGGAATACAGGGAAAGATTCTGCTTTGCACAGAGATAGTGTGAGTTTTAGAACTAGGTATTCACATCCTATCTCTGTTTTAATCCCACTGGATACTAATTTGGCTCCAGTATCTGACTATTGTCTGAAACAATTGAATATAATACAACAAACAAAAAACTAATCTGGAAATAACCATTAGATCAGTAGTGAATGTAACCAAATCACCTTTGAAGTTGAAGGGAGATTTATGATAAAAATGCCAGTGACAATAGCTAGATTCTTAACTATTTATTCAAAAGACAAACCCTGCTGCTATGGTTGTGGCTCCCAGGGAGATGAGAGAGTGTGAGGAACTCCCAAACCCTGCAGAATGTCCTTACATGCACTTCCATCTATACTCACTGTATTGCTAATTATACTTACTATGGATCTTTTACTAAGTTGATCTCTCCATTTTTCAACTAAACAATTTTCAAGAAGCATCATTCTGAAAAAAAGTAATGTATCTTAATAAGCAACTTCTGATTATGAAAGTAAAATGTTAAAAAACACAAAATATTATAAAAATAAAAATTCTTCAATTGCTTTTGAACCCACAACCCATCATTTATATTTTAATCAGTATTTCCTTTCTGCTTTGTACCTGTATATTTTTATATCACACAGTATATTTAGATCATACTGTCCATTTCCTTTTAACATTGTATTATATGTATTTTCTCATATATTTGGAATAATTAAAAAATATAACTTTAATTACCATAAATTACAACTATGGATATCCATAATATATTTAACCATTTCTCTACTGTTGACCCACCCTCTTTCAGTTAGCTACTATTACCAGTGTTGAATATCCTTATATATTTACTATCCTAGTGTGCACTGGCTTATTATATTCTTAGGACAGATATCTGAAAGTTGAATTTCTGGAAGTGAAAGAGTATGTGTTTTTCTTTAAGGTTTTCAATGCACAGTGTCAAATTGTTTACAAAATTGTTACACTTTCATTCAAATCTCATTTTTGTTTGGAGAATCAGAGATAAATTTCTTAAGTGTTTATTTACTATTTGTTTATTTTCTTCTGGAACTTGTCTGTATAGATTTATACATGCACATTTCTATATTATTGTCTTAATGTATTAGATATTGTTATTAAATTCTTTATAAAGTATGATTACTACTCCTTTGTCATACCTGTTGCAAGTATTTTCCTAAATTTTTATGTTTTTCTCATTATTTATGATTTTTGTGTACATGGTATTATGTTATCAAATATGTGCATTGACATTTTCCCTGTGATTTCTTATATTATTTTTATGTTTGCCATTCAGATATCATATCTATTCATCTAATTTTATCCTCTTTGATTAAGTTTTTTCAATATCTCTTCAATCCATTTGAAATTCATTTTATAGTACAGTATAAAGTGTACTATCTACATTCACTCAACATGTACATTCAGCCTCTTTGGAAAGACGACAGAAATAGATTGAAAGCCAAGGGCACATGGAATATGCAGTGTGAGGGGGGTGCCTAGCGCCTCTAGAGTACAGACCAATAAGGTATCTGAGTGAGATCTGTTTCCGAAGCTGTTTGGGAAATAGTCCTGGGCTATATCCCCGGGAAACAGATGAGCCTCAATGGCAGAGAGGCACAGGGAAGACTTGTTCTATGAAAATGAGTAAGCATGTTAAAGTGTATCGCAGCAAGTCAGGGGACCCATCCTGTAACCTGCTCTGAAGAGTTTGATTTTTCATATTAGAAGGAACGTACCAATATATACAAAGATGCCAAGAAGGCGATTAGGGGAAATACACTCACAGCTGGAGATATGTGTATATATGTGTGTGAATGTGGTGGGTCTGTATGTAATGATCTATCAGACAAATTGTAAGCTAATGGTGTATATAAGGAACACATGTGGAACTCTAGTCTCAAATGGCCAGCTTTACTTGATCTGTATATTATTAAAGAGAACTTTTAAAGAATTCAGTGTTTGCCACTCTCAGATCGATTTGAAAAGAATTATTTTAACTCAGTAATTTATCTCCCTATGTTTTTGAAATCTATGAATTCTTAATGAATTCTGAAATCGATCTGCAAAGATTCCAATTAAATACTCACACTTCTATTTTTAATTGGTATTTAGGATTTATGATATTCCAACAAGGCCCATTACAACTGCTTATACTAGTGAGAATAAGGATTTAATACTATGGGTAACTGTCGAACCACAGTGTTGTCTACTTGAAACCAATATAAAATTGTGTATCAAATATACTTCAATTAAAAAAAAACTTCTGGTGCTCTTTTTTGCTGTTGTTTTTTTAAGCCATGACTTCCAAATGAGATTCATGTTTTCATAAGCAGTGTGCCATTTCTTCTGCCCCTTTGTGCCTACCTTGAGCGCCACTCGTAACACATGATGAGAACGTCTTGATGGGGTAGGATGTGAGGACACTGGCAGGAAGAATTTGTAATGAGAGGGACTTGAGTGCGAGGGATGGGTGACAAGGACTTGAAGATCTCTTTCACATCCACTACTGTCGTCACTTCATTACAGCCGCTCCTCTGCACAGCTTTAATTTTAGCATGAATGACTGCGATTTAAAAACTGATGTAAGTGTTGATGAAGCTTTTGGAGAAGAATAGGGATGAGGTGTTCATGCCAACTCCTGAGCCTCTCTATAAGAATCACTCCTGTAATTATGGTCATGTCCACGCTGCCCAAATGCAGGCAAAAAGCCCACACAATCATAAGCTGAATGTAAGGCCTCCCATATTGTCAACATTGTCTTAACAGTTCTCATAATGCTACAATCTGTAAAACGCAAGCTGCCAAGCAGGCTTAGTCTGGCTTCTGCCTTTAGGTCAGGGACTGCTCCTCATTGGGCTGCAGATAGGACTTGAACACAGCAACCCACAGATTATTCACAGCCCTAAAATTCTAAAATTGGTGGGGGTTTTTTCCACCAAATACCTATGAGGAAATTTAGTTACCTAGAGTATCAATAAAAATTTCCTAGAAACAAATATTTGTTTATACTCTGCCTTGTTATTATTTGAAGTGAGAATCCTATATTTTCAGATTCAGAAGCCACCTTAAAGTTTGTATGGTTCAAATACCCGTCTGATGCTAGAACTTCCTCTGTTCCACAGGAAGTTATTATAGTCCTAACTTTTTCCAACTGGAAGGAGTCTCTGAAGATCACTGTCCTCAATTCTTTAATTTCACAGGTAGTCAGAGAGAGGTTTGGGGTGAGCAGAAGTAGAACTGTTACTACAGATGGCTCTTAAGTCACTATGTCTGATCACACTTTCAATTCTGGCTCGATTGGTCCCCTGCTGTTACTGCTTCCTGTGGAACTGTGATCAGCCTAGTATGGGTCTGTCCTGGATTCCCTCCTAGGAAGCTGGTTGATGAAGGAGCCAAAGGACTTAAATAGAAAATGGTTTCATCATCCAAGTAGTTGTGAGGTAATGAAGCCCCAGAGGACAACATGACAGTGAAACTCAGGTTAGTAACTAAAGCTGGATAGTGTCAGATGAGGGACAAAGTAGATTAGATTAAGACAGTATCTACAAATAACCGGCTTAAAACAACAAAAGCTACTAGAAAAGATCACACTTTTTTGTTGTTAAATTACCCACATTAGCTGTGTATTATCTCAAATCTAACAACTAAAATAAGAGGTTATAATTTCAGATTTTTATATTGCCATGAGCTTCCTACTTTCCTGTGTGATATAATACAGTTTCTTATGATGTAAAATTTCAGTTTGAAATACGGAAAACCAAGCAAATAAAGTGAACATTTTCCCCAAAATAAAATAACCCAAATAGATATTTTGAGAACATATTTTTAATTAAGTTTACCTTCAAATAATGATAGTAGAATTACATTTACTTAAAACATCCAAAATAGCATGATTCTTTGAAGAAGGTGCTGACTAGTTCTCTCAAGTAAGGGAGGAGAGGTCAATACTTGTAGGCAAAGGGTCTCATGATTAATATATTTCCCCACAATTTCTTTAAGACGTTAAATATCTACAGGTATTTATAAGTAAAAAGAAACATGGGCAGGTCTTAATTCCTGAGCCTCTGGACCTCAGATAATCAAACCCATGGATCAGCCACCCATCCTTCCTGCCACAATGAAACTTTAGGAGGAGATCAAGTTAGGTGAGCTGTCCTGGCTGAGTGGCACCTCTCAGGCACAATGTCAAACTTGTAATCTGATCCACATTACTGTTCTCACATGGGTAATTTACTTTGTCTTTACTTTATTTACCTAAAAGAGCAAGAAATTTTACGGTTGTTCCTGTGCCATCCCGAACCCACATAATTAACTAGAAATACCACCAACACTCTTCCTTACTCTGAGATCAGCAGACCTGGTTTCACAGTGGACCAAATCCCAAGGTGAAGGAGTTCCTCAGGTGACTTACCATAGCTGTAGTTTTTGCTCAGATATGTCGCCAGGGTTGGCTTCACCTTTTTGCACTTGCACCGGTCTAAAGAAGACAAGGAAAGACAAAATTGGAAAAGGGTTAGGAAATCACTCTGGAGAGGAAACAGAGAGAAGTCTTGGAAAAAAGAACTCACCAGGGCTTAGGCTTTTACAGTCAACGTCCAGAGGCCTTTCCTGCACCATCATGTCTGGTGTGATGTCTATCCACTTAACGTCTGAAACACACACAGAGCCACATGGGTGTGGTCAGTGAGTCTGTTCAGCCAGCTGAATAAGGCACCATCTGAATACATAAACTAACACAGCATCACAAAAGGGTAATATTAAATAATAAAAAGGGTATGTGAATGGCAGCTTCTCTCATACACACATCCCTGGGCTTAGGAAAGAAGACTCGTGGGTGAGATTTTGCCTGTCCATCACATAAGATGTGAACACACATACATTTAACTTGGCTGACCCATACAGCCCACCTCCTTCCCAAATCCATTTTAAAATGATTTGTTTTAAGATGACAGTTTACATTAATCAAGATTGTCAGAATATTTCCAAATTCTCAACTAACATTTTGCATTGCAGAAACACTGCACAGCTACATAACCCCAGTAAAGCATAACCCTCTAATCATTTATGTAACTTAAGCAATAAATATGTTTTTTTTTCTAAAATTCTGGAGGGGAGTTTTGATTTTTCCCTTCCCTTCTCCTTCTTTATGTTTTGGGCAATACTCTGAGGTGTAATTCAAGAAACTACAGTAAAGCAACATCGTCATCTCTGTGCAGTAACCTGGGTCTGGGAGAAAAGACTACAAAACTATTCTTATGGGTTTCATTTCAAGAAGTGGATTTCAACCTGCTCCTATTAAAGCAGCAAAATGACCAAAGTGATGTCCACTTAACCAAGTCAACGACCATGAAACAGACACAATTTTCCAGGGCGACTGTATTTACAATTCCTAGTGGGAGTGCTGACCGGCACTGCTGATTCTGAAAGTGCTTTCAAGAGCTAACACTAAATGGAGAATCCTGGTGGGTTTTTTTTCTTTATTGCTTGTTTTAGAGATTTAGTGATACCTGTAAAGTGCTTAAAACTGGCTCAGACACATCTTAAGCTCCGTATCCACGTTTGCAGCTGCTGGTATTGTTATTATGTTACTTTCAATGGAAACGTCCCCAGTAGCTCCTTTTGTAAACAAAATCTCCCTCACCCCCGACCCTCTTTATGCGATGCGGTGTTCTTCAGCTCCCGAAATTACTGTAGCAAAACCACACTTCTCCAGAAGTAAAGTCACCAGCCCTCCCCGTCCCCTCTGACCCTCGGAAGCGGTCTGGGGTGCTGACCCACCACCCTCCGGCCTCTGTAGGTGTGGCCTCCCTGTTCCCAAGTGGCAGCGACAGCCAACGGTGCCTCCCAGCCCCTCGGTCCTTGCCCTCGGCCTCACCCTCCGGGAGGTCGGTGACGATGGCCTCTGGCGAGATGCACACGCCGCGGTCATAGACGGGCAGCTCGTCGCAGGCCAGGCTCTCGGGCCAGCTGTGATTGTACATCTTCATGAGGGGCTCGCAGTCGTCGCGCGCGCGCTGGCACACGGACTTGCACGGCTTGATGGGGTCGTGCAGGAACTCCAGGGTGCAGATGGGCGCGTACATGGCGCAGAGGAAGAAGCGCAGCACGGCGCTGCAGTTCACGTCCACCAGCTCCTCGTACTGCTCGATGGCCAGGATGGCGTTCTCCTGCGTGCTGTGGTGCAGGTGGTTGGGCATCCGCGTGATGTTCCAGGGCATGTGCCGACACATGGGGATGCGCACCGCCTCGCAGGGCGCGCCGCGCACGCCCAGCGCCAGGCGCAGCCACAGGCACAGCGCCGCCAGGACCGAGAGGAGCATGGCCCTGCCCTCCCGCGCCGCCACCCCGACAGGCAGAAAGGGCCCTTGTCTTCCTGACCCCCTCGTCTTCCGCTCTCCCTTCGAGGAGGAAGTCCTTTAGGGCGCAGGAGAGGTTCTCTCTGCAAACCCCCGTGGGCAGCAGTGCGGGGCCGCGGGGGCGGGTCGGGGATATCCGCCGTCCGGCGCTCGGAGCACGAGTAGCGCCAGCCCTCTGCCTCCGGGGCGCGACCTCGCCCGGGCAGCTCCAGTCCGGGACGCGGCAGCTCCGAGCGCAGCCAGCCCCGGCCATTGCGGGATCCTATTTATCCCGACAGCTCCCCTGACGTGGGCTCGGAACGGCTCCCTTGGCAGCTGCGGGCGCGGAGCGGGCTCCCCCTTGGCCGCCGCCCCACCCCCAGCCCCCTCTTTGCCGAATCGGTGACATCATCTCCTCCGGGCCGCAGCCCAGGGCTGGAATCCTGCATTTCCCCAAAGTCCCTCCTTTTTAGTCTGGCCAGTCCTTTTTCTTCAGACCAAGAAAAAGAGCCTCTGGCAGTCGTTTTGGACACCGGATCCAAGAGGGTGCAGGAGTGGATTTCTTGAGAGAGAAAGACGCTATTTGAGTCAAGCTGAACTTTGCACCTTTTGCCCCACAGATTCCCCAAGCAGAGAGTTACAGGGAAATGGGAACCTCTGCTGTCCTTTCATTCTGAAACATACTTGCTCTGTCCGCTAGGGGGCACAAGAAGCGCCAGGTAGTCAGACTATTGAGGGGGGCGCGGGAGAGTGCAGTAGATGTTGGAACACGACGGACACGTTATGTAAATAAACCACCCGCACCCGGGACCAAGTTGTGTGGAGTTTGTTTTGGCTGTTGTTTTGGCTAGTAGACATTCGTTTGGGCTCAGGTTTGTCCAGAATGGCATTTGCTCTGCACCTGATCCTGGAATAGACCTGTCTGAAGGTACAATACAGCATATTCTAATTTGAGAAGGGTCTGCCGTTTACCAACATTCCTCATCCTCCTTCTAACTCCTCACTGTCCTCTCCAACATGAATGGAACCCAGGAGAAAATGAAGAAAACTTTGTTCACCACAATAGGAATGATTTTTTTTACCCTTCATGCCAACTGATTTCCAACCCAGCAGCCTAAAATCTTCATTTTAGATGTGCTTGGAAACTAAATTGAGCTGTGTAGCAGGGAAAGCAACTACGTATGTTTTGTCTTCTCTTTTATCTTATTTTTATTAGGAGGAGGTAATAAAACCAGCTGCTGACTCAGCTACCCACAGAAAAGGGAGTGTTTATCGTTCTATGTGTACATTTATCTTTAGGCAGTATGATTTCTGGTATATGATATTTTCTTAGGGCAGTAGAATATGAAAACATATTCTCTGAATGTTAATCTTTAAAAATATATTTAGTTGGGAATCTGAACAGAAGGTAGATAGGTTTTTTTCTCTCCCAAGCTTAGACCCAGAAGGTTAGCTTTGACTTGGATCAAGACTTAAGGATTAAAATGGCCCAAGGAAGAAAAAACACAGCTGACATTCACTGAGCATTTACAGTGTTCTGGGGGGTGGTGCTAAGTACTTTAAATGCACTATCTTATTTTTTTTTCCTAGGAAACATGAATTAAACATTGTAAATTAAAAGGACAAAGGAGATAAATACATTTCAGGACTTGTCCAAAGAATCTGGTTCTATTTAGAGGAAGCCCAGTGCATCTAAATACAGCCACGTCAATCTAGAGAACTTTTCCAGTTTTCTATAGAATGCGTATCAAGCAGCAGAGATACCAAACCAGGCTAGTGAAAGCAAGCGAAGGAGATGATACCTTCAGCCATTTCCAAAAGTAAAATCCAACGAGCCCAACTTCCTGGCTTAGTGATCAAGATTTTAAGCCCCAGTTTCTGCAAGTGAAGAAAATACAGTTTTGAGAAACAACAGAGCTCTGTATTCTTTTCCTATGGTTGAAGAAGGCAAACTTGGAGAGGGCTCAAACTTCTGCAGCCAGTTTGTACCTGCTGCGTTCATTTAACTGTGCAAGTACAAGTCACAGCGTTTCAGGTGCTTCCCTGATGTGCTCAATGGCATGTCTTTTAAGAAAAGGTGAGAAGTTAGGAGTCCTTTGTATCCTCCAGTAGGTCCATTGGTACTCTGTCCCTGGTGTTTCTACTGGGGTGGCAGAGTGGTGGTGGTGGTGGTGGTGAGGGATTAATCAGGAGATTCTGTCAACTGGCCTCCCTCTTCACGGCCTGCTTTAGCACTTAATCCATTACCCACACTTGACATCAATTTGCCAAGAGCTCTTGTCAGTGAGGAACTTTTCCTGGTCAGTGGCTTCTTGCTGGTGGTCCCTTTTCAGTCTCCTCAAGGGCCTACTTCTCATCCCATCCTTTAAATGTCTGGAGTTCTCTAGGGCTCCATGCTCAGTCCTCTACTCACTGTCTATACTGGCCACTGCTCCAGGTTTTCTCAACCCCAGCACAAATGATTTGGGGGCCAGATTATTCTTTATTGTGTGGTGGGATGCTGTCCTGGGGGAAGTTTAATTAGCATGCTTGGCCTCCTCCCACTAGATGCCAGTAGTTTACCCCCCCATCCCATTATGACAACCGAAAGTGTCTCCAGATATTGCCAGCTGTCCCCCGGGGGACAAAATCACCCCAGGTAGAGAACCACTGTTCTGCCCTTCAGTTTCAATTACTACCTGGATGCGAATGGCTTCCAAATGTGCACCCCGAGCCCTGCTGGTTTCTGGAAGTGTTTATCCAGCTGTCCCCTGGGAATTTCCATCTGCATATCCTACAGTCAACTAAAAGTCAACCAGTCCTAAACTAATTCATCTTCTTTTTCACTAGGACTGAACTCCCAGTGGCCCAGATCAGAAACCATTCCGTCTGGGTCTAAATCCTTCAGTATATTTCCCTTCACTGCTCTACTCTCTGCATTCCCACATCACCACTTTATTTCAGACAGTATCTCTTATCTGGATCATGACAGCATCCTCCTCCTTTTTCTCCCAGTTTCTGCCTTGTCCTTCCTATTCTCCACACTGACACTGGAGTGAGCTCAGCTCCCTGGGGCAGATTTCCTGATGGTTCCCCTTCTAGCTTTAAATACAGCAGTGGTTCCAAGCACACTCAGTATTAATAACAAATCCTTAAAATGGCTTTCAAGGCCCTGAGTGATCTGGCTCCGGGTTACTCTCTGCCTCCTACTCAAACCCCTGCACTATACCCATTTGCCCTTAGCCCTGTGTCCTTTCAGGAATGTTCTCTCCCACTTTCACCTGGCTCAATTCTCCTCACCTTGGATCACAGATCAAATGAAAAGAAGCTATAAGCTTAGCAAGGGTGTTTTTTTTTAAAAAGTTGCTCCTTCTTTTCTTGAGTCTATATTGTAGATCCTAATATTACACAAACATAAACCATAAATCCAACTCACGTTGTTCTTGAAGATGCTAAATTCCCAGACACACAAACCTTTAAGCTTGTGTTGTCAGGTGACAGATGAGGGGAGCAGTCTCACTGCAAGTGTGGCCTTGAGGCAATGTCCCTGAGTCCTGTACCAGGGGAAGAGCCTGTTGCCTGGTCCCATAGACTCCATGCTGGGAGTGGGGCTAGGGAATAGCAGTGATGAATGACTGCTAACATTTCTTCAGAAAGGGGCCCTTCGTTCCATTTTTAATGTGTCGGAAGAAGATGACAAAGGGGAAGGTAAGTGTAGCAGCAGTTTTCCCTGCCTTGACCTTGCAGGAGTCCCAGAGTATGTGGTTACCTGCTGAACACTTCCGTGAGTGGAGGAACACACTCCTCAGCATCCTTCCTCCCCGGGCCCGCCTTATGCCCTTTGGGATGCTCGTGGCACCCCGCTGCCACTGCATTTCCTGTTGGCAGCAGAGGGCAAGTGAAAACATAAGCTTCCGCAGGCTGCGGCCCCGGCAGAAACAGCTCCTGCGCGGTTCCCCGGAGCCTTCGCAGGCCCCGGTCGGGCTCCCGGACCTCGCGCGCCCTGATCCCGACAGCTGTGGACTCGCGGCCGCACGGGCAGCAGCTCCGCCGAGGCCACGCTCCCGCACAGGGCCGGCCGCTCGGCGGTCCCGCGGGCTCGGGCGGGGCTCTGCGGGCCACCGACCGCGATGGCAGCGCGCGCGCCCCTCCGCGTGGCCCGCGGGGCCCTGGGCGCCTGTGTGCTAGGCGGCCTCTGGGTCTGGGCGCTGGGCGGCCTGGGGGCGGCGGCGGCCGGGGGCTCCCCGGGGGCTCTGCGCCCATGCGAGGCGCCGCAGCAGTGGGAGGGGCGCCAGGTTCTCTACCGGCAAAGCAGCCGGCGCTACAGCCGCGCCCTGCTCTCCTACGACGGGCTCAACCAGCGCGTGAGGCTGCTGGACGAGAGGAAGGCGCTGATCCCCTGCAAGAGGTACGCGCGTTGCGGGGCGGCGGCCCGGGCGGCCGGGGACCGGGTCGCGGGGGGCTGCGTCCCAGGGGCTGTAGTGGGCGCGTGACTTCCAGCCGCTTGCGGCGCTTCTCTGTCAGCAAAGACTATGCAGGGCGGACCGCTCAGGGGCAGTGCGGCTGGGGGCTGGGCGGAGGCATGGGCCCACCGGGGGAGGCCTGCTGCTGATACCCCCGGTGTAGAAAGAACCGGGAGGGGGCAGGTCGCACTGCCCGGCGTCCCAGGCCCCGGTGCGCCCTGCTCCGCACGCCCTGGGCCCTTGGAGCACCCTTCAGCCTAGGGCGTGTCATCTGCTCTATTGCATCTCTTCCAGGAATCATCTGCAAGGGAGGCACGTGGAGTAAATATTTTTTAAATATTATTTTTTACATCTTAAAGAAATATGACAACAATGCAAAGGTGTGGGGAATCGATCAAGGAGTATTTCCCACGAACTCATAACCCTGTTCCAACTATTAAAGTTTGCTCTACTCCTTTCAATTTTTTTAAAGCAAGTTTTCCATACTGTGATCAAAAAGCATATATTATCCGTATCTTTTTTTAAATAACACGACCTTTCATGTCTTCTTATTTGCTACTTTATTGGTTGGTTCCCCTACTTATTTTTAATGGCTGTAGAATATTCCACAGAGGAACTATGCTAGAATTTTTTCTAACCACTTGATTGATAATTCACCTTTCTACATCTGTTGTGACAAAGGATATCCTCTTTCTGAGAATTTGCTGCAGACTCCCTTAAGACCTGAGATCTTAAGGATCCCCACCTGCCAGTCCCACAGCCTTCCTGTTTCTTTGCGTGTGTGCCTCCCAGGGTTATGTCTGCCTCGCTGTATGGCATCTGCATCACTAGGATGTGCCAGGGAGGGGATGTCCATGGTTTAAGGCTCCAGTGGGCAGTAAGATCAGGGGCAAAACTTGGAATCATTCCACATAAAAGCCTGTGTTGAAGTATCAGGCCTCTTAAAGAAAATGCAGAAGCATCTGACCATTTCAGAGTAGTATAATCAAGAATGGAAGATAATGCATTATGAAAAGTAAAACACCACGGCTGAGGAGGCCTGCACAGTCTCGTTATGGGGGACTGGGAACACCCGTGAGGCCTTTCAAGGATGTTTCTATTAGGTCTCGAAGGACAGAGTAATAATAATAACAATAACAGCCAGTGTTTGAGTACTTACTATGTTCCAGCATTGTGCTCAGGACTTGCCATATATTATATGATTTGGCTTAAATCTCACAGCAACTTGACAGTGGATGCTTTATGATCTCTATTTTACAGACAGAACCTAAAAATCTCGGGAGTTAAACAGTTTTCTCAAGATCACACAGATGGGACTTGTGGAAGCTGGGTGGATTCTGACACTTAATGATGTAGCAGGCCCTTATTCATTTATTCATTCATTCATTCATCATGCATTTTGTCATGTCAGGCACTGTGTATAAACAGAGTGGGTCCTTGGCTTCAGGAGGTGAGAGTCTGGGAGTGGAGTTCCATAAACAAAATTCCCATACAGTGAGATGAAGGGTGAGCTGAGTGTGATGACAGCACTGCAGATGGGCACCTAATCCAGGCTTCCTGGAGGAGGTGAACCACGAATAAGTCCCAAAGCTCCTGTAAGAGCTGAGGCAGTGTGGAGGTGTACGAGCGAGCCTGGGAGTGTGGTGTACTCCAGGACATCCTGAAACAGACAGGGCTGAGTGTGTCCCAAGACTGCAGGCCAGTCACTTAGGACTGCAGCACAGAGGATGACAAGAGCGTGGGGATCCCCTGAAGGCTTGTTAAGCAGTGGATGCCATGTTTGGATTACATAAAGAATGCTGGAGAATACAGGAGAGCAGGAGTGGAAGCAAAAACATGCTGCAGGAGACGTCTCTAGAAGTCCAGGTGAAAGGCGGGTGGTGATGACGGGGGAGGCAGGTCTGTTGGGGAAGTACTGAAGGGCGTGCACGTGAGTAGGTGGTGCTTCGCAGGGGTGGGGGAGAGGGAAGAGTCAAGGAGAAGGCTCCCCTTTTGGCTTCAATGGCCTGGAATAGATGGTGAGAATGGGTGGTGGAGTAGTTTGCTGAGACGGGGTTTGGCTTTCTGTGCTTCTGACTGCTGCTTTTCATTGGCCTTGATGCGAAGGCTGGTCAGCAGCGCGACCAGCGCTGGAGTGACCCAGAGCACACTGGGAAGCAGAGGCTTGGGGCCAGGGGAAGGTAGGGTCCATCACCCCAGTGACCCTATATATTTTATTTTCACAAGATAGGAGATTAAGCTTTAGAGTCACAAATCTGGATCTGAATCCAGATTCCTAATGTGGGTCTTTGGGTAAGTCACTAAAGGTTTCTGAGCTTCAGTCTCCTCATTTACAAAATGGGAACTCTGATAATTTTTAGTTTATTGGATTGTTATTGGAATCAGATGAGTTCAAGTCTATAAAACTCATGGTGCAGTGTCGGACACATAGAATGTGCTTGGTACCTGCCCCCAGCACCAGTGTCACCATCCTGGTGAATTTGCCGTGGCCCAGAGACTCACTGCCAGCCTGTGCCCTCAGAAACCTGATCCGGTCATGCACTCAGGGCCCTTGCTCTGGGAGGTGACTCGGAGTAAACAAGCTCAGCTGCTAGAATGTATATTTCAGCAAGTGCTGTAGCTGGCTTGGGGGCTTGGACTGTCAAATCCACAAGACTAGGTCATTCTCTCCCTGCAGGCAGAAACTATGTAGGGAGCCAAATTAGAATCAGGAGGCTGTGAGCAGAGTTGGAGCAAATTCATTGAATCTAATGACTGCCTGTTCTAGGGCAGGCTGAATGCATAGTGTTGAGCTTTCCATCATGAACAGGACAGGCGAGCCCAGGGCAATCAGGCTAAGATAGAGTGATGCATTCATTTTCACCAGAGACAGGTCTCGTCGCTGGTTCTCTACCAGCCCAGCTCTGCTGGTGCGGACTCCCTCCACTCTGCAGACACCTTCATGGGTACTGCTCAGGCTGCCTCAACAACCTTTCTTTTAATATAACTCCATGATAGATTAATATAGTCTCTGGGACTCCATGATAGATTAATGTAGTCTTTAGATTTGTGTATTGTATATTTAGTGGGGCTACAGCCAAATTATGCTGGTTTAGAAGCTTTTTTGTCCCCATGTGGTCATTTCTCATTTCCTTGCCCTGATCCATCAAGTGTTGATTTCACAGCTGAGCTTTTAGAAGGCATTTTTATTCCCTTTCTTTCCAATTTCTTGGCAAGGTGCCATCTCCCAGTCCCATCTGTGGCCCTAAGTCAGATGTAGAAAAGAATGTTTAGTGTATAAATACATTTTTAAGCTCTTTAATTGTAGATTTGTTGGAATGAACTCAGAAACGTTTTCAGGTATTAGCAGTCTGGCCAAGAAACCAGATGTTATTTGAACAAAATATGGATGGGATGTCTCTTCATATTTATTAGTAAGTTGAGAAGTTTTAGAATTGGATCAACTTCTTAAGATTTTTATTTTGCATCCAGATAGTTATGGAAAATCCCATTGATAGTTATTGTCAAGTGACCAGGATTTTCCAGGCTTTCTTTTCCCTGAGATGATGGAAAAGATTAAATAACTTTGCAAGCCTCAGATAAGACAAGACTCAGCAGAGAATGGGAAATATTAGTAATTGATACTGTTTTGTTTTCTGGTTCCAACTGTCTTTCCTAACTTCTTGGTTAAACTCACAAGTATTACATTTGGAAGACTGAAGGAAAAGCAAGAAGACTGTTTTCATAGTTCAGGCAACGTGTTGAACTTTATGGGAGAAGCCATATAGATACTGAATGGATGTTATTAGGCCATCGGCAATTTACTGTTCCCACTTACAGAATGGTGGGTTGGGAGCTGGGGTTAATGAAGCTGCTAATACAGTGAGCAGAGAGGCATTAAGAGAATATACATCAGTGCATTAGGAATAATATCTGACAAGATTATTCATTCAATTATCAGTTCTACATTTTGGGGGATTTTTTGGAAAAGATGGAAAGATGTGACTTTAAAATAGAGAAGCAAGTAGATTCTTATTCGAATTCTGCCCTGTTTATGTCTGTCTCAGAGCATTCTATTTCTCGGAGAACAGGATATTGTTTCTCTTCTCTGTTCTTAGAGAAAAAACTCCTCTAGTGTGATGGGTAGAGCTTGTGCATCTGTTTAGACAGTCATGGGGAGCCAAACATGACTTCCAGTCCTGGTGTGACCAACAAGGTCCTTAACTTCTTGAAACATCAATTTAATTTTAGTGATATCTACAATGTTTATACTAAATATTTAGGACTTCTTCGTGAAGAGCTAGGTAGAAATAAGATTAAAGGACAGCATGAAAGCACTAATTGTACTTTTATTTTATCCGGCTGATTCCTGTTTCTACCATAATGCAATGAACTTGATTCTAAATGTTTTTGGAGATAAATTCAAAGTTCCTTTTTTTCCTTCTCCTTTTTATCTAAGCTTGTGGGTAGAGAAAAGAAGAACAGTTTGTCCCCACACTTAGAAGGCTCTCCTCTCCGTGGAACCTTCCGATATATTAAGGGGTTGACTATGACTGCTTATATAAGTGCTTCTCCAAGTATCTGCTGGGAAAGATTAATTCCAAGGGATGTTATCACTCTTGCTAACTTCAACGATCATATGTGCTTGAAAACCAGGATAAGGTTTTTTTTTCCTCCAGATACATAATTAAAAAAAAAAGAAACTATCTCACACTTACAGAAAAGTTGTGGTTATAGTACACAGCCATTTTTCGCCTTGAACCATTTGAGAGTGAGTTGCCAACTTGATATCTCCATGACCCCCAAATATTTCAGTGTATATTTCCTACAAGCAGGGACATCTCCTGCATATCTGCAGCACAGCCACATAAACCAGGAAATTAACATGGATTTGTTTCTGTCACCTGAAATTCAGGTCTCACCCAAGTTTGGCCAGTTGTTCTTTTATGCTCTTTTTCTAGCACAAGACCCAGTTTATATTGAGGCATTGTGTTGAGGTGTTGTGTCTTCTGCCTACAGCAGTTCATCAGTCTTTCTCCCACTTTGATGCTTTTGAAGCTTATATGCAGCTGGAGTGTTCCTCCATTTGGGTTTGTCTAATGCATTCTCATAATTAGATTCAACTTATTCACCTATGGCTACCACAGAGGTAATGTTCTCTTCTTTTTTATTGCATCCTGATGTTTACTTTGACCGCTTGATTAACTTACGTCTGCAAGGTTTCTTCAGTGTGAAGTGACATCTCTAAAATTTGTAAATAGTAAGTATTTTGTATGGAGCTATTTAATACCACGGGCATATCCCATTCATTATTAAACTTTCAATTTGTGCACTTACTTATATCAGCAGGGACTGAAGGGTTCTCATGGTATTGCTTTTGTTCTCATTGTTTATTTTGATGTTCAAATTGTCCCAGATTTGGCCAGTGGGAACCTCTTCAGGTTGGCTTCTGTGTTCTTTAAACCTGTCCCTTGTATTCTTTGAGCACTTTTTGTCACAGTATATTCTGGACACATCTGTGCTTTCCCTGCCAAAGCCATTTCTCATGAAGCTCTTGTTACTTTACTGGCGAATAACATTTGGAAGCCGAGATGTCTGCTCTCGTTGTGCTCATGACTGTTGGGTGGCACTTCTCCCAGGCCTTCTCAGAGGACACAACAGGGGGCTACAGATTTGAATGTGCATGTGCACGCGCGCACACACACACACTACCCCACGTACACATGCATTTACATCTACTTCTATTTCTAAACTTCCAATTCTAATCCATAGAAGCATTTATGCCAGTCCTCCAGTTCTGCCTCACCACCACATGGGCCTTTCGCATTCTCTCTCTTTTATTTGTGTTAACTCTCGTTCCTGGCTCCCATTACTCAGTTGCAGTGGGTATCTGATCATGCACTGCTATGATGCCCCCTCCCAACATGGATGCCCTCCTTCCCCAACCTGGGCTCCACACCTCAGGCCAGGCCATGCAGACTCCTACCTCGCTTGGCCCTGCCTGAGGAGTTTAGACCAAAACGTTCAATCGGAGGAAGGGGAAGATCAGGTTACCGTTTGGATTTCTCAGGGCAACATCCTTGTAAATCCTCAGGGTGTGTCTGTATGGTGGTGGGAGGTAAATGAGTATGAAGTGTCCAACAAATTCACTTGATCACACACCCTGTTTTGCATGGATTAGACTTCCATTTTAAGAAATCATAATTCTCAGAATTTCAGGAGAATGACTTCTTTTGCCTTTACGTCCTCCTCTTGACTCTGATAGCTGGAGCCAACATTTCCTTTTATTAGCTGGGGAAGTCTGACTGCTTGTGGCCTTTTGATCCTTGAAAAATAAACCATGCTGATTTGCAATGTTGAGTTTTTCTACAAGAAAGAAATTTTCTTGGAAACACACACAGTTTGCTTTGCGTTAAGACTCAGCAGGTCTATTGACCTTGGATTTCAGAGGGTTGAAGCTGGCAGTGAGGAAGGAGAAGTTCCAGGGGAGATAAGTCAAGGAAAGTAAAGTGACTTATAAATAGAAGCCAGAGGTGGTCATCACACTATTCTGAAAACATCTTTACTTCTCTCCTTTAACCTTGAGCTGTTTCTTCCTGATTCTGACCTTAAAGATGGTGGTCAGGGGCAAAGAGCCCACAGATCTGAAAATATTCCACCAATTAGTGGTTTGTTTTTCCTGGAATCAATGTGATAGTCTTATAGTTCCTCAATTCCAGTAAAAATCTTCTATTTTCCCCCTTTATAATTTCCTTTATTTGACCACTTTTAAAGAAGAAATTCTCCTCTTGATCCCTCTAGCTGGAGCCCCATTCTCCCCTTCTTAAAGCAGATCTTAGGCTGAGTCCCAGGTCTACCCACCCATCCTCGCCTGACAGCCTCCAGGCCCACTTTCAGCATCATGACTCTATTAAAACTGCTCTGGTCAAGAGCAACATACTGCACACGAGTAATCGAGTCATCTTTTATCTGTCCGCATTTTACTGTTAGTCGTTTCCTCCATCTTCGCGTGGCTATCAGGACTCTCTGGCTTCCCTCCTCTGCCTCATTTCCTCTCCTAAGTCTCCTTTGCTCTTCCTCCTCTTCTCTCGGACCATTAGTGGTGAGGTGTGCTGGGCTCTGGCTTTTCATCCCATCACTCCTCTATCTGCCCCCTTTTGTGGCCTCCTCTGGGTCACGGCTTTAAATGCCATCTCTTCACGGAGGGCCCCTGGGTGTGTTTCTCCAGCCTACAGCTCACCCTGAGCTCTGCCATCATTTATCCAAATGCTTACTGAGTTCTTCTCTTTGACAGTCATCTCAAAGTCAGCATCTCCAAAGCTGATGCCTCCTCAGCAAACAGCCAAATACAAATTTTTCTTCTTGCAGTTTTCTTTATCTCAGCTGAAGCAAGTCTGGTAGCTCAGGGTCAACCCTTAGTGGCAACTGGATGCCTTTTTCTCCCACTTGCCGCAAGTAATCCACAAGCAAACCTTACTGACTCTCATCGTGATGGAGACCCAGAACCGGACCACACCTTCACTATCATCCTGAAGGGCCAAACCTCAGTCATTCTTGCCTGGACTTAGTGCAGGAGCCTCCTACCAGCCCCCTTCCTCTACCCTTGCCGCTTTTGGTCTGTTGTCAACATAGCAGCTTGAGTATTCTGCTAAAAACATTGTATCATGTCACTCATCTGTTCAAAACCCTCAGTACCTTTCATCTCTCAGAGTTCATGTCCTTACAAGGGCCCGGCCATCCTATGAGCCCTGCTTCCCACCCCCTCCAGACCTTGTCTCTGACCTTGTCATTCCCCCCATCCATCCATCATCTCCTCATTGGCAGCCCACTCCTGCTGACCCGCGGCCTCAGCAAGCTCACCCCTTTGGCCCTTGTATTGTTGTTCCCTCTGCAGGGAAGGCCTTTTCCCTAAAAAGCTGCATGACCCCCCTCCCAAATTAGAGTGTCTCTCCTGTCAAAATTGCCATACACCTCGCCTCACTGCCTTATATACTCAAGACACTTACCATTGTCTGATATGCTGTTTAGTAATTTTTAGTCTGTTCTCTCATCTCTCCACCCCTTGCCCAAAGTAAGGCTCCACAAGTCAGGGATTTTTATCTGGTGGTTGCTCTATCTCCAGCACCACAAAACTAGAGTTTTGTGATTAACTGGATGAGGGAATGAGTAATAATGATAACATATATTGATTGTGGAAGTATATCTACAATACAGATATGCAAAGAGAAAAACAGCCAAAATTATCCATAACTGCCCAACCATATGATTACTGTTAACATCTGCTGAATATCCTAGGAGATTTTTAGATGCATTAATGTACATAGTATAGCACATACTGTTTCCTAATGGGCTTCTTCTCACGTAACAATACCTTGCTCAAGGCCATCCATACTGACTACTCTCTTTTTGTCACCTTTGAACTCCTGGCTCCTCCTCATTCAGGTCTCAGCTCACTCACCGCCTCCCCAGAGGGACTTGCTGTGAACACCCGGTACCCTCCCACTGCCCACCCCACTCCCCACCCCACCTTGTTCCGTTTTCCTGAGGGCACTGTCACTGTGTGACATGGTCTTGTCAGTCAGTTTATCTGAGGTTTATTGCTTGTCTCTCCTCCCTGAAGCGAGAGGAAAACTTTATCAGTCTGGTTTATATCACCAAACTCTAGCACCTTGAAGTGCCTGGTACATAGTAAGTCTCAGTAAATGTGTATTGAGTGAATAAATACCACTTTCATGGCTTTTGCACTATTAGCATTATACATGTTCATGGTGGAAAATCTAAATAACACAGAATAGTAAAACAACAGAGTAAAGATTGCTCGTAAGCCTGCCCTGCAGGATTAACAGCCCTGATATATGTACTTCTGAATTTTCTTTTTGATTCCTGTACACATAATTTTAAAATTAAAATAGAAACATGCCATGCATTTCATTTTATTTGACAAAATATTGTCCATATTTCTCATGCCACTGAGTAATCTTTAACAGAATCATTTTTAATGACTGGTGGTATTCTAGCTAATTGATAGAATATAATTTCTTCAAGCAGTCCCTTATTTTGGAGTAGTTACATTTCTTTCCCCCTTTTTTCACAAGTATAAACTACATTTTTATAACCTTGTATTTGTGTGCATTTATATGTGTACTACTTTTTCTCATTTTGGATAACTACCTATATAAGAAAATGATAAAAAAAGGATTTGCACATTTTTAGATTTTTGACAAATTTGACTTTCAGGAAGGTTGTTCTAACCGATATTTTAATGGATAGAATGTTTTTATGTTTTCTGTACCCCCTTAAAGAATTGAATTATATGATAAGTAAGAAACAGAAGGGCAAAATGAGATACTTGAAGTGATGTCACATCCCTTGTGATTCTTACTCTAATGTGAATGCCTCTAATGTATCACAGTTAAGTCTTCTATGACTGTTCATTTAAAAAGATACTCTGTCATGTTCAGTAAATATTTTTCTGACATATATGATAAAGAATTTATTCTAATTTGAACTACTAGATCGCCTAACATTAAACTATCCTTGCATTCCTGAAATAAATTCTTATTTATCATTATGTATTCTTTTAACAGTCTTCTTGATTTGCTTTGCTAATATTTTAATTGAGGTTTGTTTTTAATTCATAGCCACATTTTGCCTTGATTTTTACTTTTTCTTTTTGTGCTTTCTATACTTTCTATGCTTTCAGGTTTTAGCTTTGTAAAAGAACTGGCAAACTTGCTGTATTTCTCTGTGCTCTACAGCCTTGAAGTTGGAAAAAATTAATTCATGAAACCATTTGGACCCCAATCCCTTTGAAGAAGTAACTCTTTGATTTCTTGTTAGGATCAAAGATCTAAGATCTTACTAGGCCATTGTAAATATTTTTTTTTCTGTGTTATTTTTTTTTTTTGAGAGGGCATCTCTCATATTTATTGATCAAATGGTTGTTAACAACAATAAAATTCTGTATAGAGGAGTTAATGTTCAATGCACAATCATTAATCCACCCCAAGCCTAATTTTCATCAGTCTCCAATCTTCTGAAGCATAACGAACAAGTTCTTACATGGTGAACAAATTCTTACATCGTGAATAAGTTTTCACATAGTGAACAGTACAAGGGCAGTCATCACAGAAACTTTCGGTTTTGATCACGCATTATGAACTATAAACAATCAGGTAAAATATGAATATTCGTTTGATTTTTATACTTGATTTATATGTGGATCCCACATTTCTCCCTTTATCATCATTATTATTATTATTATTATTTTTAATAAAATGCTGAAGTGGTAGGTAGATGCAAGATAAAGGTAGAAAACATAGTTTAGTGTTGTAAGAGAGCAAATGTAGATGATCAGGTGTGTGCCTCTAGACTATGTGTTAATCCAAGCTAGACAAGGGCATTAAGACATCCACGGATGCAGAAGATTTCTCTCAAAACAGGGGGGGGTGAGGTTCTAAGCCTCACCACTGTTGATCCCCAATTTCTCACCTGATGGACCCCCTGTGACTGTGCCTGTCTTAGGCTGTTCCTCCTTTGAGGAATCTTACCCGTCTCTGGCTAACCAGTCATCTTCCGGGGCCATACAGGGAAATGTAAAGTTGGTAAGTGAGAGAGAGGCCATATTGTTTGAAAAGGTTAGCTTTTTACTTCTTTGCAGATTTATGCCCTGTGGCTTCTATGCCCAGCATTTGTCTTGAAGTATCTTTACCACTTGGAGGAATTATGATACTTGGTAAATTCGATATGAGGCATGAATTCTATTTAAGGGTTGTAATTAGGAAGGAAGAAGAAAAGCTATAGAAGTAGCAGGCGGAAGAAAACATAGGAAGATTGATTATTTCTTTGACATATCTTCTTGTAGAGTAACTTAAGCATGTATAGGTTTTAAACTACTATTTAAATTGCGCACACACATTAACATAATAGGAATACAGTTACATAACCAAAGCAGATCTATAATTACCAGCCATCTCCAGTGAAACCAAGAAAACCAGTTAGGCATCCTAGGCATTTGTGAAAACTTATCTATGATATGATGGATATTGTCCAACTGTACTTGAACAGTCTGAGAGAAATCAGACAAATTAAAACAACCCATTCCTGGGAACTGTTCACATCCCATATGTTCTTTTAACAGTAGATAGTCTGTAGTTGTAAGATTTTGGAGCGCTACAACTTGCACTTCTCCTAATTCTTGGTTGAGTTCCAACAGTATAGATCCAGTCAAATTTGTCATTTTACTGTATGCACAGGCCAGCTTAGATATCTCCTTCTTCATTCCCATGGCAAGTCCAGGAACCGGTGGGATGGATGCAGCTACAGCTGTAGCAGCGCCTGGATCTTTGTTGAGGTTTTTTGATGATCATCTTCTGGTATGAATCTTCCAGAGAGTGCTGGTGTTGGAAGTTCTTCTATTCATATTGTATCTTAGTTCATTTTCTGGGTAGCCCAATTAGGCTTTGATCCTCTGTATAAGCACAAACAGACCCTTTGCCCACATTTTGATATGCCCTTTATACCATTGTGTAGAACTCATTGGAGGTCACCACACAGGAACTGGTTTTGTTTTTTTTAAGAGAAAGGAATATTATCAGAAAAATGTACCTCCATAGCCGATCATCTGACTTTTTTCTGTGTTATTTATCCACTTAACTTTCTGCTTCATTCTGAGTTAGTTTTAGTTATTAATATTTGCCTAAAAAATCCTCCATCTCACCAAGATTATATTTATGATTGTAAATGTGTACTTGGTATTCTCTTAACTCTACCTTCCCAATCGATACACTTTACTTCCCAATATTCTGTATTTGTACTTTCTGCATTTTCCCCCTCATATTTATATTTTTAACAATAAACTCATGGATATATGTAATGGCTTTCTGGTTTATTATCTATTTATATCTTGTATCATATAGCTCCTTTGCTAAGAATAATTTTAGACATCAAATTCCATGGCCTACCCATATTTTGACAAGTTTCTAGGCAGGTGGTAGTGGAGCCCCCCAGGAGGGCATACCACACGACCTCCCGAAGAGGATCTCCCACATTCCTTTCATCCTGTAGCTACTGCCCCGCTCCTCTCTTGTGAAACACTGCCTTCAGTGCCTCTCTTACTCCTCAATCTCAGTTTGGGAGAATTTCCCTCAGTCTGGGCATTGGGAGTTCCCCAAGCACCAATGGCTTCCTTCAAAAGCAGGGTATCTTTGAGCTGAGGGGCGATCTGACCAATCAGATCCCTAACGGGCTGCCTATGTCACCTTCAGACCCACCAAAGAAAGAAGAAGCTCCTGGGACAGATGGCCCCTAAACAGACGGCAGCTGCCCTTGAACAAAAAGGCTCCCATGCCTCGGATGACCCCCCTGCCTATTCACAAAAGGCTGGTTTAGTTGTGGTTACAGTCAGATATGGGAAGTTCCAGAGTGTGAGCCCTGCCATGAGTGAGAGCCAGCAGCCTGCCCGAGAGGAGGCACCAAGGAACCGCTGTGAATGTTCCCAGTGTTTTAGTCTGTTCAGTTTGCTTTAACAAAAACTGGAGACCATGTGGCTTATAAACAATAGGAATTTATTTCTCACAGTTCTGGAGGCTGGAAGTCCAACATCTCCAGCATGGTTGGGTGAGAACTCTCTTCTGGGTTGTAGCCATCTAGTCATAGCGTCAGATGGTGGAAGGGGCCAGTTAGCTCTCCGGGCCTGTCTTATAAGGGCAGTCATCCCACGCATGAAGGCTTCGTCCTCATGGCCTAATCACCTCCTAAAGGCTTGATTCTAATGCCTTAACCTTGGCCTTAGGTTTTCAACATATGATTTGGGGTGGTGGGAAGGACACAGACAGTCAGATCATTGAGCCCAGAGAATCTGCTGCCCCAGAGCATCTCCGAAGTTGCCAAGGAAGATGCTATCAGATGGGAAGAGGGGGGCACAGGGTAAGGGGTGCATCAGTTCCTTAGTCTGGCATAACATTGTCAGCTACAGGTGAGATGTGGCTTACAAGGGGTGTCTGTGGCATCATAAACCACCAGACTAGTTGGTGTGGCATCCAGGAGCAGCCATGATGGGTGCACGGCCCCCTAAGGTTGTTTGAAACTGCTTTCAGGGAAGATGGTGGTAAGCTAGGCCATCTGAAGAGACTTCAGAGCTTCTAAAGTCCCTTACTGAGGTGCCTCTTATGTCCTCTGGAATCTCAAGGCCTGCTGACCAGAGCATCTCCCTGAAAAACCTATGATCCAGGACATCAAGGGGAAAAGGCAGACCTTCCTCTGAGGAAGATGCCCAGGTCACCATGGAGCTCTCTGAGCTGGCTGACATCAAGTAGGAATCCCCCAGGACAAGTCTTGGCAGAAGGGCCTGGTGGAAGTGGTGCAGCAGAGCCAGCAAATGTAGAGAAGGCAGGAGAGGACAGAAGCTCTCGTTTCCAGAGAAACATGGCAGTGAACCAGTGGACACTTCTACCAGCTTACACTTCAGGGGGCAAAAGCTGGGGAGAGAATCTTGCCTAGATTTGAAATGCCATCTCAGGTGCTGTGTTCTGGTGTGGCTCCTGTGTTTCTTCTGGATGTGGGAGTCCTCTCTCTCTGAATCAAGCCCTCTTCTTGTCCCCCGTATTTTGGACAGTGATTCTTCTCCCAGGCCAGCCCCAGATATTATCTGGCTTACCCTTGAGACGGAGGGGAGAACACCCTCGTGAAATCTCAGTTCCCCTGGAGTTAGAGAATGAAGCTTGGGAATCCACTTTTCTGACACCAGGACATCATTTCTTTTGTAAAGGACAAGTATTTATCTAGGCCCCACTTGCTATGTTGAAAAGAATTTAAAGTGTTTGGATGGCTTCTAGTCTTTGCTTCTTTCCCCATACTGCATCAAGCCTCTGAAGGTCAACTTCTTCACTTGTTAAAACACAAAGGAATTTTTATTGTGTGTGTGTTTGTACAAACTTCTAAGTAGCTTTATTTCAAGGTCTTCTATTAAACAGCAAGTTATTCTACTCCTTATTCACTGTGATTTCTTTTATACTAACATTCTTATTTACCTGAATCCTTTACTTTGATCCCTGTTTTAGTCTACTAGAGAACGTATTCAATAAAATGTCCTCAGAGAGGGTACTTCTGTGACGGTATACTTTCAGAATTTGAATGTCTGAGGACCTCCACTTATTGCCATTTCACATGATAGTATTTGGGTGTACACAATTCATCGGATGATAATATTTTTGCTTATAAACTTTTTATGGCATTTAGAGCTCCAAAAGAGAAACTGGATACCAAACTAATTTTGGTTTAGTTTTAATAATTTTTTTCTCCCCAAGTATTTGTAGATTGTTTCCATTATCCTTGAACTTTATTAATGTCTCCAGATAACATCTAGCTCTAGGGAAATGTCATCTACTCTTTCTGGAAGTCTGATACCTTGTCTTCTCTCTTTGTTTCTCGCAGAAATCTCTCTGCTTAAATGTATTGTTTCTCTTCCATCTGTCCCCCAAAGTTCTTATCTTTTCATTAGCCTTTTCATCACTTTATATAGTCTTTTCCTGAGTTCTGAGACTAATACCTTTAATTCACTACTTCTGTTTTCTGTTTGTTGCCCATAGACAGTCGGCTCTACATGGCCACCACTGTATTTTCTATTCTGATAATCATGTTTTTCAGCAGAAAGCTATCCTTGTGGCCACACATTATTCCTTTTTTCTTTAATTCAGTATCATCCCAAATCCTGGTGAGAGTAAAAATAAGATTTATATTTTAGTTTTATTGTTAGCTGTAAGTGTGTGTGTGTTTCTATTTCAATAGGGTGGAAACTGGTGGATTTCTACAGAACAGCATCCTGCTGCCTGTGTGAGTCATACTATCCTTCTGTCATCCCCACCTCCTTATGTGTAACCCCCTGATATGAAGTTCCAGAAATCACTGTGGACCGTAGTAACATGGGTATCTTAGTGTTAACAAGGCTGTTTCTTTTATGGTGGTGAAAAAAAAAGGTGGTGAATGACTGTCTCCTGTGAAGTTTTTTATTATCTTCCATCAGATGAGAGAATGCATGCCTACATATTGCCAGTAGTCATCAGATAGATTTATCACTTCAATTTCTTTGAGCATCCTTTCCCTCTTTTGAACTAGAATCCAAGTAGTGGAGGCCCATCACCTTGCAGCTTCTTAAATTGCACACAAAATTCTTCTTTGATTTTACTTTTCCTAAGGCTGTATTTTCAAGTAATTTAATTTTCCTTTTGTTAGATATGGTTGGCTTCAGCCTGCACAATGAGTTTGTGTCTAACACAACAGTTTTGAAACAGTGTTTTTATTTTATGTCTCATAAGTACTGTAGGGTGTAACTCAATCTCAGTATATGCCAGAATGGCAAGTGGCCGCAGCTCAGTTCTTCCTGCTAAGAGTCAGAGAGCCGGCATGCATTACTAATCTATTATATTGCACATTAAACAAATCCAAAGTTTGTCCAGTTTCTTCCATAAAAGCCAAAGTCTTTTTGTAATCACAATATAATATTTGTCCACTCCCTTTTCTGTAATTTAGTATAGCTTAGATGGCCAAACAGTTCTATGTGGATGGGAAGAATCACTCCTTCCCTGTAGATGGAAGGAAGGAGCATGGTGCTAGTGAATTAGCATGAATCTGGTAAGAGAATCGGAACTTGGGTCCAATCCTGGTACCATTATTTACTACTGAGTTATGCTCTGAGCCTTGTATTTTCTCATCTGTTAAAACAATTAAAAATACAAAAGCCAACAACATGTCAACCAGCTGAATTTGCCAGTCATAACCTTGCCTTTTTCCACCCCCTGACTGCACTGATACTGGACAGACAATTGCCTATTGGCTATAAAGTCAGTAGCTATTCATCTTCATCTATGCCCAGGTCAGGATATGATTTTTCAGCTTCTAGGATTAGCCAAGTACTTGGGCATGCTCATCCTGGAAGGGAAAGATCTCAGTTGTTATAAAGAATCTAATAGATAACACCTGTAGAGCAGTGGTCTTTACTTATTTAGGGTGCTTTCAGTTGCAGGTACTAGAGAAAATAATGAACAGAGGCTTTAAATTGTAGGGATGCTTGTTGTTTACCTCAGAATTCTGGTGATACATGTTCCTAGGTCTGACCCAACAGCATCATCAAGAAGGCCTCTGCTTCTTCATCCATCTACTCCACCATTCTTAGAATATTGGCTCATTCCTAGAATGGTAGTTGCAAGATGGCATGCTAACTTGTTGCCTCATGGCTTCAAGAAGGCTGCCTCCACTCCACACATTATATCCTTACCCGACTATGTTCAAAGATAATAAATGAAGAAAGTAGAGCAGGAGAGGGAATCTCCTCTTCTTTTTTTGAGAGAACAGAAATTTCCAGAGGCTTCCTTCTCCCCACAGGTTTCCCTTTAGATCTCCAAGGCCAGAACCAATTATACCCTTAGCTCCTAGGAAGACTAAGAAAATTAATAAATAAGTATACTTTCTCACCCTCTATATTGAGAAGCAGGACAGGGAGAAAGGAGGAAAATGTCTGCAGGGTGCACCCATAGTGCTCAAGAATAGTCTCTTCTTCATCTCCAGCCCATCTGAATTAGCCCTTCTTTGTTACATGGTAGATCAAGTCTTATGTGTATAAGCTGAGTGAGTAGTTGCCTTGTTAAACATTAACTAATGATAGTAAATACAGCTATGATCAGACTTTCCTACAAAGCTATAATTCCTTGCATTTATATAATAATTGTATATCTGCTAATCTCAAACAATCTTAGTAATAATGCTGAGAGCTTCAAAATTTTGGTCTCTCTTTACACATGAGAAACATGGAGATTAAAATGATGATCATGCAGCTCACCAGTGGTAGACTGGGAACCTTCATTCCTTGACCTATGCTTTTTTACAATGTCATTTATGTCTGTAAACCTTACCCTGAAGTAGAAAAAAACAGAAAGATTTTCCCCTGCTTTATCATAGATGTAGACCCCACTTGCCTCTGGAATTGATATATGGTGAGGGTAGCATCTAAAATCACTGGGGAAAAGATGGACTTCTACTCAAAGGTGTTAGAATAATTGGAAAAAGGTAAAATTGCTTTCAGATCTCATATCATATGCAAGAATAAACACCAAAGGGTTAACGATCTGAATTGTAAACAAAATAAAACCATATAGAGATAATAGAAAACATGGCTAAATCATAGCTAAAACCTGGGAGTAGGGAAAGTTTTTCTAAATATGACAAAAATACAGAAATAATAAAAGCAATTTGGCTTTAAAGAAAATGTAAAATCCTTTGCATTGTAGAAAAAAAATTAAACAATATCAACAAACAAATGGCAGAGAGAAAAGATCAGCAACTTGTACCAGTCACAAAAGGCTAATTAGCAAGCTGTAGAGAATTGAGAAGAAACACACCCCAAACCTGATGTGCAGAGAAAAGAATGGTTATTTCTCAGAAAAAGAAGGTCAAAGGTCCTTAAACATGTGGAAAGATACTCAACTGGCTATAATGAGTGAAGGCAAATTGAAAGTACACTGCAGCTTGTGGAAGGGTAATAACCTGGAGGGGCCGAGGGAGGCTTCTAGAGGCTACGTCCTGATCTGACAGGGGCTTCCCCGGTTGTTAGCTTTGTAAAACTTCTCAAGTTTTGCTATTTACTTATGCAGTCTATATTGTATGTATGTTATACTTACCCCAAAAATGTAAAAAAAAAAAAAAAGCCTAACAGATACCATATCTTACTTATCAGGTTGGGCACAAATCCAAGTTAGCCAATCTCATGCTCTGCTGGAAAGACTATAACGAAAACAGGAACCCTCAACTTTGCTGATAGGATGGCAAAACCGTACTACCTCATGGAAGGAAATCTAGTCGTGTTTAACAGAATACCTTCTGACCTGCTGGTTTCACATCTAATAACTTACCCTAAATATGCACCTCCTAAACGGTACAAGGCTATTCATTGTGGCATTTGGGCAATATCGTAGGAACGGAAACAACCCCATGTTCATCAGGAGGAGACTGACTAAATAAACTTTGGTGCTTACAATAAACTATGGCCATAAAAAGGAGTAATGACTATCTCTGTGTGTTAATAGAGAGCGGAAAAGGCAAGGTGCAGACAAGTGCATATAGTAATGCTTTCTTTTCTGTAAAGGAGAGAGGGAAATAATACAAATATGTCAAAAGACCTGAAGGGAAATAACATGGAAGCTAAGGAGTGTGAGGGATGGGGGCTGGGTGGGAGCGAGACTTCCCTGAATATGACTTTTTATATCGTTTTGAGTTCTGAAACATGAAAAGTGTTACGTATTGAAGTAACAAAACGAAATTGAAGAGGAAAAGTGTTAAGTCCCTGAATTAAAACACATTAACGCAATGCTTATCAACTGAGAAACATAAGCGTACAGGGAATAGGCTTATTCCAAGTGAATTTTTAACACAGTACCAACTCTAAATCCTAATATGTTATAGTCTGAGGACAAAAAGAACTGCATTGAAATCTTAGACCTCACTCAGCAGCTCTGTCATCTGCTAAGTTTTGAAATTATCATTACTTCAAAACTGTTATAGGATAAAGTAGAGAAGTAAATTTGCTAATGTTTTTAGGAAGCATGATTTTTATTTTAAGAGAATATATATACAGATATAAAAACAAAAACAATAGGGGAAAACCTATAATGTTAAATTTAGATTGGAAATATTGATATGAATTCATGATTTCTTTAAAAAGTACGAAGCTCCAACCCCTGAAAGGCCAAGGCCATGACAGTGAGCACACAGGGACCCTGATGTTGGCTTCTAAGTTGTTCCCACTAAGTGCCAGATTCCTTAGAGAAATGGCTGATTTCAGATTCTGTGCAGGAAAAGCCCAGGTTAGTCTGGGACACCTTGTGTTAAAGAAAGCCAGGAAGCAGTCAAAGGCGAATGGGGTCATGTCCAAAGCCTCAAATACCAGCTGGAAGTTGCCCCCAGTCATGGAAGTTGGACAATTTGAGCATCAAATGAATTGCTATACACAGAATAAATAAAAATCCTTGAGTCCAGAGTGATAATTGATGGACAGATGTCATTGACTATTATACCAACACTCAGTGAAATAACTGGTTAGGGAAATGGTTTCACCTAACACCATCAGGTGACTGTCATTGGGAGACAGGGTATTCCCAGCATCACAAAATATCACCCACCAATTATGTGTTAATAGTAGAAAGAAATGCCTTCGTGATAGAGACACCTGAATAACCATGTTACTTGCTGATCCAAATTGGCAGCAGTAAGAGTGGCTGGGACATCACCTGACTCCTGATGTGATGCAACATGAAGTACATGGTTACTAATAACACTTTCTTCCAACAACCTTTAACCCAAATCAAATCAAGCCTTTAGATTCCATGTCTCATTTGGAGGAATGAGAAGAGTGAGACAAGTTAAATGACACCATGAGGAAACTGTCCGTTCGAGAGTGTGGAATATTGGCAACCCTGAAATCTGCCATGTGTCAGTGCTGTGGTAAAAATAAAGGAGTAGTGGTCCAGATTTAAAAAAAGATAGAGACATAACAACCAAATATAATGCATGAACCTGATTGGATTGTGGTTTTAAAAATACCGGCTTTAAAATACGTTTTTGGGGGACAATGGAATATGGACCAGATACTAGCTGGTATTTGGGAATGACTTTTAGTTTTTTAGGTGTCATGACCAGGAGTCAGAAAGTCCTTGTTTTTAGGAAATATTTAGAAAATAGATGAAGCAGATATGGCACAATGTGATTATAACAACGTAATTATTGAATTTAGGTGGTGGATATAAAAGCCATTATTGTATTGGTCCTTCAAATTTTCTCCATATTTAAAATTTTCTGCATATTTAAAATTTTCTGATTGATTCCATAGATCTGTATATTTTTACTTTGAAGGCTATCAGGGACAAATCGTTGAATTTAAAAAGGTTAGAAAACAAAGGAATAATATTCACTTATTTTTGTCAAGTGTGTATAGTGATATTCATCCAGTGGATTAGCCTTACAAAGGGAAGAAATTCTGACACAGGCTACAGCGAGGATGAACCTTGAGGATATTATGCTCATGAAATAAGCCAGTCACCAAAGGATAGATACTGTATGGTTCCACTTACATGAGGGATCAAGAGTAGTCAAATTCAGAGACAGAAAGAGGGACAAGCTGGGGGTAGGGAGAAATGAGGAGCTGTTTAATGGGTACAGAGCTTCGGAGTTTCAGGTTTGCAAGATGAACAGAGTTCTGGAGATTGGTTGCACAGCGATGGAAATGGACTTAGCACTATTGAATGCCAAGATAGTAAATTTAATCACAATTAAAAAAAATTTTTAATTAAAAAATCAACATATGTTTAGACTCACATGGACAGAATTGTATTTCTGTTAGAGTTTCTGGGGACTTTTTACTGCATTTTACATTTCTCTATTGTTTCCATGTTTTTTTTTTTAACATTGGACCTGAATCAGTTTTATAACAGCCAGATATCTATTTTCAAAAGTATAAAACTTCTGCAGGTTTTCAGTGTTTTGGAAAATGGGGGGATGATAGAATTTAGGAAAATGGATTACCAGGAAACTAAGGAAAATTGTTGATGTAGCCTGAGAGTTTTGTCAAGAGCCACAAAAATCTTTTGTCCCACAAGGTCCCTAAATGGGGCACCAGGCATCTCCTCTGTATTGAAGCTGCCCTGGGGAGGTCAGCCTGCTGACACCTTGGCGGGGTCTGGAGAGCCTGACCTCGCTCACAGCAGAGGCCTGGCTGCAGGGCCTTCCCGGGAACCATGCTTTGCTTGGTGTCTGGCCAGCAAGAAGTTTGCAGGCTGTTGTTGGCCCAAGGCTGGCCTGCCCGGCACCTCACCTTACTCAGCTGCACCCCAGGGGTGTGGTTTGTGACTCCAGTCCTCACAACTTCCTCCACTCCAGAGCCCGGCTTTGATCTCTGCTCCCAGGATCCAGTTTCTGTTGAAACCCATTAGCCTTCAGATAACTTTGGGGCTTCAGATGACTGCTGGCTGGCTCAGTGCCCCAGGCAGATGACTCCTTTCGACCCTGGCTGATCTCTGCATTTGGACCTCCTGGCTCTGTCAGGCTCTAGGCCTTATATCCTGCTGGTGATGGAGAACCTTACATCTTAACTATGAATGTGTTTGCATAAACATCCAAGCCACTACAGCCTCATGAAAATCTCTTCCAAGACTTCATTGGAGCAGTAGTAGCATTTGATCTACAGGGGAGTTTGAAAAAAATGTATTATGTCGCTCTGTTCAGTTTCCCACTAAATTCCTATTTTACATTTTACTTAAGGCATTTCAACATAACCTCACTATCAGATCATGCCCTCTTTTTAAAAACTGAGATCTTTTGTAAACAGAAAAGTACAGAGAACAGCATAACACACACCTGCTCTCAGGCCACCCAGAATTAGCAGATGTGAACATTATGTAACGATTGTTTCCAGTCTAGAATTCTCATTTTAGAATTGAATTTAACCTCTGTGTATGGGCAGAGCTGGCCTTGGGAAACAGTGAGGCGGGCAGAGTTGCTTCCCTGCCATCTCCTGCCCTCCGCCAGCTGACCAGTTGGCAGCGGCCCTGGGGTCTGCAGCCGGCCATGCAGAGCCTCTCCCGGAACAGCTGTGCTGGCAGCTGTTGCTCAAGGCTTTTGACAGAGCAGTGGAGGCTTCGCTTATATTAGACAGGAGTCCTGGTTATGAGTCACACCCAAAGTTTCAAGCAGAAAAAGGAAAGCTTATTAGAACAAAAGAAACATCATGATTCTACAGGGGGATCTGCAGGCCCTGGGCCTCAGAAAAGAAACACATCCAGGAGGTGTGCGGCTGTTGGAATCGCAGCTGGCTAGAGCTTCTTTCTGCTTCTCTGCTTGTTTTTTACTCTTCCTCACTTCACATTTTGGAAAACAGCCTCCCATGGCTTCTGAGTTCACATGCGACATGTCCAGCCACATGAAGAGCCTGACTAGTGGGGTTTCGGTGGCAATTCCACACGCCAGAGGGAGACTGATGGTCCCGCCCTGGGTCGGATGTCCATCTCTGGCCCAGGAAGCCCGGCCCGGGAGGCCAGGTCGTGGACGACAGACGTGGCTGCGGGCTCCTCCCTCTGTGACTCGGGGACTGAGGACTGGTCTCAGGAAGAAAAGGAAGCCCTCTTTCCTGACCGGGCTGCATATCTTCCTCAAACTGCAGTTTGAGAAGCACAGAGTGGCATTTCAGCAAAAGCTCGGCCTGACTCCTGGCTAGGGGCCTAGATCTTGGGAGAGCAGAGGATGGTGCTGACGGGAGGAGAATCGTGAAGACAGTCACACAGTACAGGAGTTTTGTGGGGGACCTGCTGTCATGAAAAGGATCACGGGGCAGGATTTGTGTAGGGACAGAGTCTCAAATTTACGAGTGGGCTATTCTCTAAAGTTGATGCTAATGGTTCTGTATTCCTCCATGAATGTTTAGACTGCTGTGCCAGGGACCTAACCAGGCTTGAGAAAGCAGTGGCAGTCCAGCTCCAAACTTAAAGAACTTACAGTCTGATGTGAACCCTGCATGTGTATCATAAGAAACTGGCTCCATTTTTCAGCAATATTCCATAAAATGAACACTTCTTTTTCTTTCACTCACCTCCAACTTCTAAAGGTCTGTACTTAGGTTTTACCCTTGCAAGCCAGGTCAGATATTTTCTGGCATAAATCAGGATAGATGTGTCTAAACATATAAAATGATATCATGTTTATATTTCCATACTAACTCATAGAAAACGGGAGCATAGTACTAACAGTGGCACTATTTTCACCATAGACAGTGGTCATTTATAATACTTTTTCTGAAGAAAATAAATTTTAACCTTGGACTGGAGAGCAGCTGCCCTCCCCCAGGGCCACAGAGTGGAGGGAGTCCCAGGACCACAGATAATTTGTTGGAGATCGTTGTTTGCTAGTGAAAAGCCACCTCTCTGGTCCCGTGTGGCCCTCAGGGGTTGGGAACTTCACTTCTTGATGTCAGGGCTGCTCCACCAGCGGCAGTGGCATGGAAACTCGGCGGGCTTCCCCTGCACCAGGATTGCTCAGCTTTAAGCATGACACGGGCCTGGTGACAATACAGCAGGCAAGTTGATGGCAGGGTGTCTGCCGACCCAGCCCCAGCCAGGAAGACCCCCAGCTGACTCTGCACATAGGGAGGGCACCCCCGCGGGCATGAGAGATGAGGTCGTGAGTGTGTGGACAAACTGCACGGGGAGCTGTGCTATCTGGGGCCCCTCAGCTTCCTTCCCTGCTCATTGCAGCCTTCCCGGTATGTGAGGGGCCCCGTTCTCAATGCAGCTGCACCTCCCCAAAGCCCTTTCCTGGTGACTGGTGGTTGAGACAGTGGGATCCAGGTGCATGGGCGGTCCTCAGAGGGTTCTTGTACTTCAGCAAACCCCATGATTCCCTGACTTAGTGATGCAATAACTCAGCCAAGTGCGGGGCCAAACCCTCCTATGCCCCTGTGGGAAACAGGTCACAGCCAGCTGTCCCCCCAGGGCCGTGTCTTCCTCATGCTCATGTCCTAAACACAGCGTCTGGTCTGTAATAGGCACTCGGCTACTCGCTGTCCCTCCTGAGCTCTGAATTTCAGTTTTTCACAATCAGTTTGTTTACGTGTCTAGTGTTCATGAATAAGGAAATGATTGCTTAGCAAGAAAAACTATTTGTTTCTATTCCAGCAGTAATTCATACTGAAGCCTTTGGCCTTTCTGCTGATAAAAGGCATGATGATTATAACATAAAGTCCTGAACTATTCTTTTGGCATCTTTCAGACTATTTGAATATATCTTGCTCTATAAGGAGAGAGTGATGTTTCAGATTGAACAAGTCACCAAGCAGTGCTCCAAGATCACCCTGACAGACCCCTGGGACCCTCTCGACATTCCTCAGAACTCCACCTTTGAGGACCAGTACTCCATCGGGGGGCCACAGGAGCAGATCACCGTCCAGGAGTGGTCTGACAGAAAGTCAGCTAGATCATGTAAGGCTTCAGAAAAGTATTTGAGCTTTGTATCTCAGGAGGCATGATGGGGAAAGACGTTTAAGTCCATTAAGGAAGGTAGTTAAGGAAATTGATGAGCTTAATCCAGTTGATATCCCCTCCCCCAATGAAGTCCCCAACATACACTCTGCTAGCGGCTTAGCTCCAGATCTAAGCATCATATTTGAAACACCTCAGCTTTCTAGTGCCACCTGTACCTTTTTGCCACTTTGGCTGCCTCGGGCTCATCCTGGGCTCTGATGGTTAATGAAACCCTGAGGTCTGTGGCATGGAAGGCATTTGCCTAAGGCACACATGAGAATCGGTGCCCCCTTCCCCCTATCGCTTCCTAAAGTCACAGTGCCCAGATCTCCCGTTACTCTGAGTGTCTGCTTTTATTTATAGATGTGAAGCTCCTCTCTGCAGTGCTGCCAATTCCTACCCCAAGACTGTTTCAAAAACATGGGCGTTTGTGCTATGGAAAGCAGCATGGTGGTTTCCCCCCCAAATTAAGCATTAAATTACCATACGATGCAGCAATTCCACTTCTGAGCATATCCCCCAAAGAACTGAAAGCAAGTACTCTAACAGATACAGTTATGTCCATGATCACAGCAGCATTATTCATAGTAGTCAGAGAGTGGAAACTACCCAAGTGTCCATCAGCAGAAAAATGGATACTCAAAAAGTGGTGTATACGTACAATGGAAGGAAGGAAATTCCTTCTTAAAAAGGGAGGAAATTCTGACATTTGCTACAACGTGGACGAACCTTGGGGACATTATGCTAAGTGAAATGAGCCAATCACAAAAGGCTGACTGCTGCATAATTCCGCTTATCTGAGGCTCCCAGAATAGTCAAGTTCATAGAGAGAGAAAGCAGAAGGGTGGTTGCTGGTGGCCAGGGAAGAGGCAATGAAAGTTACTGTTTAATGGGCACAGAGTTTCAACTGGGAAGATGAAAAGGTTCTGAAGATGGGTGGTCGTGATGGTTTCATCACAATGTGAAGGTACTCAGTGCCACCGGAACCATACTTAAAAATGGCTAAAATGATAAATTTTATGTATATTTTACCACAATAAAAAAGTTCAGGCATTTTGTCTGTCTTCTGTATTAAAAAGTCAACTTGCCTTCCTTTTACAGATGAAACCTGGATTGGCATTTACACAGTCAAGGATTGTTATCCCGTCCAGGAAACCTTCACCCAGAACTACAGTGTGATACTGTCCACGCGGTTTTTCGATATACAGCTGGGCATTAAAGACCCCTCGGTGTTCACCCCACCGAGCACCTGCCAGACAGCGCGGCTGGCCAGGGTGAGCGAGGGCTGCCCCTGGTAAGCCTGCAAGTGCCCAAGGGATGGCAGCGGACGCTGGATGCCCATGGCCCCAGCTCGAAGTGGACCTGAGACTTGAGAGATGAGAATCTTCAGGGGAGATAAATATAATTTTAGGAAGGTAAACATTGCTGTGGGTTATTTTTGTATATACCATGTTGACAACTCAAGCTGTGTTTACAACCCGAAGAGAGTGGAGAACAGGTGGTGATAACAAACCGTGGAGGTGGTGGACTGGCAGGCTTCAGGCATCTGGGCGCCCTGCATTCTGCGCAGGCAGGTGTGTGCTAGGGCTGTGGCCTTTCTGGGCAAGGATGGGGACGGGGACGATGCTTGAGCGCTGGCACTACTGAGACGCGCTGCAGTACTGGCACAGGGATAATACAGAGCAGGACCATAGTGGCCAGTTTCATGGTGCATTTTTGAGCTCTCTGCAGATGATGACCTTTTCATTCACTGCACTGGGGTGGTGACTGCTCCCCCGCCCCTGCCCCATGCTCCCTTGGCGATGAAGCTGGTGATTCCTTAAAATGCCTTCCAGACTTAAGAGCTTTATGGCATGATCCAGATGATGTACACACTTTGGGAGGAAATGAAAGACTATAATACAAAGTAATTATTCCTCTGAAGAGATATTTTAAACAGGAGGATTTGAAAATCTTCATGTCTGGACCTGGGTAAGCATGAGCTGTGTCTGCTTCCTGTGCTCTAGCAATAGTAGCGATATGTGTGCAGAGTTATCACACACTTACAGGAGGCCTAGAAAGACAGGTAGTATGCTGAATATAGCGTTGAACTGGGAATCAGGGGACTGTTGACTCCAAAATCCAGGACAAGAATTCCCTGGCACTTGAATTCCTTTGTTCAACTGAATGCACTATGCTTCCCCTCACCTTGGCCTTCCTAGGGCACTGTTTTACCACCTGTCTATCTGAGTGCTATTCATTTTTCACATGTGATCTTTGGAGAGATGCTCCCCAGCCTGGACTGGGTGCACCTTGTAGCCTGAGCACGCTGTTCTCGTAGCACTTATTAAGCAGTGTGTTAACTTCCTGCTTACTGGACACCATCACCCACTAGCCTGGCCCTGAGCACCTCAAGTACAGGTACCTTTTTCTGCTTGCTTTTATAGGCCCAGCACAGAATAAGTGCCTGGCACGTGGTCAGTGCCCTAACCATTGTGGAGTGGAGAATGCTAGCCTCTCTGGTTCTTAGTTTCCTCATCTGTTAATGGGATTTGGTTTGCTCATCTTTAGAGAGACTCCCAGTAATAAAATTTATTATTCTGGATTGTTATATTATTTTATTTCATCTTGTTATCTATCTAGCATCTATCTAACATCTACCTATTCATTGTGTATGTATCTATCATCTATCATCTACTACCAGAAGAAATGTATGACACCTATATTACACTGAAACAATCTGTATTACTCATAGTTTGTTATTTCAATAAACCAATTTAATTGCATTTCAAAGTGTTCTTTGATATGTTTGCTTTTGTAATAAATATGAATTATCTTGGCTATAAGGGAGTTAAAACTCTTCTCTAATGAATAAAGTGCTCATGTGATCTAAACCAAATTCATTATCCTCTCTCAAAACTTGTTCTTCTGCTTAAAGTCCAATTGCCTAGATTGGAAGACTTTGAGTCAGTCTTGACCCATTTTCCTCTCTCAGTCCTCACAGGCCATCAGTGTCCCAGATCCCATCACAATAGTTCTCAAAACTACTGTCTCATGCCCTCAGCCACCATCCAGATTGAGGCTTGTAACATCACCGGCCTTTGTAAGATCTTCATGTCCTCTGTCCTTACCCTGGTGTTTTCTTAGAAGCCATCCTCTGCTCAGTTATTCAGGCAGTCAGTCATCTCCAAAGCCCAGGCTGGTTCTCAGGTTCATAGAGCAGAGCAAAGGCCAGCTGGGCTGGCATCTGGACAGTACAATGGGGAGACTGTCAGCTGCCTTTGAGGTGGTCCAGCCTGATAAAACCCTTGGACACTGGGCTGCTTCCTTTCTCTCCCCACTGCCCCAAGAGCTGGAGAAGTGAGGCCTCGGTCACCTGTGGGTGGCAGGAGGGCATCCTTAGTCACTAATCTTATGTAAAAACTCTTCAGTGGCCAGTTAAAAAGAAGGCTTTTAAGTGGGGTGGGGGCTTGTCCCTATTAATGAAGACAAGCACCCAGTGTCTTGCCTGCAGACATGGCTCTCCTGATAACAGGCCTGATCTAGGCTTGGGCGCCTTTTGGAGATACCCTGCCTCATGTGTCTCTGACCCTTTAAGCCACATCAGGGCAACTTACTTCCACCTCTTGCAGTGCAAATTGCCAGGATCCAATTTGCTGGGGTGTTCACTACCCTCCTCTGGCAGCTCAGAAAGCCCTGCCCAGATCCCAGCCATCCCTTCCTATCCCACTGGCTGTGTGCAGTCAAAGGGGCCTGGTTCTGCCCCTAATTCCTCTACCATCAGACTTTCTTGCAAGAAGCTTGATAATTGAGATAATACTGCATTTCTTAAAAGTTGAAACACATTTTAAACTTACTTAAACATATTTGAGAGGCCAAAATTTCTGAGGAAATTTCCCATGAAGTATACTCTTAATTTCTCAGCAAACTAAATTCCACACCATTTTGAAACTCAATACTCACTTCTGGCTGGATTTTCTTTAAACACCACCCTCACAATGTTCCCACTGTTATTTTAACTCTTTTTGCCTATGTATTCCCCTATACCTCACGATGGGGTTTTTCAAGTTTTTCAGGTGTGTGTATCTTGTCTTCCTTTGTCTTTCAAAAGCACCTCCCCTTTTGTAGGAATGGTGTCCTTACCATTCTGGATGAGAAAAAATGACTGCAGTTGGAGGAGGGAATGAGCCTCCTCAGAAAAGTCCAGGGAGTAATTTATGAGATTTAAAGACCTTGTAGGCAAATACCTCTTTAAAAGACAAACTTAACTTTATATATAGATATTCTAGCATTAATGCTCTTTGAAGAACTAAACAAGGGTAGTAACAACTGAAACATATTTTTATTTAAAGAAGGATTTTTAGCTCAGCTAAAACAATGTTGGGCCTATAACTTGCTGTATATTTCATTTGGGAGAGTGATGCTTTTACAATAATCCAAATTTTAAAATTCATAGTTTTTATTGAAGCAAAATTAATGCACATTTACAATATGTTTCATATTTAAAAATAGAAACTGTAATGTAGCCTCAACAATCAAGGAGTGGGCAAAATTACCCTACAATTTCTGAATAATTTGCAGTGAATACAACATATATAGTATTTAGGTAATTTGAACATCTATGCTGCTTATGCAGCTATATCATTCCCAACGGTACATTGTATATTTATTTTAACATAAATTTGTTCAAATCATATAGCTCAGTGTTCTTTTCCTTCATCGGGATAATTTTTGATGACATAATTGGCACTCTTAAATAAACATGAGTGCTTTCATTGTAATTTTCAGTTGAGCTCTATAGTTTCAATAAAGAAAATTATCAAAAACACACAAATAATAAATCAATGGGCTATACTGTGACATGATTCTTCAAACCTAAAGAATGTTATTTAGTAACCTCTCAGCCTAGTTGATTAGTTCTCTCAGTCTGGAGAAAGGATGGGAAAATACTGGTATTACTTTCTCAATCAGAACGCACCAACCTAAAGAATTGAAAAGTTCCCGGTCAACTAACCTATTTGATGAGCACAATTTGATTAGCAGAACAGTTTTGGGCTAAACATCAGTATATGCAGACATTTAGGGTGTCTTGGTTTTGTTTTATTCCCCATAGCAGAAATGGTACCTGTTGTGAAGTCATGGTCCCTCTGTCCTTGCTAAGGAGAAGTACATCTTAGCGAAGCCAACTTTCCCATTAAATTCCGTTATACAATGTAGAGTTCTTTTCCAGGAAGGATAAAGTTGTAAACAATTGAACTGAAAACTCTGAATGAGAAAAAGACTAAGATAAAAGTTATTTCTGAATTATTCTGTAATAACATTAGTTGACATTAGTTGATAGGCATGTGTGATCAGCAGTTGAAATTTATTTTATTGTTAGCAGGGCTTTTGATTTTGCAGAACTTCTTATTTCTAAAGTGTTAAGTGACTCTTCCTAGTAGCTCTGGCCTCTCTGTAGCCTTGGGGATAATAAAGCAAACATCGATTGGTCTGTCTTGCATGATCTTGGGAAATTTTAGTGGCTTATGGTGCACATTAACATCATGGGAATAAGGAAAGTGGTATCTTAAGCCCAAAGATGTGCTTTTATGAAGTTTCTTTTTGGCCAAAGCACAAAGATGTGCTTTTATGAAGTTTCTATTTGGCCAAAGCACAAAGATGTGCTTTTATGAAGTTTCTTTTTGGCTAAACCTCCTGTCATATAACAGCTTTCATAATTTCCTCCCAAATCAGCAGCCACACACATGCTCTTATCAGCACAACTCACATGCCATAAAAAGCATCGAATTGCACTGCAAAGATCTCAGAGGGCTTCCAGCACTCCTGATAGCTTGGCGTTAAGGACGCTGCTTAGATCCTTATGTGTCCTACCTAGTATCATCAAATATCATGATCAGAGCAGTCCTATAAATTCAGGCTCAAACTATCTCATCCTAAACAGTAGGGAGAACTAAAGAATAAGAATAGGAATAAAAATAACAATAGGAAGAGGAGGAAGAGAAAGGGGGAAGGAGGGAATAGAAGAATGATAAGAAAAAGAAGGGGAGGAGGAGGAGGTGTCATTTGATTTACCATCATAAATTCTCAATCCAAAGTTACTGATGTATACTGATGAATAAACATGAGAACACTCCAAGCCATATTGGAGCAGCATCTAAGAGATTTTTAGTTCAGGTGTCTCTCGTTTAAGTTACCCTCACATACAGCATTTCCAAACTGAATGTTCTTCCATAAATTAAGGGTCATTGTCCCTTCTACCAGAAATTCAGAATTATTTCCATGCCTGTGAATCTATGCACCTCACTGTAGATGATACTATCTAATGAGGAAGGAAAACAGCCTGGATGAGAAAGTCCACTGGTTTTGGGGATACTATACCTGCTTTATTAGTTCAATAAATTAAAAATGATTTTCATTTTGTCTACCCAGAACAACTGAAGTTCAGTATTCTACTGTGTTCAAGTATGTAGAAATTGAACCCAGGAGAACACTTTTCAATTTAAAGTTGTATGGAAATTATATTACTATGTAGAGAGTCCTGGGATAATAATGAGGTACCATGTGATTTTAGAAACCTGTGAATCTATTTTTCTCTTTCTAAACCCCTTACCTTCCCAGATAAGTCATGAACTTTGTATTTCCAAGTTTTAGGGTTAGGAAGACAGGGAAATAATTTGTTTTCATATAGTTCAGATAAAACAAGAATGATAGAGTTTATTATGGTGTTTACAGTGGATGACCCTGGAATGGAGATAAAGTTTCCCCAGATTCTATATGAGGCACGAATTCTATTTAAGGGTTGTAATTAGGAAGGAAGAAGAAAAGCTATAGAGGTAGCAGATGGAAGAAAACATGGGAAGATTGATTAGTTCTTTGACATATCTTCTTGTAGAGTAACTTAAGCATGTATAGGTTTTAAACTACTATTTAAATTGTGCACACACATTAACATAATAGGAATAAAGTTACATAACCAAAGCAGATCTATAATTACCAGCCATCTCCAGTGAAGCCAAGAAAACCAGATAGGCACCCTAGGCATTTGTGAAAATTTGTCTATGATATAATGGATATTGTCCAACTGTACTTGAACAGTCTGAGAGTAGTCAGACAAATTAAAACAACCCCTTCCTGGGAACTGTTCACATCCCATATGTTCTTTTAACAGTAGATACTCTGTAGTTGTAAGATTTTGGAGCACTACAACTTGCACTTCTCCTAATTCTTGGTTGAAGTCCAACAGTATAGATTCAGTCAAATTTGTTGTTTTACTGTATGCACAGGCCAGCTTAGATATCTCCTTCTTCATTCCAATGGCAAGTCCAGGAACCAGTGGGATGAATGCAGCTATGACTGCAGCATTGCCTGGATCTTTGTTGAGGTTTTTTGATGATCATCTTCTGGTATGACTCTTCCAAAGGGTGCTGATGTTGGAAGTTCTTCTTCATATCGTATCTTAGTTCATTTTCTGGGTAGCCCAATTATGCTTTGATCCTCTGTATAAACGCAAACAGACCCTTTGCCCACACTTTGATATGCCCTTTATACCATTGTGTAGAACTCATTGGAGGTCATCACACAGGAACTGCTTTTTTTTTTTTTAAGAGAAAGGAATATTATCAGAAAAGTGTACTACCTCCATAGCTGATCATCTGATATCCTTTAAGTGATCAAAATTAAGGATATTTAAAGCATGCATTAATCGTTGATTTACAGTTACTTTTATCCTATCAGGGAGTAATCCCCCTTCTCTTTCTTTCTTTTTTTTTTTTATCTTTGATCTACACTTACATGAAGAATATTATGTTTACTAGGCTCTCCCCTATACCAGGTCCCCCCTATAAACCCCTTTACAGTCACTGTCCATCAGCATAGCAAAATGTTGTAGAATCACTGCTTGTCTTCTCTGTGTTGTACAGCCCTCCCCTTTCTCCCATACCCCCTATGCATGCTAATCTTAATACCCCTCTTCTTCTCCCCTCCCCTTATCCCTCCCTACCCACCCACCCTCCCCGGTCCCTTTCCCTTTGGTACTTGTTAGTTCATTCTTGGGTTCTGTGATTCTGTTGCTGTTTTGTTCCTTCAGTTTTTCCTTTGTTCTTACACTCCACAGATGAGTGATATCATTTGGTATTTCTCTTTCTCCACTTGGCTTATTTCACTGAGCATAATACCCTCCAGGTCGATCCATGTTGCTGCAAATGGTAAGATTTGCCCTCTTCTTATGGCTGAGTAGTATTCCATTGTGTATATGTACCACATCTTCTTTATCCATTCATCTACCGATGGGCATTAAGGTTGCTTCCAATTCTTGGCTATTGTAAATAGTGCTGCAATAAACATAGGGGTGCATCTGTCTTTCTCAAACTTGACTGCTGCATTCTTAGGGTAAATTCCTATGTGTGGAATTCCTGGGTCAAATGCTAAGTCTGTTTTAAGCATTTTGATGAACCTCCATACTGCTTTCCACAATGGTTGAACTAATTTACATTCCCACCAGCAGTGTAGGAGGGTTCCCCTTTCTCCACAGCCTCACCAACATTTGTTGTTGTTTATCTTTTGAATGGCAGCCATCCTTACTGGTGTGAGGTGATACCTCATTGTAGATTTAATTTGCATTTCTCTGATAATTAGTGATGTGGAGCATCTTTTCATGTGTCTGTTGGCCATCTGTATTTCTTTTTTGGAGAACTGTCTGTTCAGTTCCTCTGCCCATTTTTTAATTGGATTATTTGATTTTTGTTTGTTGAGGTGTGTGAGCTCTTTATATATTTTGGACATCAAGCCTTTATCGGATCTGTCATTTACAAATATATTCTCCCATACTGTAGGGTTCCTTTTTGTTCTATTGATGGTGTCTTTTGCTGTACAGAAGCTTTTCAGCTTAATATAGTCCCACTTGTTCATTTTTGCTGTTGTTTTCCTTGCACAGGAGATGTGTTCAAGAAGAGGTCACTCATGTTTATGTCTAAAAGGTTTTTGCCTATGTTTTTTTCTAAGAGTTTTATGGTTACATGACTTACATTCAGGTCTTTGATCCATTTTGAATTTACTTTTGTATATGGGGTTAGACAATGGTCCAGTTTCATTCTCCTACATGTAGCTGTCCAGTTTTGCCAGCACCATCCATCTGTTGAAGAAACTGTCATTTCGCCATTGTATGTCCATGGCTCCTTTATCAAATATTGATTGACCATATATGTTTGGGTTAATGTCTGGAGTCTCTAATCTGTTCCACTGGTCTGTGGCTCTGTTCTTGTGCCAGTACCAAATTGTCTTGATTACTATGGCTTTGTAGGAGAGCTTGAAGTTGGGGAGTGAGATCCCCCCTACTTTATTCTTCTTTCACAGGATTGCTTTGGCTATTCCGGGTCTTTGGTGTTTCCATATGAATTTTTAAATTATTTGTTCCAGTTCATTGAAGAATGTTGCTGGTAATTTGATAGGGATTGCTTCAAATCTGTATATTGCTTTGGGCAGGATGGCCATTTTGACGATATTGATTCTTCCTAGTCACGAGCATGGGATGTGTTTCCATTTGTTAGTGTCCCCTTTAATTTCTCTTAAGAGTGACTTGTAGTTTTCAGAGTATAGGTCATTCACTTCTTCGGTTAGATTTATTCCTAGGTATTTTATTCTTTTTGATGCAATGGTGAATGGAATTGTTTTCCTGATTTCTCTTTCTACTGGTTCATTGTTAGTGTATAGGAAAGCTACAGATTTCTGTGTGTTAATTTTGTATCCTACAACTTTTCTGTATTCTGATATCAGTTCTAGTAGTTTTGGGGTGGAGTCTTTAGGGTTTTTCATGTACAATATCATGTCATCTGCAAATAGTGACAGTTTAACTTCTTCTTTACCAATCTGGATTCCTTGTATTTCTTTGTTTTGTCTGATTGCCATGGCTAGGACCTCCAGTACTATGTTAAATAGCAGTGGGGAGAGTGGGCATCCTTGTCTAGTTCCTGATCTCAGAGGAAATGCTTTCAGCTTCTCGCTGTTCAGTATAATGTTTTCTGTGGGTTTATGATATATGGCCTTTATTATGTTGAGGTACTTGCCCTCTAGTCCCATTTTGCTGAGTGTTTTTACAATGAATGGATGTTGAATTTTGTCAAATGCTTTTTCAGCATCTATGGAGATGATCATGTGGTTTTTGTCTTTCTTTTTGTTGATGTGGTGGATGATGTTGATGGATTTTTTAATGTGGTACCATCCTTGCATCCCTGGGATGAATCCCACTTGGTCGTGGTGTATGATCCTTTTGATATATTTTTGAATTCGGTTTGATAATATTTTATTGAGTATTTTTGCATCTGTGTTCATCAGGGATATTAGTCTATAATTTTCTTTTTTGGTGGGGTCTTTGCCTGGTTTTGGTATTAGGGTAATGTTGGCTTCATAGAACAAGTATGGGAGTATTCCCTCCTCTTCTATTTTTTGGAAAACTTTAAGGAGAATGGGTATTATGTCTTCTCTTGTGTGTCTGATAAAATTCAGAGGTAAATCCGTCTGGACCGGGTGCTTTGTTCTTCAGTAGTTTTTTTGATTACCGTTTCAATTTCTTTGCTCGTAATTGGTTTGTTTAACTTTTGTGTTTCTTCCTTGGTCAGTCTTGGGAGGTTGTATTTTTCTAGGAAGTTGTCCATTTCTTCTAGGTTTTCCAGCTTCTAAGTATATAGGTTTTCATAGTAGTCTCTAATAATTCTTTGTATTTCTGTGGGGCCTGTCGTGATTTTTCCATTCTCATTTCTAATTCTGTTGATTTGTGTTGATTCTCTTTTTCTCTTAATAAGTTTGGCTAGAGGCTAATGTATTTTGTTTATTTTCTCAAAGAACCAGCTCTTGGTTTCATTGATTTTTGCTATTGTTTTATTCTTCTCAATTTTGTTTATTTCTTCTCTGATCTTTATTATGTCCTTCCTTCTGCTAACTTTAGGCCTCATTTGTTCCTCTTTTTCCAATTTCAATAATTGTGATGTTAGACTATTCATTTGGGATTGTTCTTCCTTCTTCAAGTGTGCCTGGATCGGTATATACTTTCCTCTTAAGGCTGCTTTCACTGCGTCCCACAGAAGTTGGGGTTTTGTTTTGTTGTTGTCATTTGTTTCTATATATTCCTTGATCTCTATTTTAATTTGTTCATTGATCCATTGATTATTTAGGAGTGTTGTTAAGCCTCCATGTGTTTGTGAGCCTTTTTGTTTTCTTTGTAGAATTTATTTCTACTTTTATACCTTTGTGGTCTGAAAAATTGGTTGGTAGAATTTCAATATTTTGGGTTTTGCTGAGGCTCTTTTTGTGGGCTAGTATGTGGTCTATTCTGGGGAATGTTCTATGTGCACTTGAGAAGAATGTATAGCCTGTTGCTTTTGGTTGTAGAGTTCTATAGATGTCTATTAGGTCCATCTGCTCTACTGTGTTGTTCAGTGCTTCCATGTCCTTACTTATTTTCTGCCTGGTGGATCTATCCTTTGGGGTGAGTGGTGTGTTGAAGTCTTCTAAAATGAATGCATTGCAGTCTATTTCCCCCTTTAGTTCTGTTAGTATTTGTTTCACATATGCTGGTGCTCCTGTGTTGGGTGCATATATATTTAGAATGGTTATGTCCTCTTGTTGGACTGAGCCCTTTATCATTATGTAGTGTCCTTCTTTATTTCTTGTTACTTTCTTTGTTTTGAAGTCTATTTTGTATGATATTAGTACTGCAACCCCTGCTTTCTTCTCACTGTTGTTTGCCTGAAATATGTTTTTCCATCCCTTGACTTTTAGTCTGTACATGTCTTTGGGTTTGAGGTGAGTTTCTTGTAAGCAGCATGTAGATGGGTCTTGCTTTTTTATCCATTCCATTACTGTCTGTCTTTTGATTGGTGCATTCAGTCCATTTACATTTAGGGTGACTATTGAAAGATATGTACTTATTGCCATTGCAGGCTTTAAATTCATGGTTACCAAAGGTTCAAGGTTAGCCTCTTTAGTATCTTACCGCCTAACTTAGCTCACTTATTGAGCTGTTATATACACTGTCTGGAGATTCTTTTCTTCTCTCCCTTCTTATTTCTCCTCCTCCATTCTTCATATGTTGTGTGTTTTGTTCTGTGCTCTTTTTAGGAGTGCTCCCATCTAGAGCAGTCCCTGTAAGAAGCCCTGTAGAGGTGGTTTGTGGGAAGCAAATTCCCTCAGCTTTTGCTTGTCTGGGAATTGTTTAATCCCGCCATCATATTTAAATGATATTCATGCGGGATACAGTATCCTTGGTTCAAGGTCCTTCTGTTTCATTGCATTAAGTATATCATGCCATTCTCTTCTGGCCTGTAGGGTTTCTGTTGAGAAGTCTGATTTTAGCCTGATGGGTTTTCCTTTATAGGTGACCTTTTTCTCTCTAGCTGCCTTTAAAACTCTTTCCTTGTCCTTGATCCTTGCCATTTTAATTATTATGTGTCTTGGTGTTGTCCTCTTTGGATCCTTTCTGTTGGGGGTTCTGTGTATTTCCATGGTCTGTTTGATTATTTCCTCCCCCAGTTTGGGGAAGTTTTCAGCAATTATTTCTTCCAAGATACTTTCTGTCCCTTTTCCTCTCTCTTCTTCTTCTGGTACCCCTATAATACAGATATTGTTCCTTTTGGATTGGTCACTCAGTTCTCTTAATATTGTTTCATTCCTGGAGATCCTTTTATCTCTCTCTATGTCAGCTTCTATGCGTTCCTGTTCTCTGGTTTCAATTCCATCAATGGCCTCTTGCATCTTATCCATTCTGCTTATAAATCCTTCCAGAGTTTGTTTCATTTCTGTGATCTCCTTTCTGGCATCTGTGATCTCCCTCTGGACTTCATCCCATTTCTCTTGCATATTTCTCTGCATCTCTGCCAGCATGTTTATGATTTTTATTTTGAATTCTTTGTCAGGAAGACTGGTTAGGTCTGTCTCCTTCTCTGGTGTCTCTGTGATCTTGGTTTGCCTGTAATTTTGTCTTTTCATGGTGATAGGAATAGTTTGCAGAGCTGGGACTAGTGACGGCTGGAAGAACTTCCCTTCTTGATGGTTTGTGGCCTTCCTCTCCTGGGAGAATAGCGACCTCTAGTTGCTTGTGCTGGGTAGCTGCACGCAGACAGGGCTTCTTCTTCCTGCTGGGCTGCTATGGGGTTTATCTCCACTTTTGCGGTGGGCTTGACCTGGCTCGGGCAGCTGCTCCAAAGTGGTGGAGTTGCGTTGGAGGAGGAGCGACCAGGAGGTTATTTATCTCTGTAAGGGGCCTCCATGCTCCCCGCAGCCCAGGGGATTAGAGTGCCCAGAGATCCCCAGATTCCCTACCTCTGGACTAAGTGTCCCACCCTGCCCCTTTAAAACTTCCTAAAAGCACCCGCCAAAACAAAACTACGACCACAAAAACAAAAAAACAAAAAAATAAAAATAAAATAAAATAAAATAGATTAAAAAATGGCCACTCGCTTTTCTTTATTCTCCGGCGCCAGCCTCGGGCACCTGCTCTCCGGACTTGCTGCCCTGTTTCCCTAGTATTGGGGTCCCTAACCCTTTAAGACTTCCAAAAAGCACTCGCCAAAACAAAACAACAACAACAAAAAAAAAAAAAAGAAAAAAAAGTTGGCCGCTCGCATTTCTTTTGTTCACCGGCGCTGGTCTCCGATACCCACTCACTGGTCTTGCTGCCCTGTTTCCCTAGATTTGGGGTCCCTGTCCCTTTAAGACTTCCAAAAGGCACTCACCACAACAAAACAACAACAACAACAACAACAACAAAAAGATGGCCGCTCGCTTTTCTTTTGTCCTCCGGTGCCGACCTCCAGTACCTGCTCACCATTCTTGCTGCCCTCTTTCCCTAGTATCCAGGGCCTCGCGCATGCACTGTGTCTGCGCTCTGGTCCAGATGGCTGGGGCTCGGTGTTAAGCAGTCCTGGGCTCCTTCTCCCTCCCGCTCAGACCTCTGTCCTCCTGCCAGGAGCTGGGGGGAGGGGTGCTCGGAACCCACCGGGCCAGGGTTTGTATCTTACCCCCTTTATGAGGCGCTGGGTTCTCACAGGTGTGGATGTGGTCTGGATGTTGTCCTGTGTCCTCTTGTCTTTATTCTAGGAAGAGTTGTCTTTCTTATATTTTCATAGATATATGTGGTTTGGGGAGGAGAATTCCGCTGCTCTACTCACGCCGCTATCCTGGCTCCGCCTATTAGAGATTTAAGTCATGAAAACAGAAGGTCTGTAAATTCAGGGCTGAAATGCTAGAGAAATCATAAAGTCCTAGTAAAGCAAGATTGCCCCTGGAATGCGATCTCATCAAGGTGCTGTCAGAATGGGGTTGATGTGAGAGAACACTGGAATGGCATCATTTTGTCTAAAGAAAACATGATGGAACAGAGGCGGTTGATTTACATGGAATTTAGTTGGGATTCTAAGACCAAGAACTTGATAATGTTCATCAACTATGTCCAGGAGAGAAAATCATGGAGTTTGGTAAATATACAGAGAATGTTGGAGACAATTATGAGATTAAAGTCATGTGTTGTTGCAGGGTTCTTTTGTCCTTGGTCCAGGAGTACACAGATTTCACTTCCCTCTCTCCATCAAGGAGCAAGTTCAGGAGACAGAGGTAAGCAAGTCATCACCATTACGGAGTTGGGACTTGGGCTCCAAGTCCTTCTGTGGAGCTCTGGTGCACGAGGCTAGACCATGAGGAGGAAGCAGAGGCCAAAGCAGCTGCAGGCCAGAGCCCACTGAATTACTGGGTCTGTCTATTCTACTAAAAATCCCAACTCAAGTAGATCTCATCACTCCCAGTTCAGTAAAAGGGCGCCCAGAGCAGACTCACTGGCATGAGAGGAAAGGAACAAAACCCCAAGAAGAGAGGCATTACAGGCTGGGTTCTCCTCTTGGCCCTCATCCCCACTGCAACAAAGAACTGAAAAGCAGAGAAACAACCACGATGCACAGCGAAGTTTTATTTGAATGCACTCCTGGTGAGGAGCGGGCCAGAGTCAAGGTAGGCACAGGCCTCGATCCATTAGGCAGGAGGTTTATATAGTGCATTCTGGCTAGGAGGTGCCTCTTTGACTGACAAGGTGGAGTTATTTGATTTACAGATCCTTCTGTATAGTCATCCCTCTCTGTGAGCACATCCTATCCCCACACTGAGGTGTGATTCAGGCAGGTCTTACTTCAATTGTGCCCAGGTTGGGATCTGGTTAGGGAGGAAGATAACTCCCTGCAAAGCCCTTGTTGTCTTCACGTGGGCCCCGTCCGCACCGGACCCTGCACCTGGGCACAGTTAGGGCAGCTTTTCCTTTGATCCTTACCTGGGGGCTTTCTCTGTGAACCTGATCTTCCCTTTTTCTGTCATGCATATCTTTCTACCTAACAGAAGGATTTGCTCGAGTTCATAATGCTACCTCTCAAGGCCGTGGCTGGTCAGAGAAGAGGAACGCCCAAAACCTCAAGGAAGATTTGGCTAGGTCGATGGGTCAGCAGAATTCAATGAACTCGGTGCCTGGAAGAATTATTCCTCCAGACTAGGCAGCTTCCCTTCTGTTTAGAAGCTTTACTTCTTAAGAAATTTGTTATGACAGGTGAGTGTCCTAAATGGCAGATTTAAGTATTCCACCCACTGGAAAGGTTGACAACATCAGTGTAAAGTAATGCACTGTTATTCTGATTTATATGCTAGTTTCTTATCAAAGTTGCTTAATGTATGCCACTTTCTGAGGGAGGCTGTGTGGATAACAAAAAGAACAAGTTTGAAATTATACATACCTGAGTTCAAAAGCTGATTAGGTCTCTTATTACCTTGGGCAAGCAAGTGGAACTCTCCCCAAGCCTAGGTTTTCTCTATTTACTACTTTGAAGAGTTTTGTTAGGTTTGAATAAAATAGCATTATAAGATGAGTAGCAGATGGCTTTGCAAGTAAGAGGTACTCAAAATGTTAGCCATTTCCTACCTTTGGTGTCTTTCCCTGAAAGTCTAACCACTCCTCCGGGACCAACAAAATCAAACTTTTATGACCGTATAAATCTGTGAAGGGTTAGATCTGGGTTACAGGGACCCACGAAGGCAGGGCTCCCTATGGGCTCATCCTGGCCTGTTAGCTATCCTGCCCTCTATGTGCTGTCCACTGATTTGCACCCATAGGTGGAGATGTGTACCTACTCCTAGCCACACTCAGGTGCCATCAGGGATAATATAAGCTTAGCTTTTAAAATAGCAGGGAATTTCTCTTAATAGATACGGCTCTTTTGGGTCTTGCATTTTGCATACAACACATTACAGTTAGAGAAAATAAAAATAGTATCAACCTCAGTGTTTGAGAACTTTTGCCAGAACTGACTTTGTGTCAGTGTCTCTATTCAGAGTTTTATTCTGATTATTTTATTTAATCCCTACAGCAACTTTTAAGCCAGATGCTACTATTATTCCCATCTCATAAATGAGAAGATGGAGGTTCATATCAAATGCTGTTAATTTGGGAGGATTACTGACAAAAATTTTCAACTATTATTTTACTTATTAAATGTATGCTATTAGCATATTACTTATAAGAGTCATGTTTATTAAATGAAGAAGAGGCTAATGAACACATTAAAAGACATTCTCCACAGCCAATTTTGAATATGGGCTGAATATAAAACCATGTCAATATCAGCTTTTTTTGATTGCCAGAAGTGCTTCTGGACTTGGGGTTGTTGTGGCACCTTTTTATTTTACCCCAAACTTCATGGTCAAATGCCCATTTATACAAACAAAAGATGTAAAGGCACAATAGTGCTGGAAACAAGAAGTATCCATTAGGAGCCCACCAACATGGACCATAGTTATCAGTAGCCACCAGAGGAGTTAGCTTGAGCACGGGTTGTGACCATTTCACTCCTAGACTTTGAAGAGCAACAGAGCAAGCAGGGAGGAAAACAAGAAGGTAGAAAAATTTTCCCACTGACTACAGGCACTTCTGCCAAAGGTCTGGTCTGATCAGTCAGAAAGCCAGCAGGTTTCTTTCCTACTGGGAGAGAGCTATTTCTAAGGTGGCTGAAGCCATCCCGTCATCCTCTTTTCAACCTAATTAATAGCACCACCTTCCTGAATCAGTTCCAGGTTAATACAATTGCTATCAGCAGCCAAGAGTGGAAAAGGACAGGTGTGGCCCATTGTTAACAGCATGTGAAGTCTCCCAAAGAGAGAAAAGGATCCTGGGAATTGTGATTTTCAGGCTGAGGGAGTATCACCTGGACAAATGACCAGGAACCCATTCATTCATTAGGCATTACCAAGACTTTCCTGATGTGTGAGACTCTACTCTAGGCACTGGGGTACAGTGAAGGATGTCCTGCCCTCAGGGAACTTCCATTCTGGGGTGGTGGGCTGGCAGGCAACAGACAGACCATTTGAAAAGCCAGAGAGTGACAAGAACTACTGAGAGAATGAAGAGAGGGTGATGGAGTAGAGTGAATGCATAGCTACTTAAGAGGTAGATGTTAGTGAAGGCCTCTCTGAGGAAGGGCCTTAACTGGAGATCTCGTCAAGACGCAGCTAGTCATGTAAAGCCCCGGCATGGTATGCAGTGTGTTCATCTTGTATGAGGAAAGGTGCAAGCCCAAGTGATGGCACTTTGTGGGAAAGGCCTCAAAGAATGATTCTAGAAGAGTCTGAAGAGATGGGCAAGGGCCAGGTCCCAGATGCCAGGGGACCAAGCAGGAGTCAGACTTTAAGGACAATGGGGAGCAGATGGAAAATTTTCAGCAAGAGTCACAAAATCTGACGTATATTTTAAAAAGACCCTCTGTCCGTTGTGTGGGAGTGGACGGTGGGGGAGTGGGAGGGTGGCAAGGACAGTGGGGGTGCTGCAGTCGCCCAGGGGAGAGCTGAAGACAGCTGTCGTGAGGGCAGTAGCTGTGGCCTGGGGAGCAGGCTCAGAGGCAGGTGGGGTGGGTGGCTGGATTAGGTGTGGAAGGAGAGGAGGAAGGAGCAATCAAGGAAATCGCAGGCAAGCGGTAGTCATGATTAAATTTACCCCAGATTCAGAGAACTAGATAATGGCGGCAAGAGAAAATCTTGCTTCAGTCTAGTATCTAGAAGACTTTTGTGTGTGTGTGTGTGTGTGTGTGTGTGTGTGTGTGTGTGTGTGTGGTGTGTGTGTGTGAATGACTGGAGCTATGGAGAGCATTTTATTATGTATTAATGATACATGTATGTGCATGACTGTGCCTGTCTGTGATGCTGTGTTACAGGTTATCAGATAGAATTGCTCCTTTTTTCACAGAACTGTGTTGAGGGTCAAAGCTAAGGACAAAGTTTAGAGAACCCCCACAGTTAAAGCCAGCCACTCCCTTGTTTTATGAATGAAAACTTGGCCTGCTATAGATTGAATGTTTGTCTCCGTCCACCCCAAATTCACACTGAGACCCTAACTCCCAAGGAGATGGCCTTAGGAGGTGGGGCCTTTGGGAGGTTAGGTGAATATGATTAGGACCCTCGTGAAAGAAGCCAATGAGAGCTCCCTGTCCCCTCTGCCCTGTGAGGATGGTGAGAAGACAGCTGCTCATGAACCAGGAAGTGGATCTCATCAGACACAGAATCTGCCAGTGCCTTGACTTGGACTTCCCAGCCTGCAGAACTGTGAGAAATATTTCTGCTGTTTATAAGCCACTCAGCTGAGGCATTTAGTTATACCAGCCTGAAAGGACTAAGGCATGGCTCTACCACCCATTTGTGCTTACGTCTCCTCATCCTATAAGACAAGGACTGTGCAGGGACAAGTGTCAAGGGCAGGGCACAGCTTCTGCATGGAGGCTCAGCCTTCCGCAGCCTGCGCCACTCATACACCTAAACGATGATCACTGGCTGAGGAGACAGGCCTCTTGCTACTCAGTTGAACATCTGTTTAGACAGAAGAAATTTTGATGGTAAACATTTAAAAAGTCAATAGTTTAAAAAATATCAATCAGGAATACAATGAAAACAAAAATTATATTTACATTAGCATCAGAAAAACAGTCTCCTGGAAATACCCTTATAGGAAATTTGTGGAATCTATATTCTAAAAAAATATATAAACTTCATAAGTATATAGCAGTATATAATGATTTTTAAAATAACCTTCTGAATTCACCTACTAAATAGTCTATGGAAATATTTTTTCCATTGATTATAGCCATTAAAAATATCTAATTCCATCCCTACAAGGGTTTCTTTTGCAACTTGACAAAATAATTTTAAAGTTTATCTGGTAAAATAAACACTTGGGACTAGAGAGGAAAAGGAAGCACAATTGTAGATTTTCTGTATGAGATGTTGCATATAGATGAAGTGTTAAAAAGTTGGACAATCTCTAGAATTTATAGATAAATCATTGGTACAATAGTCTTGAAACATATACAGATTTAGTATTTCATAATGAAGTATCATAAGCCCATGTAAGAGGTGGATTCTCTTAACAAAAACACTCTTGGAAAAATCATCCATTTCTTTTAAGAATAAAATCTAGCTGTAATTTTACCCATATTTTTTTTACCCATTTTTTACCAAATTTTACCAAATTTACCCATAACCACTGAAATAAATTGTAGTGCATTAAAGAGATGGATGTAAAAACAATACAAAACCACTTCAGAATATTTTTAAAGGCTACCAAAATAAAATGTGGAAAAACATATTTTGTTCTTAGATTAAACATTTTAAGCAAAAAGAAAAAGAAAAAGCATTGTCAACACAGGAGAAACAGAACTAAATATATAATATATATATTAAAAATATTAATAATATCATATATGTGATATACATAATATTATATATGTCATATAAGTAATATAATATTATGGAGATTAAATAATAATTGAAAAATGGAGGAAAATATTTCACAATGTACTTCCTGTATAATATGACATTTTACAAATCAATTACAAATATTTATAGCTCATTAAAAATAAATTCAAAAGGGCACAAATAAATAATTCAAAAGGAAGAAACACAAATGGCTAATAAACACTTTTTAACTTCCAACTTCAGATGTAATCAAAGACATGTAAGTTAAACAACAATATAATGCCACTTTCACATCATTTGATTTGTAAATATTAAAAAGTTTATAATCACCGGTGATGTTAAGAGTTGATGATGAGATAAGTACTCTGATACATAGTTGCTGACCTGTACTTGGGCACCTTTCTGGAAACTGTTTTGATGATACGAACTTGACAGCCTTATAAAATTTCTTATACCACCATCCCTCCACTTCTACTCTCAAATTATTGAGATGAGCATTTAGCATCATCAACTTTGAACATATTTCCAGCTAAATTCTCATAGTCTGGCTGCGTACTGTAGAACTTCTATGTTTTAGCTAATCATTTGACCATTTCCTGGAGTAGACTCCACATTATATTTTTAAGAAAACATTGGCATTCCCTTGATTCATCTTAGAGAATTGGTGCAATCTTCTATCCATCCGTTTTTTAATCTTTATCAAAGGCTGTTAATGCAACCTGATGGGTTATTAAAATGTTGGAGTCTTCCCTTTACTGGTCATGGAATCTTTGGATCCTCTTTTCTCTGAAATGCACATGTTTAAGGGAAACACCTTGTGTCCTCCGCAAACCTTTAACTCAATTTGGGATGGGGGGTTAGAGTAAAATTCCTAGAGCATTGATGTTCAAATTGCAGCATGATTTGAAATCACTGGAAAGAGCTGAAAGGACAGATTGCTGGTCCCCACCCCAGAGTTTCTGATGGACAGATTTGGGATAAGTCCCAAGAATTTGTATTTCTAGCAAGCTCTCAGATGATACTGAATTTGTTGGAGAACTACTAGCCTAGAGGAATAGCAGAGCAAGTAGTCATTTGATGTTTTTTTTTCAGGGGAGAGGGTGAAAGTAACTGAGTTTACAAATGAAATAATGTCTTATCAACTATAAGACATTGATGATAGAAACTAAAGATACACATAAATGTAAAGATATTCTGTGCTTATGCATTGGAAGAATTAATATTGTTTAAATGTCCATAGTACCCAAAAGCAATCAACAGATTCAACACAATTTCTATTAAATTTCAATAGCATTTTTTACAGAAACAGAATAATCCTAAAATTTGTAGAGCCACTGAAGACCCCAAATAGCCAAAGCAATCTTGAGAAAGAAAAACAAAGATGGAAACATCATGTTCCCTGGTTTGAAATTATATTATGAAGCCACAGTAATCAAAACAGTATGGTATTGGCATGAAAACAAACACATAGATCAGTGGAACAGAATAGATAGCCCAGAAATAAACCCACACATATGTGGTCAATTAATTTATGACAAAGAAGCCAAGAATATACAATGGGGAAAGGACAGTCTCTTCAAGAAGTGGTGTTGGATGAAAAGGATACCCACATACCAAAAAAAATAAAAAATAAAAAAGAGAGAAAGAAAAGAACCCCCTCCCATGACCACTCTCTTACACCATACACAAAAATTAACTCAAAAATGAATTAAAGACTTGAACACAAGACCTGACACCATAAATTATTAGAAGAAAACATAGGTGGTAAAATCCTTGACATTGATCTTGGTGATGATATTTTGGATGTGACACCAAAAGCAAAGGCAACAGGCAAAAATAAGCAAGTGGAACAACATCAACTTAAAAATCTTTGTACAGCAAAGGAAACCATCAACAAAATGAAAAGGCATCCTACTGAATGAGAGAAAATATTTGCAAACTATATATCTCATAAGTGGTTAGTATACCTAGAAATATATTAAAAACTCATACAAATCAATAGCAAACAACCAATCTGATTTAAAAATGGGCAGAGGATCTGAATAGACATTTTTCCAAAGAAGACATATAGATGGCTAACAGGTACATGAAAAGTGTGCAAATCAAAACCACAATATCACCTCACACCTATTAGAATGGCTATTATCAAAAAGAAAAGAAATAACAAGTGCTGGTGAGGATGTAGAGAAAAGGGAACTCTTGTGCCCTGTTAGTAGGAATGCAGGTGTAACCACAGTGGGAAACAGCATAGCAGTTCCTCAAAAAATTAAACTAGAGCTACCATATGATCCAGCAATCCCTCTTCTCAGTGTTTACCCAGAGGAAACAAAGACATTAACTAGAAAAGATATATACACCCCATGTCCACTACAGCATTATTTACAATAGCCAAGACATGGAAATAACCTAAGTGTCCACTGATAGATGAATGGACAAAAAGATGCGGTACATACACACAATGAAATATTATTCAGCCATAAAAAGAAGGAAATCTTGCCATTTGAGACACCATGGATGAAACATGAGGGCATTATGCTAAGAGAAATAAGTCAGACAGAGAAAGACAAATACCATAGATCTCATTTAAATGTGGAATCCAGAAAAAAAAAATCCAAACTCATAGATGCAAAGGACAGATATGTGATTGCTAAAGGTGGGGGCTTGGAGGTGGGCACAATAGGTGAAGGGGATCAAAAGGTACCAAATTCCACTTATAAAATAAACAAGTCATAAGGATGCAATGTAAAGCATGGTGATTGTAGTTAATAATACTGTATTATATATTTAAAAGTTGCTAACAGAGTAAATCTTAAAAGTTCTCACAAGAAAAATAATTTTAACTATATATGATGATGTTAAGTAGAATTATGGCAGTAATTGTTTCACAATATATACAAACACTGAATCACTATATGGTGCACATGAAACTAATATAATGTTATATGTTATATCTCAATTTAAAAAAATGAAATTATGATAGAATGGTTTTAATCTCATTTCATCTAGTGTATGAGAGAGATTTTGGTGCTAACTTAGTATCCCAGCCAGACTCCGACAGTCAGTTAGTACTTTTAATGTGACACCAGTTCATGGTTTTCTGTCAAACTTTTCTTGAATTTCCCATAGTTATTTGCACAAATAAATGACCAAAATAGATTTGCTAACTGAAATGAATTCATAAAACAACAAACTCTGAGGAGAAAGAGCCTAGAGAAAGTTCTGGAACCATAACCATAGCTATAATTTAGGATTTAGTGCTTAGCCCCGTTAAGGAATGTCACTAAACCCCTGTCTTTCCATTATCTCTGCTGTAGCTGAGGATAAGCTGAGGAAACGTTGAAGCTGAAGATTTTAATGACTTTAAAAAGCTCCTCTAAAATTCTCTGGATATACCCTACTTCAGGATGCCAATAATAATGGTAGATAATCATGGGACAAAGATGGTATTATACAGTTCATTCAGGTCCTTAACAAAGTTGTGGTGAAATGGGAGTGGGTGTGAGAGATGTAAATAAAGGAATTAGCTCTTACGGGAAAGCAATTTTTAAAAACCAGCATTTCTCATGTATCTGCCTTGGAGGTTTATTTCTTTCTTTCTTTCTTTTTTTCCTAGGGAAGATTTCTTGGAATGAGTTTCTGAGGTTGAGTACTGAATGTTCTTTGTCTTGTTCTTTTTCATATATTTGGATTATGTATTTGGTTATGCATATATTTGTTCTTATCCCAGAGACCTGAGCAACATCCTATTTTGCCCTGATGAAATTGGGAAATTGCTAGTCTTTCTAGTTACAATAATAATAATGGCCAACTTATTTATAGTGTTTACTAATCACTAGGTACTGTCCAAAGTATTTTACTACTGTTAATTTGTTTAGCACAAAGGAGTTCTATTAGACAGATGTTTTTATTATCCATTCTGTAGTTAAGGCACTGGAAGCATAGCAAGATTAGGTAGCTTGCCTAAGGTCACAGAACCAGGAATGATACAGCTAAGATGCATTCAGGCTCAAGGTCAGGCTTAAACCGTATGCAGAGTTTAGGGCATAAAGCAATGAATCTGAGCTGCAGTGGTGTACAGGGAATCTGTAGGCTTTTGAGTCAAGCTACCCAAGTGAAATTCTGGTCTGATCTATGGACTTCTTGGGCCATGTTTTCCATAGCTGTGAATATGAGAATGTTAATAATTATTTGACAGGTTTAATTAGAGTAAAGATAATTTATGAATGAACAACTACAACAGTTCTGTGAGTGTGCTGGCTATTCAGCACATATAAGATTCTGTTTTAATGAGAAATCCTCAGAACAAGGAGAATCTGCTTTCTCTGATACCCATACATTTTTGGGCTCTGTCCCCATCCTCAAAGACCTGATGGCTGGAGATAAGAGTAGCATGGATGTGACCTTAGCTTTCATGCCCCATGGAATTGCATGTTTGGAAGAGCTGCCACCCACAGCCACACATATTTTGACTGAATGTTTTAAATTGCACCTGAAGAAGACAAGAGGGATACCTTCAAATGAGCTGAATTTCTGGAATTTTTCCATGGTGGGTGAGGCAGGGTGATATTTTAAAATATTACCTTTGTTAGGTGAAACCAAAAGCCTTTAAAGCTTTTTAAAATGTGCAAACCTAAGAAGTATATGGCATAAAAATTCAGATGTGTGTTCCCCGGGTGAGTCTCCCTGATCCCACAGCTACCCCCAAACAAAATAAGTTGGTGAACTCTAAGCTGAGATGGAGTGGGGGCCTCCCAGGGCCACTAGCTAGTTCGCTATCAAATGCTTTTTGTCCTGAACTCTGCCTGCTGCCCTCCTCAATGCGTTGCCTGTGGTCAGCCAGCCTTCGACAGACCTGGAGACTTGCAACCTTGTCTGTGAGGATGGTAAAAGGAAAAATCTTGCTCTCTGCTCAATAGGACAAACCTGTTGGAACTTGTGTGTGAGCCACATGGGCTGTGGCAGAGCCCCCCTGCTGCGCGGGCCACTGAAGAGCAGTTCTCAGAGGTGAAATCAAAGACACCATGTTTAGAATACTGCACCTAACAGTAATGCAGGCCTCCACTAGTTCTTGCCTTAGTACTATAATATAAGAGCTGATGTTGTCCGGGGCACTGTTCTAAGAGTCTTACATGAAACAACTCAGTCTCCACAGGGCCCTTATCATCTCTCATTAAGAGACCACTGAGACTTGGAGAGATTAGTTGACCTGGTCAATACCCACCTCTCCAGTACTCCCTCTTCTGCTGCCAACCTTTATTGGCTCCCCACTGTTCTCTGGAAGAAATCTCTCTCACACAGCTACTGACAATGCCCTTCAAGGTCTAGCTCCTGCACACCCCTCCAAGTGTCATGACTTTTTGCCCCTTATCATTTCATGCCTAGGTTGTCATGAGTTGTGTTCCGGTCTGTCTTCAGAGGTATTATATTCTCTGTTGCCTCGGAACCCTAGTGCCTGTTTCGTCTGCCTGGAACCACCTCTCTCTCATCTCCCAGATTCAGGACAACCGCTACACAGATGTCAGGGTAAACTTGGACCTAGCTTTCTCCCTGACTAGAAGTGGGTAGTTACCCTCCCTAGTTGCTATAGACTCTTTTTTGCTTATTATACGTTTCACTTTATTGTATTGACTGGTGTAACTTTGTTTCCCCCTCTAGACTGAAGGTTCTGTGTGGCCAGACTTTGTCCACAGAACATGGAGCCTACCGTGGAGTGGTGATCAATAATATTTTTTGGTGAATGAGCGTTGACTTTGCTTTCTTTTGCTGTCTCATCCACACTACTGTCCCATCCCTAAAAATTCTATTGATAATTATCACCATCAGTATGACTCAACTAGTCCTTTCTTGTCTCTATCTTTGCCTTGAAAGAGCAAAAATCCTGTTATATCAAAATCCTTAGTTCAAAAGAAGTTATAGTGCCAAACAATGAAAGAAGAGCAGTCAAAAGAAATGGCCTTTCTTTAACTTTTCAAAGAAGCTACTCTCCTATTTCCCTCGAAGCCACTGACACATGTATAACCCTGGTCTCTCTATAACCTCAAAGACCCGGAAACCACACATCATGTGCTTTGGATCTCACATATCACTTCTGCTCAGAGGCAGGGTAAGAATGGAAAAAGCATTGATTTCAGGGTAAAACAAACATGCCATATTCCCGGCACAACCACTCTCTGGATGTGTGAATGTGTGCATGATGTTAAGCCTCTCCGGGTCTCAATTTCAGGCTCTCCTCTTTGAAATGGGGATGCTAACATTTACTTCATGGAGTGGTATGAGGCTTCAGTGAAGTAATAAATGTCAAATGTCTAGCCAGGGGCCAATCATGTTACAAACCATTGCTGATGCCAATTTTCTTCTTTGTACTTTGACCTTATCCCAGGGGGTTCAGGAATTTTATGTCATCTGTACAGGAATTACTAACCTGGGCTTCAGTGGGTCTGTGAACACTGAAATTTACATGTAGCATTGTGTAAGTACATAAGGGCTTTTATTTCTAGAACGAGTATCTACATTTTTTCTGGGGCTGACTTAACAAAGTTCCACAAATCTGGTGGCTTAAATAACAGAAAGTTATTGTCTCATAGTTCTGAGGATTTAGAAGTCCAAAAATCAAAGCGTCAGCAGGATTGGTTCCTTCTGAGGCCTATGAGGGAGAATCTGTCCCAATCTTCTCTCCCAGCTTCCGGTGTCCTCAGGCGCTCTTTGATTTACAGACACACTCTTGTGACTTCATGTCATCTTCCTCTGCATACATCTGTGTGTGTCCAGATTTCCCCTTTACTTAAGGACACCAGTTATGTTGTATTAGGGCCCACCCAATGACCTCATCTTAAACTTGATCATCTTCTAACACCCTATTTCCAAATAAGATCACATTCACAGACACTGGGGGCTGGGATTCCAATAATACACAAATGGGCAGAGACTACACGAAGCCTCTTCCCATACCATACTTGATTCTGATTGGCAACCATTGCTGTTTGGTTAAAATCCTGATGTTTGTGCTAAGAATTTCTTGAGTCCCACACTCATGAAGTTTACAGTCCAGTAGGTAAAATGCAAATGGATGTATAATTATAAATTGAGATTTGTGCTAGGATAGAAAGAAACATGACTAATATAGCATGTAATTAAGGAATTGGAGATGGTCTGGATTGGTCAGGGAAGGCTTCATTAAGGAAATGATGCTCCATCTGAGACTGGAAAGACCAACTAAGGTTCACTCAAGGGGAAGAGTGTTCCAGGAAATGGCCTAGCATGGACAAAGGCCCTCTGCTAAGAGGGAACATGTACATTAGAGTAACTAAAAGAAAGCCAGTGAGGCTGAAGCAGAGAGTTGGAGGTGGGAAAATGAGAGATTAGTGTGCGATGAGGCATTGGAACAGTGAAGAATTTGGGAACTTACCTGACTAGAAGTGAGAAACCATTGAAAGTGTTCTCCACTTTACTCAACCCGTTTGTCAACCCCTACTCTAAGCCCCTATCCATCTTGATTCCTTGAAAGTTTTATCTTTGATTCTTTAAAGATACTCGTTTATCCTTGTACATTCCTTTTACTCTGACTGGTCTTTTCAGTGTCATTTTTCTCTGCCTGCCCCTTAAATGTTGCTTTTCACTCTTTCCCTGAGGGTCCCCATCCTCTTGTGTGCTTCCAGCTGCCGCCCTTCTGCAGAGCCTCCAACAGCTTCCCCGGGTGACAGTTACCTTTGCCACCTGCTTACAAAATAAATACTGCACAGTTTTGGTCAGGTGATTATCACGATGTTCTGCTTGAATCTTGCAACTCTATGGGTAACCTCTTTTTGGGGGATGTTACCAATCCACATAATTTCATTAACTATTTAAATCTATTTACATGGATTTGCCACATGGCAAAGGGGAATGAGTCACAGTGAGGGAGGCCTGGCCGGTGATCGCGGGTGCTCTCAGCAGGGCCTCCCAGCGTGCAGTGGAAACAGTTGACAGACTTTGCCCTTCTGCTCTCTCCTGATATATAAAACGCACGCTTTAAGTTTGCTGAGGTTTCTGCTCATCTTCCCTGAGGGACCCTGACTCAGGGTCACCATCGTCCTTTGCTTACGTCCGTGTGGGCACAGAGCATCACCCTGGCTGAGATGGCGTGGGAGGAAGCCAGGGGAGCAATGCATTTGAAGGTCACTGTGGCAAGGTCTCCATGAGTGCTGAGAATCAGACTTAGCTGAAGTCTTGCTCAGGGAATGATGCTTCTAGAGAAACTACTGTGTCAGATTAACAGGAAGAATGGGGGAAGAAGGGGAGGGAGGGATGGAAGAACAGGGGATTCAAACTATTTACTAAACACTGAGCAATTTATTTTCACAGATACACTTTATTTGATCCTTACAAAGAGCCTGGCAGGGTAGGTATTTTTTTCATTTTAATGTTAACAGGCTCAGAACCATGATATGGGTGTCCTGAGCTTAAAAAAACATTTTCAGATGCATTGATACTCAATCATTTTTCTTTACTTTTATAGTTGTTCTTCCAACTGTACCACAAAGCCTCAGCTATGGATTTGGTCAATTAATCAGAACGTTTGGGTCACAGGGGTTCCCATCACTCCCATGAGGATTCAGCTACTGAGTTCTCTGGGCTCTTTCCTCAAAACACCTGTCCTGAGCCTACACATTTAAGTTGAAACAACTCAGCCAGAAATCCAAACCACATAGGTGACATCATATACCTGCAAGCCAGGGATCCAGGACTTCAAGTGAGACATCACCTCCGCCCTATCCCCTAAATTCCTTCCATTTTGTCACAGTTCTTCCTGACTTGGCGTCTAGGTTACCCCTGTTGATGTGGCTCAGTTCATATACTGTAACACTTGAACTTGTTTTTTACTGGCTATAACTTGGTGCTAACTAAGGATTCACTTCCTGGGCCACTCTTTGGTCATTCTGGACTTATTTTAAGTCCTTCAACATTTTCTGACCCTACCTGAAAGCAAAATTCTCACACTTGTCTACATGGCTGACACTCCGCATGCTCTGGTGCTGAATCCCTCTAGGGCAGGAGAGAGCCCAGAATAAACTACGCAGGGAAGAGGCTTCTAAGGGCCTTTGGGCCCTCCCAGCAACGTCCTCCTTAAATAGGTTGTCTTTGCTCAGCAGCAGGAATGTTACGTTAAGGAATTTGAAGGGAAGTTTCCCTAATAAGGACTATCTGCTCCAGTCATCATTGGGGAAATGTATTGGGCAAATGCTCATTTGCTGGAATGTAGAGTGAATTCCTTTCTACTCAACTCACTCAGCCATTCTATCCTTGGAGACTCCAAAAGGTTTTGTATGAACCTCCTTTAATAGTCACTCCACCAAAGTGAGTTCCCATGTTGGGTAATCTCAATGCATATGTCTCTATTTGTGGATTTTTTCCCTCATTGCCCAGAATTTTGCCTCCAGTCCCTGTGCACCGTGAATTCATGGAGGGTGACATTTTCATAGTTGCCCCCAGCCATGACTTCCAGACACTGCTGGGTATTTGTTCCTTGCTTGCTATTATTCCTTTTTATCCATATTCTGGCACTGACTGACATATGAATCAAACCCTTTACTATTATTTCCACAAACATACAGATTATTCAAGGTCTTATTGTAATTTTAAGCAGCTAGAAGGAGTTTACAGAGAGCACAGAATGCATCCTAGGGCTGAATTTGGAAACTGGAGAGTCTTTGGGAAATCGCCCCACATTGCTTTGCCATCCCCCTCGGCAATTACTCTCCCTTCTGTCCTCTCCTGGTTCCCAAATCTCATCCTTTTCTAACTGGGAGCAGTTGAGTTCTTCCTAACCAATGCTCTCAGTGACTCAGCTACTATCCTAAGTGGTTCGTCTAGGTGTTTTGTCAAATTGAGGCAGTTGTTTTCAGAAGTGCCAGGGACTAAGATAATAATTGTTTTTAACAGAAAATAAACAGAGAGCATTTCTCTTTACTAGGGGAGTCATATAGCCACGTGGATGTAAACATAAATCTACCAAAGGCAGCTCTCTTCTACTGGCTCTGCGGGTGTTTTGCATTTTCTTTTTTTTTTTTTTAAGAGAAAAACTAGTCTGAGCATTCCTTCTCCTCCACGGAGGCATTTTAAAGTCCCTCCAGACCTCTCTCCCAGCAGCGTGAGACGGAGCAGCGTGGGGCCCACGCACAGCCCCAGAGACGCCCCCAACAGGCTCTGGGATGCACTCTCTGTGCGAGAGTCTCACATCTTCTGGGTTTGGGTTTCAGTGAACAACAAGAAAATGCCCTGTCAAAACTTCAGTGTCGTCCAGGACCTTAAAATTCTTTTGCCTGACAGACAAGACCAAGTCAACCCGATATGAAGATGATCTTTTTTTTAAACTCTCCACACCAACATTCAGCCACTTTGTGTCTCTGGAAACTCAGCAGAACCAGGAACTTGGAGTCTAAAAGCAGGAAAAGCAGTGGACATATGACTCTGTCACTGGAAGTAATAAACAATGTGGACTTTCACAGGCTTACATGTTACATGATTTATGACTTCCAGTGTTTAAATTTCTCAACTTCAAATTGAGCAGTTTTGAGAAATACTCTTGAGGGTTTTGAGAAATTTAATCTTTACAATTGAGGGGCTGCTATGTCTTTCTGAATTGTGATTATTTCCAAGTCTGCCCCACTCTATATACTATGAGCTCCTTTAAGCTCTAATAAATGTAGAGTGTGTGAATGAATAAACAAATGAATGTGTGAAAGAAAGAGAGAAGGAGAAAGAGGAGAAAAAGAGGTAGAAGGAAAAAGGGAACACGGGCTGGAGAAAGAGACAGAAAGAGAGTTGATCTGAGTAAATCTTTTATCTAAAACAATATTATCTAGAATAATCAGTATCACCTAATAATAATGTGAAATTTAAGTGGAACACTCAACCTGTCAGTAGTGAAAAGCAGTTATTATATTCAGAATTATCATAAGGTAGCTCAGTACATCTTATTAAGATCATTCAATAAATAACAAAGGCAACTTTGCTGGTTAAATCTCAGCAAAAATATGAGGGAACTTTTTAGAGACAAATGTCAACATTTGCTGTCCATTCAAGACCTGTGCCCACATAAGTTATTTTTTGTGGGAAAGGAGAGAAATGGTTCTGGATTGTGCCACTTTCCATTTCCATGACAACACCCCCCTTTAAGTTCTCACAATACAGTAAGACTGTTTTAAAGATTCATCGATCAAATACTGTTTTATCTAAAACTCAACTAAAAAATATTTAAGAAGAAAAAAGCCAGCTAGCGGTTTTACCCACATCATTTTCTTTTCCCTTCCTTTCTTCAAAACTATCAATTAGCATAAGTACAAAAGAACCACTACGTAACCACAGGGTTTAATTCAAGGAAGACAGAAACTTCAGTTCATAATCCCCAAAATAATGAAGCCAGTGATTCAGTAAAGAAAAAGAAAATAACATTCTCATGGAGAAAAAGTTACCTTCTAATGCTGAATCAGTGTCCAGTTGAATTTGCCCTGCAGCCTTGGAGGTGGCCAGGAGACTGGGAGTCCAGGTAGCTTGCAGAAGAGCAGTTGTTGGGCACTTTCTCATTCTTTTCGACTCAGAAGTGGTATCTGGTAGGGTCACAACTGAAGTGAGGCCTGTGGCTGGTTTGGAACTGTTTGAGCTTGCTGTTCTAACTGAGAGGCATGGCTGGGGGGGGGGGTCTCTCCCCTCAAGCCAATTGGTCGCTGAGTGCCATGTGTCACATTCCAGGCCCTCTCCTGGACTCTATCTTAATGCACGTTTTAGGACAGATAAACAGTAGCTAGGATGTTGGAGGACAGCTAAGGGATTGTCAAATCTCACAGAGGCAATGACTAAACTTTCATTTCTGAACAACGGCAACAGCAACAATTTGAGCAGCAAGTACCATTTCTGAAGCTTTTACTTTGACTCAGAGATTTTGCCAAGAGTCTTAGTCAATGATCCTCATTGTAAAAGGAAAGCACTATTATTACATTCTGCTATGCAGCTGAGGAACCCGAGGCTCACATGGGGAAATTAACACGTGCAAGTTCAGTAGCGCACATGCAGGGCACAGCTTTCTGCTTAAATAGCTTGCGCTTTTAAGTGCTATGCAATATTACATATTTATTAAGGAGAGACATTTTTAAGAACTAGAGATGAACATATAAATTTGGTCATCCATAACACTTAATGTTTTACCCATTTATTTTTGAGTTGTGCTCAGACTTAGAAACACCAACGCTGGCTGCCAAGGTCATCCCCAGGCGTTTTCAATATCATCTGCAGCCGTTCCCCTACCCCTTGCTGAACCACCCTCAACTGTTCATATTCCCAGGACACACTTTCTGCCTTTGTTTACCCTGTGTCATCTACCTTAAATGCCCTTTTCCAGCAGCCATAATTCTGCCGACTCCTTAGAGTCTAGCTCAACAGTCACCTTCACTCACAAACTGGGAAGTTACTGAAAAGCATCATGAACTTGGCATGTCTTTTGGTAAAATCAATGCTGGCTTGACAGGGAGTCCTAGTATTTGCCACGTGAGGGCAGACAATTCTAACTTTATATACCCACTGTAATTCTCCAAGAACAAAAGGGGACTCCTCTATAGAACAGGGAGAGGAAAGGCTGCAAAACCTGTGGTGGCTCTATTCCCTCATATTCAAGAGAGAAAAGTTAACCATGAGGGAGGCCAGTGTGTTCTAACCCATAAATGGGGAAAGTAGTATGTCCAACAGGTGTTTGATCCTTCACAAAATTGTTCACTCTCTGCTCCTCCTCGGCTTTATAAGAATGAATTCATAGATGGCATACTGAGTTTCTGTGCCTCTTGCAAGGAAAAATAATAAGAATATATATGCATTTGATTTTTTACTTTCTTGTGAGGCACCTTCTGTGCAGTAATAAGCCATCCCTCAAATCCCAGTGACTTCAGTGAAAAACATTGACTTGTCACTCACATTTGACACATTAGCAGCTTTCTATCATCTGAGCAGCCCTGCTCCAGCAGTCTCCTTGTTCAGGGCAGCAGGCTGAAAGAGCAGCCCTTATTGGAGACACCCTGTTTTGTGGCAGAGGGAAAAGAGCAAGAGGGCATTGAAAGACATCAGTGCTCTCAGAACTTCCGCTTGGCAGTGGGGTGTGTGGCACACACTCACCTACACTGACCGAATCAAGTCACGTGGCTGAGCCGGTGGCAGTGAGGCCTGAATGTTCATCCCTCCCATTGGCCAGCTCGTTGCAGAGGATGGGGATTGTGTCCCCCTCTGAGAAGAAGGGCAAGTGAGTGGTTGTTAATGGCTTTACAGTCTGCCAATACTGCATAGATCCTGCCTACAATATGTGTGATGTCTCCTGCTAATTGCTATGGTCATGTTGAAATCCTAACCACCCTGTCCCTAGGAATGTGACTCTATTTCGAGATAGGGCCTTTAAGGAGGTAATTAAGATTAAATGAATTCATTGGGATGGGCCTTAGTTCAGTATGACTGGAGCCTTTATAAGAACAGGCCATTAGGACACACACACGCAGAAGGAAGACCATGTGAAGACAGGGAGAAGATGGCCACTTATAAGCCAAGGACAGGGGCCTCAAAATGAAACCAACCTTTCCAGTACCTTGGTCTTAGACAGCTAAGCTCCAGAACTGTGAGAAAATAAATTTCTGTCATTCAAGCCCCCAGCTACTGCACTTTGTTACCACATCCCCAGAAAATAGTGAACAAATTAGAAGAATTAATGACATAATGATTTCATTTTTTTACTTCATTCAACTAACACCTGTACTAGTAATAATCTTTAGTAATGTTAAGTATTTACTATGTGCTAAGTATAGCATTAAGTATTCTATATACAATCTACTTTATTCTCTCAAGACAATTCTATAATGTAGGTACTAATATTATTAACATTTTGTATATGAGAAATTGTTACATATATGTCTTGGAGGGTCTGACAGACTTGTACAAGTTTAGCTCCAAATGGAGAGATATAATCTGATTCTAGGTTTTCTGATTATAGAACCAGCTTCTGGCTACCACCATCAAGGGATGTTAGGACATTTCATAGTATTATTAATCTCAAAAAAGTTAAGGGAATATACTGGTGAGTGAGCCAAAATGCCTATCCTGAGGAGTTCACATTCCAGTTAACAAAACAAGAGAAGAAATAACTAGGGATGATAAGGTAAATGTCATGTAAAAGGCCCTGTCTAGAATTGTTATTTATAACTTGGATGAAGAAATTGATGGCATGATAATAAATGAAGCTGATGATACAACTGGAAGGGGCAATGTATTCCTTGGATAACAGACTCAAAAACTTAAAAAGAAGATGAAAGAAAACCATCTTGACAGGGTGGAATGATTGGCCACATATAAAGAAATGATATACAATGAATAAATAAAACGAACTTTTCCTAAGTCCATAAAAGATCTGGATCAGTACAAAAAAAAATGAATGTAAACTGTTACGTGAACAAAGGGTATTTTAGATTTATTGTTGCTGTGTCACTAATTGGGGATTAAGTCACTCAACAGACATTTACAGAGCACCTCCTCTGCACCAGGCACTGTGCTTACAGCCAGAGACAGAAAGATGAGCAAGTGAGGTCAACACTCTCCAGGTGACCTCAGTCCAGTAGCGAGACAGAGATCTAAGTGTATCATTATAAAAGAATCTGATGGATGCTTTTAAATGAGTCTGAATGAAGCACTTCTGGTATAATGAAGACAGGGAGTAACTAGCTTTTCTTAGGGTCAGGGGAGGACGGTAGGGATAACATATGAAATCGCAATGGGAAGAAGGAACCTGCAGAAAAGGGAGTTCATGACAATCCAGAAGGAAGGACCAGTGAGTAAAAACTGAACAGTATGAAAATGACTCAATCTGTTTGGAATCGCTCTACTATAGGCTTACTCATGGGTTAATGATGAAGCTGACAAATTGGGTTGGGGCTGGGTTTTGAAGGACAGTGCAGTTAACGCTACAAAGTTTGACCCAATAGGGTAATGAGAATTTCCAGAGTAGCAACATGATAACGTTTGATTTGGGGGAAGATAATTGTTGTAAGCAATATAGAAAGCAGACTGGACAGGGGAGAAAATAGTTGCCACGAGATCAGTTAAGTGGAAGTTGTAATTTTCCAAGTAAGAAAGGTTGAAGCCCAACCTAAGCATGCTCTACTAATATGCATACTAAATGTAACTGGATTGGGTCTTTCCACTATCGTGGCTCAGAGTTTTGAGCTGTTCAGCTGCTAGTTCCTCATACACAACCATAGTTCAGGTATACTAGTTGAAGGTGCTAGTTCAGCTGCTAGTTCCTCATACACCACCACAGTCCCTTCAGATGTCCATGGCTCTTTTAAGAAGCCTTAAAAAGTTATAGACTATTGAAAAGAAACACAGGAGTTAGAGTGGGCTGAGTGAAAGTGTGGGTGCTATTCCTACGGGGATATACATAGTTGGGGGTGAGGCACAAGCAGCTCTTAGTGGAAGACCTCCCCAGGCAGAATGCCATGCAGAGCTCTGTTGAATGGTGATATTCCTGTGTGTGTGTGTGTGTGTGTGTGACAGCTCTCAGCACTGGCTCGCTTCCATCACCTGTCCTTGAATTGGCCATCATTAGTCACGATTGGTGTTTCTTTGGGCTGAGACTGAGTTCTTTCTAAACATGACTGCTGCTCTTCTCTGTGTGATCCCTCTAGGTCATCCAGAAGGTCATTCTGACCTACATCTTCATCAGCTTCTCTGTTTTCTTACCTTCCCTGAAAAGCTGCTGTCATCATTTATTATTTATAAGCTAAACTTTTTAACTTGATCTTCCAAATGTTTGCTTTTGGTTTTCAAAAATTATTCTCTCAAAAGCTTGGTTCTTATAAATTCAGAGCTTTTAAAACTATCATCTTCGAAAAACTTGACTTTTCCTTTGTGTTGGGGCTAAATCAATCTTAAACTCCCCTCCCCCTATTCCCCTTAACTACAGGGTATCTCTAATGTCTGAATCCCTTTATAGGGAAATACATTATAAGGCAAGTACAAGAAAGAAAAGCATATTAATTAATTTTTTAAGTATAATTTCATTAAAATAATTGTTTTTAAATCTAGTTAGAATATATGATACCCTAAGAAAATAAAGTTCTTCAAGTTGATTCAAGAAGAAACAGAAATTAGAATAGGTTAATAACCTTTTAGGAAAAAAAGAAAAGAATATCAAAGTATGAAATTGCCTCACAAGAAAGAAGCCAAGTTTTATATGTGATGCTTTCAAACATCACATATAATTCCTATAATTTAAAAAACTTCTCTGAAGCATTAGTTTTCAAACTATCCAGGCATAAGAATTACTTGAGGGGTTTAGTAAACATACAGACTCCTGTCTCCTCACCCTTACTTCCTCTTTGAGACTTTGATGCAGTAGTTATGGGAGGAGACCCAGGAATCTGAATTTAAAACAAACAGATGTTTGGAGAACCATGCTATCCTTTGAGAAGCCTGTTTAAAGTCCTGGTCTTTAATATGAAGTTTGCATGAAAATCCAATAGAGTGATGAGAAAAAAATAGAACTTTAATTTATGTTTATTTTTTCCAACAAAAGAAAGAAATTTCACTTTAATAGTATTTGTTTTACTAACTGACCTGCCACCCTCTCTGAGTCCATATATCAGGTGGCCAAGCCACATGCATGACCCAGCAGAGAAACATCCACAGAGAAAAGCATGGGTGCCACCTAGTCTCCTCACTGTCTCAGTTTCCATTACACATTGCCCTGCAGTTTTCCTGGGTTATATCACATAGTTGTCATTAAATGAATCCCTATAAAGTGGACAAATGGCAGGATTATATTCCTGAACAGAAGCCATAGATTGAGGAAGGCACTCAAAATAAAATAATTTTTCTACTTGCAGTTCAAAGAAAAGACTTCATTAATCATATTATGAGGCAAAAACAAGGATGATGTAACAGGTATGGAAAACATCAGCCCAAATGATGTTAAATGACTAAAAATGTTACTGGAAACCAGAGACCTAACCACTGTATTGACAACAACAATTATTCTAAGTGTACATCGTGCCTTGTGAATTAACTAATAAAAAGATCAGATCATCAGGACACAGGAAATTTAAATCTAAGCATCCAGAATATTATTAATTTTAGTTATAGATATAATTTAAAGGTAAGTGAAAGTACCTACATTGTAGTTATATTCTAATACCATTTTTTTGCTGTATCATAAAAAATATTAGACTTCTAGAGATTAAAGATGGTGTGAGAGGAGAGACAGAGGCTTCCTCCTAAAACTGGATAGAATTAGAAAATACAGTTGGCACAACTAATCCTGAGAGAGCAACAGGAAAGAGGATGGCGCCAGACTGCACACACCTGGAGAAAAGAGCAGACCTCAACGAACAGGGTAACATACCAGAGCTGTGGCACCACGGGACCCGAGCCCCTCCCCCACCCCAGTTCACAGCGGGAAGAAGAGAAACAGAGCAGTGAGGGAGTGGAAGGCTTGGGACTGCTGAATACCTAGCTCCGGAGATCTGCGCTTGGAGCACACACCTACATTTCATGGTGCTTTCATGAGACTCGCATGACTACTGGGTTGGAAATTTAATACAGGCAGAGTTCCTGGGGAGATTGGGATTCCGGCTGCTTGTGGAAAGCAGGGATCCATATCTGGCTGCTCTGGGACAAAAACTTATACCTGTGTGACCGGCCCACTGGCTCAGGCAGTGGAGACAGGCACAGCAGCCAGGAGGCGGGGAACAGCCCTTTCCTACCCCCAGGCACCAGTACCGCTCCCCTGCGACCTCCGACATTGCTTCAGGGGCTGAGCAGCTCCAGAATACAGCTTCTGGACACTAGAGGGCGCCATATACAAGCATGAAACGCCAAAGGAACCTTGTCCAGAGTAAAATTATTAATACAACTCCTGAGAAAGATTTAAATGATATGGACCTTGTGACTCTTCCTGAAAGGGAGTTCAAAATAAAAATCATCAACATTCTAATGGAGGTATGGAAAGACAACCAAGAACTCAGGAATGAATTCAGGTTGGAGATCCAATTGTTGAAGAGCACGATGGAGGGTATTCAAAGCAGGTTGGATACGGTGGAGGAGACAATAAATGATACAGAAACTAGAGAAGAGGAATATAAAGAAGCTGAGGCACAGAGAGAAAAAATATTAGACTTCTTCTTCAAGCAGGGCTATTCAAAGCATCCCCGAATTGGTGGCTGTCATGAACTGTTTGTTGCTGGCTCATGATAAATACAGCAATATAAAAGTGTTTAGAAACTTTTATAGTAATTTGACAAAGTAATTTTATGTCTATTAAATCTAATAAAGTAACAACCTGTATTTTGGTTATTTTTTATTTCATTTTCTAATATTTCATTTTTATTTTAATAGAAGTATCAGTGCATGATGGATTGGAAACTAAGAAAAAAATGTCTTTAACTACAGATCATTTGAAAAACTGTTGTAAAGCACATAAAAATGTAAACTGTCCTAATGTTTTGTAAAGCTGACATAGTCCTGATACTAAAACCTGACAAATATCCCACAAAAGGATGTCTACAAAATAATTCCAATTATGACATACATGAAATATTAGCAAACAATCCAGCCTCATATTAAAATACTAATATGCCATAACCCAGTAGAATTTTGTTTTTTCCCCCATTTATCTTTTGACCTGTAAAGATAGTTAAATATTAGAAAATCCATTAATATATGTTATTTTGCTAATAGTTTCAGAGACAACAATGATCTTAATCATAAAAATTATTTGATCAACAAAGTATGTTATTAAACAGCAATGAATATAATTTTTATAATTTTTTTAAAATACATTTATTTTAAAAAATGTATTATTTTAAAATACATTTATTTTAAAAATTGGTTAACACAACCATCACCTCACACAATTGTCATTTGTATGTATGCGTAGTGAGAACATTTATAACCTACTCTCTCAGTAACTTTCAAGTATACAATACAGTGTGGTTAACTATAGTCATCATACTATACATTAGATCCACAGAACTTACTCATCTTATAACTGGAAATTTATACCCTTTGACCAAAATCTCCTAATTTCTCCCATGCCCATCCCCTGGTAACTGCCAATTAACTCTGTCTTTATGAGTTTGGCTTTTTTAGATTTCATGTGTGAGCCCATATAGTATTTATCTTTGTCTGACTTAGCTTAATGCCTTCAAGATTAATCCATGTTGTCACACATAGTAGGATTTCTCTTTTTTATGGATAATATTCCTGTGTGTATGTGTGTGTGTGCATGTGATATTGCCATTATCCATTCATCTGTTGGTGTACTTTAGGTTGTTTCCATGTCTTAGCTATTATGAATAATGCTGCAGTGAACATGGGGTGCAGCTATCTCTGAAATACTGATTTCATTTCCTGCAGATATATACCCATAAGTGGGGTGGCTGAATCATATGGTAGTTCTATTTTTAATTTTTTGAGGAATCTCCATACTGTTTTCCACAGTGGCAGTAGCAATTTACATTCACAGCAAGAATAAATAAGGTTTGCTTTTTTTCAATTTGTTCCCCCGTGTTTGCTACTTCTTGCCTTTTTGGTAAGTTATTCTAAAGGTGTGAGATGATATCTCATTGTAGTTTTTTAAAACTATCTACTCAGATCCTTTGACCATTTTTTAATTGATTATTTGCTGTTTAGTTATATAAGTTCCTTACATATTTTGGACATTAATGGCTTCTTATATATATGGTTTGCAAATAATTTCTCACATTCTGTAAGTTGTCTTTCCATTTTATTGATGGTTTCCTTGTTGTGCAGAAGTTTTTAGTCTGATGTAGTCCCACTTGTTTATTTTGCTTTTGTTGTTTGTTCTTTTGGTGTCACATCCAAAAATCATTTCCAAGACCAACGTCAAGAAGGTTTTCCCCTATGTTTTCTTCTAGGAGTGTTTCGTCTCCTCATTCATCTCCTCACTCACCGACGTTGTCTTTTCCTTCGTGACCCACACCTCGGCTGGACCTAGACTCTGGCATAGGAGTTTTACAGTTTATGGTCTTACATTTAAGGCTTTAATCTATATATTTCAAGTTAATTTGTGTGAGAGGTGAAAGATAAGGATCCAGTTTAATTTATTTTTGCATGTGAGCGTACAGTTTTCTCAATACCATTTATTAAGAGATTATCCTTTGTCTATTGAGCATTCTTGGCTCACTCAACAAATACCAATTGATCATATATGCATGGGTTTATTTCTGGGCTATCTATTCTCTTCCATTGGTCTATGTGTCCGTTTTTATGTCAATACCATACTGTTTTGTAATATAATTTGAAATCAGGACATTTGACACTTCCAGCTTTGTTCTTCATTCTCAAAATTGCTTTAGCTATTTGGGATCTTTTGTGTTTTCTTACAGATTTTGTAAGTTTTTTCTATTAAAAAAATGGCCATTGGAATTTTGGTAAGAACTGCATTGAATCTGTAAATGACTTTGGGTAGCGTGGATATACTAACAGCATTAGACCTTTTGATCTATGAACATGGTATATATTTCTATTCATTTGTGTCATCTTTAATTTCTTTTGTTGAAGTCTTACAGTTTTCAGTGCATATCTTTCAGCTTCTTGGTTAAATTTTCTATATATAAAATCACGTCATATGCAAGCAGAGACAATTTATTTTTTCTTTTATGATTTGGATGTCCTTTATTTCATCTTCCTAACTAATTACTCTGGTTAGAACTTCTAGGAACATTATATATGAAAATGTTTACAGTGGTTGTTTTTGTTTTGATTCACATTTTTTTCTTTCAATAGTGATTTCTAAACTTTCTATGATAAACATAATTTTATATAATAAGTTAAAAAACTCAGTTATTATAAACATACATTTTGCATGTGTATGGAGCTTAAGTTTCTGTAAATATGTAAACAATTAACATTACTCATTTAGAGGCTTATACATTTTCACCAGCTTATTTTATTTATATACTTACTCCTTTAATGTTTTCCATCTTTATTCTTTTGTACAGTCTTAGAAGAAACTATGAGCTTGATTTTTCTGTTCTTAGAGAAACTCTGCCATGATCTTTTATTTTCTTAGGAAAGAGAAAGTATGCATAAAACCAGATTAAGTTTTTAGGAAAAAAAGCAACCAATCTTCTCTCTTGGAGATAAATCTGATTTTATGCATACTTTTCCTCCTCTCATATTTCAGAGAGTGAGGGTTGAGGTAGGGTGGGAGATATAGAAGCCTAATTGAGTTATAAGGACTTTGTTTCAAATTCTAGAGGTCTAGCCACTTTTCTGCCACTGGGATCCTTGAAACACTCTAGTATCATTATAGTAAGCCTCACTTTTCACTATTACTTTTACAACTTAAAAAGTCTAATGCAAGTTTCCTACACCCATTATCTTGTTCTGTAGCCACATACTTTGTCTTAAATAACCTTTTTCTTTTAGATTGTTTTTGGAATTACAGAAAGTGGCAAAAATAGTTTAGAGAGGTCTAAATAATGAGCACTCAGTTTCCTCTTTTGTAAACACCCTACATTACTATGGTACATTTGTCACAGCTAATGAACAAATACTGATACATTCCCATTAACCAAACCCCATACTCCAGTCAAATTGCCTTAGTTTTTTTTTTTTACCTAATGTCCTTCTTCTGCTCCAGAATCTTCCAGGATACCACATTATATTTAGTCATTCTGTCTTCTTAAGATCCACAACACTGTGACAGTTTCTTAAAGTTTCCTGGTTTTTGATGTCTTTGAAAGTTTTAAGTTGTGTTGTTAGTTGTTTGACAGAATGTCCCCGAAGTCAGGATTGTCTAATGGTTTTCTCTTAGACTGGGCGTTTGAATTTTGGGCAGAGGAAGACCGTATTAACTGCCATTCTCATAACATCATACCAAAGGTACATATTATGAACTTATCACTGGTGATGACACCAGTTTGTTTTAGAAGTAATTTGCTCAATAGCCCATTTGAGTTTCATTTCAGAAATGAGTAATTTGTAGCTGATTAAGAAAAGTAACAAAAACTTCTTCAGTGTCTCTCTGACTACTATGTTTTAAATGTATTCACATAACAAGCACTAACTTTTTGTTTTCTAAATATCAAGTCCTTTACCTCCCCACTCTGTAGTCATACTTGTTTCTAGGTAAAAGTGTCCAGTAGGGCCAGCCTTCTTCCTTTGAAATTTCTTCCCCCTACCACTTCCTTCTACCAGTTCATTTCTACCTTGTGTCTTTGCTTATGTGATTGCTCTGAATTTTATGATGCTTTTTTTGCCACCTACTTACCAAAAAATGCCTTTTCTAATAGTTTTAGTCATCACTAAACACTTTATCTTAAGCACGTGATAGCCTTACTTATGATAAAATCACTAACGCTCTCTAAATATCTTGCTTAAACAATTAAGTTCAGTACTACCTTAATTTTCATGTACATTTATATTAGATTCCCCCAAGAAACCATCATTTTTCTTTGGAAAAAATATTTCAGTCACATAAAAGAAAACCAAAAGCTATTGTGTTGAGTGGAAAGAGCAACATGAGAAATTGTGAGAATAGTATTGCATTAATTCTTTCACAGAAATACTTGTTGAGTGCCTACTATGTGCCATCACTGGCCTAAGAGCTGGTGTATAGCAAGAGACACAAAAGATAGGATCTTTGCCATCAAACAGCATACATGCACATATATAATAAAACAGTAGTCTGCAATAAAAGAATAAGCAGAGAAGGAGGTTAGAGGGTAAACTGATTATTCTTCATGTATCTTCTAGATTTACTCTCTATGCCTTTCTGCTTGACCCTTTCAGTCTCCTGTTTTCCACTGGTCATTAAGAGTTAACTCCCCTGCTCTTCAGGAATGTATCATTGGGCCTTTAGATATCTTGCCAGGAAGCCCATGCCCTATGCTGCAGCATTTCATCTAAAGAAGTGAGTGGAAATGTGGAACTGATGGAACTTTTGCAGATTGCTGTCAGCTGTGTGGGCTCAACAGACATGGCGGTGGTGTGGTCCGGTCCAGGAGGTCTATGGCTTCTCCAGAACAAAGGGAACCATCAAGGGAATCTGAGGTGACACACACAGCTTATTTTCAGTATAAAAGGCTCTTTGAGGAGGTGCCACTTACGTTGAAGTCTAACCGAATCGAGGGAATAATTCTTTCAAATACCAAGGTGAAGAGTATTCCAGTCTGAGGATACCACAGGTACAACAGAAAGTGTGAGGAGCAGTGAGAAAGCCAATGAGCTGGCTGGAGTGACTGCAGGGTAGGACAGGAGATGAGGCTGGAGGGGTAGCCAGGAGCAGCCCCTAGAGCTGCTTAGGCTCTTCCAGAGATTTAACAAGAAATTGTGGGTGAGCCGGAAAGCTAGCCACAACTTTCAGATTTCTCATTTGGGAGTGACAAACTATGATTTGAATTTTAAAAGGATGACTGATAGCTATGTGGAGAGCAGACTGCCAGGGAAAGAAGTACAAGCCCAGAGACCTTAGGAACTACTAGAATAGATGAATCAGGGTCGAGACTTGCACCAGGGTTACAAGTGGTTGAAGAGTCTGACTGATCAGATTTGGAAATATTCTGAAGGCAGCGTTTATAGACCTTGCAGGTAGATTGGAGAGAAATTGTGAAGTTGACGATGACTGTAATGATTTTGCCCTAAACAACTGGAAAAATTGAGTTGATATTTACTGAAATGGGGAAGCTATGGGGGGAGGGTTTCAGGTGAGAAATGGAGTCCCATTTTGGACATGTTAAACTGAGATGTATTTAATATGTGCAATGGACTTGGTGAATAGCTGGTTTGAATCTGGAGTTGAATGGAGAGGTTAGGGATGAAGATAAAATGGGGTTTGCTGCTGTGTGTGGCACCCAAAGCCACCCAGATTTAAGGCACTCTTAAGCATGTCACTGAGCACTGATCATGGCACTGAAGCAGTGGCAGGATAGGAACCTGGCCAGCTTCATGGGCATATGACCTGCGTCGTCACACAGTATATTGTGCTTAAAAGAGCCCTTTGCTTGGTTTAATGCCCTGTTCTCCCTGTCTTTAAATGCTTAATAATTTTTGAATGATGGTCCTACATTTTTGTTTTGCACTAGACCTTAAAAGTTACACGGCAGGTCCTGGTTAAGAATACAATGTTTCAGTGAAGTCAAGAGCCAGTGACATTGACTGAAAATCAAGCATGTTAGGGGTGTCACAAAAGCCAAGGGAAAAAATTGCATGGAGATGAGCAGAGTGATCCACAATCTCAAGAGTTGCTGTAAGATCAAGTTATCTCTAGCCTGGACACCTATCACTGGGTTTAGCAACTTGGGTGTGATTGTGGCCCAGGTTGAACTGGGTTGTAGAGAGAGAAGGGGTAAGAACAAACATTATGGACAACTCTTGCAAGCACTTTTCCTGTGAATAGGAAAGCTGAAGACTGGGCAGGAGCTGAGAGAGATAAGGGGTCAAGACAAGGCTTTTCTACAATGGAGATACTATGACATATTTTCCCTCAGCAATCACCCATCAGAGATTGGAAAAAAGAATGAGGCATGAGTGGAAACAGTAATTATAGGAGCAAAGTCCTTGAAGAGGAGAGGGGAATGGGATCCAGTGCTAAGCAGAAGGTTTGTCCTGGAGCAGACAGAAGGCAAAGTGCATGAGACAGAAGCCTATGCCTGGCATATTTGGTAGAAAGATCTCTTCTGATTGCTTCCTTAGGGTAGAGAGTGTGAAACTGTCCTTCAGGAGGATGGGTAAGGGAGGGGCTAGAACTAACTGACAGTACCAAGGTCTGTAAGGGTTTAGCTACATGACACACCCACTATGGGAAGGACGCCAAAATACTGATGGCAGGTACCTCTGGAGATGAGCTCTTTGCAGTTTTCTGATTCCTCAAATTTTCCCCAATAGGCATATATATTACCTCCATAGTTAGTGATTTTAAACCGAAAAGCACTACATCTAATATATGAGAGAGGTGCATATGATTTATGGGAGGTAAGAGGGGAATCAAAAAGGATCGGAGGCCTCACTCTGGTTGCCTCTAAAAGCAGGGCCCGTGCAACCAAAGAAGAGCAGTCTGGTTTTTTGCAGGAACAAAGAAGACAAAATGACTTTTACCCTTTTTCAGGCCCTCAGATTTCCTGTCTCTGGGCCTGAGCCACCGGCTGTGTCTCTTAGCTGAGTCTGACAGGCCTACTGCTGGAAATCCTCCCAGGTTCTGGCACCGGGTGGGCTGCCATCCTTGACTTTTCTGCGGGATAGAGCCTGCTCGGCCTTGCCTGCCTCTTCACCGGTGTTTTGGTGGGAAGCTGGGTGAGGTCCCAGCAACCACCAGCCAGGTATCTCTTACACCAGAACCTCATCTGCATTTTAAAGTTTGCTCGCTTAAAATGGTTAAGAGTAAAGGTCTCTCTTTGGAAGCTGAAGTTGTAGAGGTCTGCTTTAGGAGTGTCCTTAATCACTCACTGTTTCTCTTATTCACAGCTTAGCCTGCTAATTCTTAAAATTTCTCATCAAGATCATTGTTCCAAAGGAAATTTCAGAGATAATATACTGTTAGGAAGGGACTGTTACTAATTCCCAAACAGTTTCACCCTTTTGGACCATGTAATATTAGCTAATGTGTGCTTTTACTTTGACCCATGATGATGATAAATGGAGGGATGAGTGGGGAATTTCAGGGCAACATTTTAAACCAAGTTCCTCTGAGCAATTTACCCTCCTTATTCTGTTGAAATCTTTATTGGGATCATAAATCTCAGCTCTCAGAACAAGATGTGGGAATTAGATCCTATGATTGCTGAAACGCCCCATGGAGCTCCACTGTGTGGGCGAGGAGGCGGTAACTCTGCATGGGGTGTGAGGTAGGGTGTGTGTTTGGAACCCTGAGGGGGGCCGAGTTGAAGATTTCAGAGCCAAGGGCAGCTGTGGAAGCCAAGACCAGAGTTTTACATTAGGAAAAGTGGTGGAAATAACACTTAATTTAACAGTATGCATTTGGATTATGTCACTCTTCTTCATGAAATGCACCAACTCATTGGTGAATTTCTTTCATTATTGAACTCTTAGTGAGCAATGCTCTCATAATGAATATGAACTCATAATGAAGTTCTTACATAAGAAATCTCTTGGACAAACCTATCCATTCTTTGTATTCATACATAAAAATAAATTCTTAAAAGGGCAGCACAGTTATTCTAATATTAGGTTTTATACATTGTATTGAGAACAAATAGATGAAGAGTACTGTCTGAGCACTGGGTCTACTTTGAAAAACATAACTTTGAAACTTGAGTGATGTTAATGGAATTATCAATTGAATCAATTGAAGGGAATTATTTGCAGCTGGGCATTTTGTTTCCTGAAGGAATGTCTGTGACTTCTTACATTAGATGGGCTGAAATGGGCTGGTGAGAACCAGTTACTGTCAGCAAAAAGCTCAGGATATGCTTAGAAGCAGATTTCTTAGGATCTCATGAGGAAGGGCTTAAAGAACAGCATGGTCTTTAACTGGCTAGACAGTGATTAGATTTGTTTTAGAAATTGATGAGCTAAAGACAGGGAGCCTTGAATCCTCATTGCCTGGAACTGTTGGCAGTCAGGCAAGCTCAAATTGGTGCCTTTGAGAAAATCATGAGGTCTCTTTTATGATATCTATGCAATGAAAATTATGTACATTGTAAGTTAGTGGAATATAAATAAGAAAATATTGCGCACGCGCGCGTGCACACACACACACACACACACACACACACACACACACACACACATCCTAAATGCAGTACAAGTTTAAAACATTGCATTTCTTACCATATCCCTAAGAGATGACATCTATGGCAAAAGGATACCAAAGCTAGCCCTTTAGAATTAGAAAACAACTCCAACTTCATTCAGGGACAATAAGGGGGTCCAAGCACCTGCAGCGTCTGTGGATCTCTCCTTTCTTCAGGGGTGAAATTGGGATTCCATTATGGTTGAAGGACTTTCTCTCCTTACCTTCAGTACTAGGTGCTTTGGGACCCCTGCAGAGTTTTTCCAATGCTGATAAAATAAAAGACTGTAGTTTCCTTTCCTTTTTTGTAGCTAGCAGAGAGGACTGATGTCAGGATTTTTTTGGTGGGGATGGTGATCGTCATTTGAGGATGGGTCTACACAAGTCACAGAAGAATCCTGCCAGTTTGGCTGGAGGGTAACTGCAGGCCCTGCCCAGCTGGTCAAAGAGTCAGTCACAGGCTCTGTGTCAGCCATCCAGGAGTCTGGCCCCGAGGAGGATCAAGAGTGATCAGATAGAGAACAGCAGGAGGGGAGGATCAAGTCTCATTGCAGTCCCCTGAAGCATTAATGACCTTTTTGCGTAATACTGATACAGGAAAATTTTAGTTCACTGACCTTACAAATAATTACAGCCCTTTGGAAAGCTTTTGTTCATGGAAACTGGCAGCATTTCCAAACTCTTTAATGGTGTTTATTATCTTAATAGCACCTGTTCTTTACCCTGCCTGCATTCTCCAAAAAATGTTAACCAAAAGAGAGAATGATTCATTTTATATCCCAGTGTTTTCTTATGACCACAGCTGTGGCCACTTCAGTGTCCAGCAAAGTGTTTCACTGGTGAGTGATTTAGGGAGGGGTGGAAAGTGGAATGGAAGAGGTCTCTGGAAAGTCTTTAACACTGGGGCGTATTCTTTCCCATTTGGACTCCAAGGAATTCCCACTCATGGAATCTGGCCTATCATAAAGAACTTTTCTTTTCTGTACTTGATTCAGTTTCATAAATTATGTCAACCAACAATGGTAAATGAGGTCTGTTCATACTATAGAACAATAGCCTTTCTAGTTGAAGTTCTGGAAGGACAGGGATCTGTCAGTTCCAGTTCCTGGTGGGCAAAGTCTTCCATCTCCGCTGTTCTGATTCTCCAGTTCCTAAGTCCTCCCCTAGAACAAGTTCTTTTTTTCTGACCCCAGGACACCCTGACATGTGCTCTTCTTTTAACTGCCTTTTTGTTTGCCTTAATTTTGGAATAGCTTCTCTTTAGGATGCAGAAACACCTTTCATTCAACACATCATCAAGAAGGCAAATCCTCAATGAGAATAATTGATCTTCAAAGAAAAAAAAAAGATGCCTAAATCAGCCAGATTTAAAAAATGCAGAAGCTTTTCAATCTTTTTTAAAAGTTGGCTTTAAAAATAAAATTGTCCCACTAGATAAATGGTAACTAGTGTATGAAATGTTATGAGAATGAGAAATATTCCCTTTCCTTGCATCAACAATAGTTTGTGTGCCTCCTCCCAGCCATATCATGAATTATTAAATTCTGGTGCATTGTCACAGCTGCTATTTCATATATATGATTCTTTCCTAAATAGCCATATTGTTACCAAAGATCACAATTCTCTTTCTAAATCAAACCTCTCCTGGAGTCCATCTGCACAAAAATGTTCACTCGCTAATTTTTTTTTAATAACTCTGTGCTTACTTTTGCTCCTTGCTAAGTATACCCACCATCATTTCCAACCTTGTTCTTCACAATCACTCAATAATGGTGTTTGGAGTTCTGCTTCATTCTCTACCTACCACTTCATTTCTTTTTGTACTGCTGCCAGCCCAGCTCAGATATGCAGATAGTGCTTGCTTTGCACAGTAGTAAGAGGCCATGAAGATGACTATGCAAAGAAAATCCAGGCAAAGCAATCTGATTTATCAGAGGTGGGGGGTAGATGCAGAATTACACTTATTCTGGAGCCTTAAATGTTTTCTTGTTGACACAATAAAAGCTCTTATATTGTAGATTATAAACATTTAGGGAAATTCAAAAATAGCAAACTGAATATTTATTTAGTATACTGTAACTCAAACATTAGAAACACTGAGCAGTACAGTGATTTTCCTCTATAGAAATCTTAGTACAGTTTGAGCACTGCTCACCCTCTTCATTGTATTGCATGCAGTTTGGACTGAGCATCTTTATGACTTGACAAATTGTCATACTCTGTTCTAAATTTGAATTGGCTTCCAACTATTTATCTGTTGTACTTTGAATGTCAAGCAAAAACCTTGGAGTTTCTTAATGTGAGGGATATTTTTTTTTTTTAGCCACTGGGCCTTCCTCTGGGACATCTTCATCCTTTTCATCATAACCATTTCTTCATCTGTCACCAAGTCTGCCTTCACTGAGTTCCTCTGGCAGTGTCACTGTTCCCACAGACAACCACCTCTTCTGTGACTCCACATACATTCAGTTTGAATTTCACTTGAACCTTTACCAATCTTTGTTTCTTTTTGCACTTCATCTTTTAACAAGTTTCCTTTTTCGGTTATCAACTTTTCAAATGTTATGTTATCATCGAGGAATAAGTAAATTGCTGGTGTAAGTGCAAGTGCCGAGGGTTGCTTGCTTCCACTAACTGAATTCAGTAAATCACTGCGACTAGATGATTCTCAGTACTTTTTATCATCAACAAGTCAGTTTAACTTACAGTTCTATTTTCAGGAGGGAAAAAAGTGTTTACCACCTATAAAATGGACTGAGCTGGGATTCAAGGAGACCCACACAGCATTAGCAGAAAAACAGTTCTATAGGCAAATCTTGCAACCATTAGACTTTTTTTCCCCAGGATCTTTTATTTTTTATTTTTTTAATTCTTGCAGAACTTGTTTATTATTATTATTATTATTATTATTATTATTATTATTATTATTATTATTTTGGTATCATTAATATATAATCACATAAGCAACATTGTGGTTACTAGATTCCCCCCATTATCAAGTCCCCACCACATACCCCATTACAGTCACTGTCCATCAGCATAGTAAGATGCTGTAGACTCACTACTTATCTTCTCTGTGCCCTACTGCCTTCCCATGACACCCCCTACATTATGTGCGCTAATCATAACTCCCCTTATTCACCTTCTCCATCTCTTCCCACCCATCCTCCCCAGTCCCTTTCCCTTTGCCAACTGTTAGTCCATTCTTGGGTTCTGTGAGTCTGCTGCTGTTTTGTTCCTTTAGTTTTTGCTTTGTTCTTATACTCCACAGATGAGTGAAATCATTTGGTACTTGTCTTTCTCCACCTGGCTTATTTCACTGAGCATAACACCCTCTAGCTCCATCCATGTTGTTGCAAATGGTAGGATTTATTTTCTTCTTATGGCTGAATAATATTCCACTGTGTATATGTACCACATCTTCTTTATCCATTCATCTACTGATGGACACTTAGGTTGCTTCCATTTCTTGACTATTGTAAATAGTGCTACTATAAACATAGGAGTGTCTATGTCTTTTTGAAACTGGGATCCTGCATTCTTAGGGTAAATTCCTAGGAGGGGAATTCCTGGGTCAAATGCAACCATTAGGCTTTTAAGATTATATTCTGATGGTGCTTCTTAGAAGAGAGAGGGAAGTAAGGTTTCACCTGTGGGATAAATTAGAGGCCAAATGGTTTCTTCCTGTCTTCTTGTAAACTTAAAGGAGATATTCTCTGAAAATCTAGAAAATTTCTATCTTAAACATTTTGGCATAAGAATAGGTGGAGATTGAAGGGAGGAATGACAAGGCCCTTGGGGGGATGAAAAAAAATGAAAATAATCAGAATTACATCTTTGTTACATGAGCAGCCAAAAACAGAAAGTTTCATAGAATTTCTTTTTTGTCTTGGCAGCAAGTATTGCCCTTACACCACTGAAAGTCACTGCAATCATATGGTATCAATAACAAATGAATTAGGGCCAGAAGGTCTAAGGTCTGTAGTTGCAGACCTTAGATCTGAATTCTCCTTCCCACAGATCTCAAAAGCATGTGCGTTCTGAACTCTGGCCAGTGTTTTGACCTTTCTGCTGACCTGACAGGGTTATGTAGCAAGGACAAGACTCAAACTAGTGCCTGAAACACCCCTTGGAGTGGCCAAAATATTTTTTTTATGACTGCAAAGCAATTTCCAAATCACCCTGCTTTCTGTTACAGAGCTTTTTAGACTGAGTTCTATGGTATAATCCCAGTATAATCATTTCTAATTTCTGTCTCAAGACTTGGGTTAGGCTCTTTCAGAAGGGCCTAAACACTCTACCAATTGATAGATGTCATCATTCTGGGCCTACTGAATTAGACTGTGTCTCAGAGGCCAGACCTGGGAGCCTATGTGTATCATCCACACTATTTATATTGGTCTTTGTGGTCAGTATGGTTAAGACATACAAGCTTTAATTAAGGTGGTGACAATGGAAAAAAGAAAATAATGAGAGAACTTGAGGACATTATGAATGTGGGCTGTAGGGAAAAGAAAACAAAGTTGACTAAGTCTTCCAGGTAACTGGGCTAATAATAAAATGTGTGAGGTAATATGGATGATTTAATTTGGGATTGTCTCATGCTAAAGTAAAAAATACTCTATTGCTAACATGCTTCAGCCAGGTATTAGATTCTTTTAAAACACATCCTTCATATAGTACAACTGTTGTCAAACAATATGATAATTTAAACACTCCCTCCTGAAACAGAGACATTTATTTATATAAGAGGTATACATTCCGGAATTATTCCTGCCAGATCCCCAAACTAAAGCATCCTAAACCTAGGTCACTTACTAGGCATTCTAAAGCTCAGAGCCAATGAAAGTGCCCTCATACCCAGGGTTTGTGAAGACCTGTTTTCTTACCTAGCAACTTAGCAACTTCTCAAGTGCAAGAAATTCTCCTGCTACTATTAAAGACAAACCATATTTTATTTTTATTAAAAGATAATGTATTAAAGTGAGACTGAATATTTTAAAACTTCATCTTAGTTTGATTTAAAAATTGATTAAAAGGCTCCTTTAAATGTCATACTTAATGGTGAATTACTAAAGGAATTCCCATTTGTGAAAGGTAAAATTATGACTTCTTTCATTGCTATTACTCAGTATTGTTCTGGTTTCATTCCCAATGTAATATGACAAGAAAAGTAAGCTGTATGTTATAATTGAAAAGAAATTATTTGCAACTGATATGGTTTCCAGAAAATGAAAAAGACAGTAAGTTAATAAGGGAAAGATAAAAGATAATACAAAACTCAGTTCTCATCATAAGGAAAAAAAATTTGGAACTACATGTGATAATGGATGTTAATTAAACTTATTCTGGTAAAAACTTTGGAATATATATATTATGTATATATGACATACATATATCATATCAAATCATTATGTTGTATACCTGAAGCTAATACAATGTTTATAGAAATCATACCTTAATTTTTAAAAAAAGGATTAAAAAAATACAAAATTCAATGGCATTCTCATGAACCAAACTTGAAAGGTAGAAAGTCCCAATTCATATTGACAGCTCTAAAATATCTTGATAAACTCTTAGGAAAAATGAGTAGAAGCTATATGAATAAATGTACAAAATGTTACTTAGATTTTAAGACATAACTAAATCAGAGAAATAGTCTGACTGGATAGACTATCCAATATTATTATGTTCTGATTATCCCAGCCTCACCAACCTAAATCACTTAATAAAATTTTAATCAAATTATCAACTTATATTTTTAGAATTTGAGAACTTGACTCTAAATTTCTTCTGGGAGAAATGTGTAGGAATACCTTAAATTTGGTAAGAGTGATAAAAGATTTCCCTACAACATATAAAGAAAGATAAATCAAAATAAAATTGAAAGACAAACTGTATTTTCAATACCGGTTAAAATAATTATAAAGACCTTCTAAAATGGAAAGATGGGTAAACATTTAAACAGTCAAGTCACAAAGGAAAAAAGAAAGCTAGACCCTTCAGATGAAAATTTGCTCAACCTCCCTCAACAAAGACATGAAAAAGAAAATTAGGGTTGGGTTATTGCTTCTTTTGTCTTGTTTCTTTTATATATATATATATATATATATATATATATATATATATATATATATATATATATATATATATGGTTTTGCAAATTGATCACAATGTATTTGAAGAGGAAATTTCACTCACAATATAAATGGTAATGTAAATAGCACAACATTTTGGAAGAACATTAGGCACTATCTAGTTTAAAATGTTCTTAATTTTTGATCTAGCATTCCACTTGTCATATTTTTTTTCTACAAAATGGACACATTAAAATATAGATATATGGAAAGATCTTTACTGCCATATGGTGTGTAGTAACAAAAAATTGGAAGCTAGCTTATATAAGTTACAATTAACTTCAGTTTTAAGTAGCAGAAAAATAGTTACCACTCAAATAAAATGGATATTCATTTCTCTCTCATACAAAAGCTCAGGTAGGCAGTCCAGAGTATAACCCTTGGTCATATCAGGGCCCAGGCTCCTTATGTCTTGTGGCTCCAACTGTGTGGGCCTCAGCCTCAAGACAGAAGATAGTAGCATGTGCTTATAGGCAGCAGAATGGAGGAAGGGAAGTAGAAAGGCAGAAGGCAGAGGATTAGTTACCTCATCTCTTAGGAAAGTTCCTGGAATCTGCTATGTGATGTTCTATCTACATCTTATGGTCCAGAATCTAGTAATATCTGCATCCAGCTGTAAGTGAGGCTGGAAAATATAGCCTTTATTCTGGGCAGTCTTGTGCCTCATTAAAAATGTGGAGGGACTGTGACCATAGAACAAAGGTAGAATGGGTTGCAGGGAACAACTAGAAGTCTCTGCCATATGGCTGAGTGGCCAACATAGAAATACCATATAAAACATCATAGAGTTGAATACTATGAAACAATAATAAAATAAGACAGCTCTGTGTGGATTGACATGAAGGCTGTTGCAGAATAGGATGTTTATTCAACAGTTTCAAAACCCATGTGTGAGAAATGCCTGTATATGTTCACCAAAAGATATGTTAATGTTCATTTTTGAGTTACTTAAAATAGCCCAAACTGAAAGTGCCACAAATGTCCACTGGCAGTAGAACAGGTAAGTGTGGTACATTTACCTAGTGAAATGCAATAGGTAATGGGAATGAACAGCATTGCTAGATGCAACAATATGGATAATTCTTAAAATACAATGTTAAGCAAAAGAAGACAGGTATAGAACACATAACATATATTCCACTTCATGTAGGTTCAAAAACAGATAAAATTAATCTATAGGGTTAGAAAGCAGGATAAAGTTACCTTTGAGGGATAGAAGCATGAAGGAGACTTGTGAGGTACTGGTAACATTCTGTATCTTGAAGTGAGTGCTGGTTATTTGGGGGGTATTCACTTGGAGAAAATTCTTCAAGCAGTGTAATTACAAAATTTAAACATTTTTTAATATGCATGTAATGTAAGATTTTAAAAAAGCATATGTGTATTTGTACTTCTGTAGAAAACTGAAAGTCTATATGTCATATTAAATTACAGGTCAGCAAACTTTCTGTATAAAAGACTAGAGAGTAAATATGTTAGGCTTAGCTGGCCATACACTTCCTGTCACAACTGCTCAGTTTCACTATTGTCATGCAAAAGCATCCCTGGATGATACATAAATGAATAGGTATGGCTGTGCTCCAGTAAAAACTACTGACAAAAATAGGTGACAGGCTGTAGTTTGCCGGTCCTGGTAACTAAATTCTTCATGGTGGTTACTTCTGGGGCTAGAGTTGGGGGGAAGGATGCTTTTTATTCTTTGTATGTTCCTAGAATGTCTAATATTTTATAGTTAGCATTTTATTTAAAGCATCTACTTTTATTAAAAACTCATTGTTACAAATGTTTCCTTGAAACAAAGAACTGGATCTAAGTGCAATCAGTGGACCACAAGACAGCAGTGTAAATCTGATGCAAGGCAGGCAGCAAAGTATTCAGGATATTATCTGTCACCTAAAATGCCTACAAAGAACACAGCAAATTTTATTTACAATTACTAAGAGAAGATTAACATCTGTTAATAATAAAAATCTGTTCACCAAGATTCTTTATTCTTACTTAAAATTTTCCACTTAAACACAGATATTAGCCATGATACTGCCATGGTGTCAGCTTTCCATGTTATAACAAGATAATCATTGCTTTTACTCTGCCGTGGAGCATGTGTTTTGATCAAGTTATAAGCATGCCAGTAGCACAAATGTGCATATGCAAAGGAAAACTCTAATTCTTGGGCAAGAAAAGTATTCACAAATAAGCTGACATTTGCTTTTGAACCCTGTTAAGATAAATTTTAACTCTTTTGCCTTAGTACTAGGAAAACAATCATAAGCCAGAGCTGACATTTTCTAAATATTTTAAATACACTTGTAGACTCAAGATATACACAGACAATAGGTAATTAAAGTTAGACAGTCTGTGCCCCTTATTTTGGCAGGTAAAAACCAGTACTATAAAAAAAAATGTTGTGACCCAGTGTAGAGAAGACTAACTTTACAAAGAAGCAGAATGAATAAAATTTGGAGAAGGGCAGAGGAAAATCAGACTCTCCAGGCTGGGAGAACAGCAGGAAAAACAGAGAACAAAGTTCCAAATGAACATGACCTCCTCAAAGGACAGTGAAAGCAGTTTGCTTTGGGGGAAAGTCAATTTAAAGAAGATAGGCCTTCTCAAAATTTCAATGGGAAGTCAGTGGGAGACTGAGCAAGGAATTAATGAGTTCTTAAGAAGACAATTTTGAGACTATGTGTATAATTCATGACCTTTTACCTCAATCCTTTCCAAATTTCCAGCCCTACTATTGCAAAAATTTAGAACAGGATCTTCATGCTGGATCAAGAACACGGAGGCCCCAATAAGGGTAATGTTGGTACAGTAGCTAGAAACGGCAGGTCCTCTACTTCCCACATATGAATGACAATGTTTTTAGCAAAACTCTGATTGGAAAGGTAATGCTGTTTTTTTTTTTGTTAGTTTCTTTTGATGTTATAGTCTTTTGTCTCTATGATTTCTACCAACATCTCTGACAAAATTTCATTCAAGCCCGCAACTTAAGAACTCCTAACAGAAGGTCAGATCTCTAGCAAAAGCATTTCTTAAGTACCATGGTTTCTTGGTACTGGCCCACTCTTTCACCCCCATTAAATCTAACTCTCTGTCTCCAGGCTTCTGGATCTTGTGAAGAGTGTCAGAACTAGACATAGACAGTCTTGCTGAGGCTTCTCTCCTTCTCACCAAGAGACTTGCTTTGTGCTTTGTTTCTAATGTTTTCATGTATGGTTGCCAAGTGACAGTAGGAGAAGGTTAATCACCCAATTGTTAACTACATTGGTCTTCTGTCCTAAACTACTTAAAATGCCTATCATTTCTAACATCTTGAGTGAAGCAAAGACCCAGGTCAAGACCATTTGGAGAGAAAGAGGGGAATGATATAAGAGGATCTTGTCTTCTCTCAGTAATATAGAGTAGACAAGGGTGTACAGGGAAGATAAAGATATAAATATAAGGGAGAAAAATACTGAGGGGAATAGAGTCAAGCTTGGCAACAACAAGCTGCAGAAAAGTGGTAGTCTTTGCAGGGGAGACCATATTAAAATGAAGTGGCAAACAGACATGATAGGCTCCAGGGTGGCTGGGGTGAATGAGGGCTGGGTGCAGTAGCATTTTTCCCCATGAATATACTAGTTTTTCAAATGTTGAAAAAAAGATAGTTGTTTGATTTTTAGGGAGAAGTGCTTTGAAAAGAGTAGAAGGTGGGAATAAGTCCAAGTTTGCTTTCTCTGCTGGAAGACCATCTATAGGTCTAAATAGGCTAAATCATCTATTTCACCCAGCTTCCAGCCTCACTGGATCAGGTTTTGATAGCTTAGGGGATGATTCATGATTTTACGGGATCCCACCTTCCACCATGGCCCTCACTAACCACTCAACCTCTGGAGTGCCCACCATCTCCATTTCTTTATCCTTAGGCTTTTTGAGGGACACAGCATGTTTCCATGAAAGTTAGGATTGCTTGCATGATATGCATTTTTCCATATTTTCTTTTAACTTATCTATATACTTATATTTGAAGTGAGTTCCTTGTAGACAGCATATAGTTGAGTCATTATTTTTATTCACTTTGACAATCTCTGTCTCTTAATTTGTGTGTTTAGATTATTTACATTTAATATAATGTTGTTATATTTGGATTTAGGCCTGCCATTTTTAAAATTTCTTTTCTGTTTGTTACCTCTGTTTTTTTTTTTTTTGCTTGTTTGTTTCTTCTTTTCTACTATTATTGGGTTATAGGAATTTTTTGTATTCAATTTTACCTACTGTGTTTTCTATCTCTTTGTATATAATTTTTTATTGCCTAACCTAGTGATTATAATATACATACTTTTTGCAGTCTAGTTAAAATCAATACTTTACCACAAGTGGTAAAGTAAAACAATACTATAATACAGGTTTTACCCTCCTAACTTTATGTTGTAATTATCATATGTATTATATATCTACATACACTGAAAACTCCATTAGACAATATAGATGGTCCGGTCCCTAACTTACAATGGTTTGACTTAGAATTTTTCAGCTTTACACTGGTGTGAAAGCAATACACACTGAATAGAAACTGTATTTTGAATTTTGATCTTTTCCTCTTTTCCTGGGTTAGCGATAAGTGATACAATACTCTCTCATGATGCTTGACCATGGTAGCAAGTCATTCTCACCTGTCACACAGCAAACTTGTCACACAGCAAGTTCCAAGTCAGCCATAAAATCACAAATGTAAACAACTAATATACTTAATAGCCATTATGTACCCATTTGTATTCTGTTTACAGTATAATATTAAATACATTATATTAAATATTTAACATATTATTATAAAATAGGCTTTGTGTTAGATGATTCTGCCCAGCTGTGTTCTAATGTGAGTATTCTGAGTATAAGGTAGGCTAGGCTAAGCTTTGCTGTTCAGTAGGGTATTGTATTAAGTGCATTTTTCACTTAATGATATTTTCAACTTCTGATAGGTTTACTGGGGCATAACCCTTATTAAGTCAAGGAAGATCTGTATCATAATTTTTGCTCTCAACCATCAAACATATATTAATGACTCAAGAGGAGAGAAATAGACTAATAGACTGTTTTAATAATCTATTCAAATTAGCCAGATGTTTACCATTTTTGTTGCTTTTCATTATTCCTGAAGGTTCAAATTTCCTTCTGTTATCATTTTCCTTCTATATGAATAATTTTAGCAATTTTTTAAGAGCAAGTCTATAGGAAAGTAATTTTCTTAGGTTTCTCTAAACAGAGAGTACCATACTTCATCTCTACGAATAGAAGATATTTTTGTGCATTTAGAATTCTGGATGGGCAGGCTTTTTCTTTCAGTAATTGAAAATTGTTGTGCCATTCTCTTTTGCTGTTTTTCCATGATTTTTTGATAAGAAATCCGGTTGCTCAAATGGTTTCTCTGTATATAATGAATTGTTTGTCTCTCACTATTTTCAAGATATATTCTTTCCCTTCAGTTTACAAAAATTTAAATATGTTGCGCAAGGGTATGGATTTTTGGGTTTATCCTGCTTGCAGTTAACTTAGCTTCTTGAATCTATATGTTTATATTTTTTACCAAATAGAGAAATTTTCTTCAAATACATTTTCTTCAGATGCTTTTATTTTTATGAAGGTATTGTTGATACACATTCTTATGAAGGTTTCACATGAAAAAACATTGCGGTTACTACATTCACCCATATTATCATGTACCCCATTGCAGTCACCTCCCATCAGTGTAGGAAGATGCCAAAGAGCCATTATTTGCCTTCTTATTGTTACACTGTCTTCCCCATGATCCCCCCAACATCATGTGTGCCAATCATAGTACCCCTCAATATCCTTCTCCCTCTCTCACCACCCACCCTCCTCCACACCTACCCTTTGGTAACCACAAGTCCCTTCTTGGAGTCTGTGAGTCTGCTGACATTTTGTTCCTTCATTGTTATACTCCACAAATGATGGAAATCATTTGGTACTTGTCTTTCTCTGCCTGGCTTATTTCACTGAGCATAATATCCTCCAGCTCCATCCATGTTTTTACAAATGGTAGGATTTGTTTCTTTCTTATGGCTGAATAGTATTCCATTGTGTATATGTACCACCTCTTCATTATCCATTCATCTACTGATGGACACTTAGGTTGCTTCCATATCTTGGCTATTGTAAATAGTGCTGCAATAAACATAGGGATGCATATGTCTTTTTGAATCTGAGAAATTATATTCTTTGGGTCCTAGGACTGGAATTCCCAGGTCAAATGGTTTTACTATTTCTGTTTTTTGAGGAACCTGCATATAGCTTTCACAATGGTTGAACTAGTTTACATTCCCACCAGCAGTGTAGGAGGGTTCCCCTTTCTCCGTATCCCTGCCAGCATTTGTTGTACTTAGTCTTTTAGATGTTGGCCATCCTAACTGGTGTGAGGTGATATCTCAGTGTGGTTTTTATTTGCATTTCCCTGATAATTAGTGATGTGGAGAATCTTTTCATGTGCTTGTTGGCCATCTGAATTTCTTCTTTGGAGAGTTGTCTGTTCATCCTCCACCCATTTTTTAATTGGGTTATTTGCTTTTTGGTTGTTGAAGCATGTGAGTTCTTTATATGTTTTGGATATGTCAGATATGTCATTTACAAATATATTCTCCCATACTGTAGGATGCCTTTTTGTTCTGTTGATGATGTCCTTTGCTGCACAGAAGCTTTTTAGTTTGATATAGTCCCATGTGCTTACTTTTGCTTTTGTTTCCCTTGTTTGAGGAGATGCATTCAGGAAAAAGTTGCTCTTATTTCTATTCAGGAGATTTTTGCCTATGTTGTCTTCTAAGAGTTTTATAGTTTCATGACTTACATTCAGGTCTTTGATCCATTTCAAGTTTACTTTTGTGTATGGGGTTAAACAATAATCCAGTTTCATTCCCTTGCATGTAGTTGTCTAGTTTTGCCAATACCAGTTGTTGAAGGGGCTGTCCTTTCCCCATTGTATGTCCATGACACCTTTATCATATATTAATTGACCATATATGCTTGGATTTATATCTGGGCTCTTTAGTCTGTTCCATTGGTCTATGGGCCTGTTCTTGTGCCAGTACCAAATTGTCTTGATTACTATGGCTTTGTAGTAGAGCTTGAAGTCAGGTAGCATAATCCCCCAGCTTTATTTTTCCTTCACAGGATTGCTTTGGCTATGCAGGGTCTTTCTGGAGCTGCTCAGCCCCTGGAGTGATGTTGGGGTTCACTCCCACAGGGAAGTGGTGCTCATGCCTGGGGGCAGGAAAGAGCTGTTTCCTGCTTCCAGGCTGCTATGCCTATCTCCACTGCTAGAACCAGTGGGCTGAACACACAGGTGTAAGCCTCTATTCTTTGGGTTTGTAGCTGCTGTAGACAGGGCTTCTCTCTGGCTGGCCTGGTACCAGGGTAGGGGTTGCCAGTTTATGAGCCAGGTGAGGGCTGGCTGGGAGGAAGGCACAGTAGGCTGTGTATCATGGTGGTGGGCCTTGGAGCTGCTAGGCAGCCACGGGGATGGAGCACCTGAAGATCCTGAAAGTTCCCAACCTGCTGGGCAGAGTATGCCTGGAAATTTTTGTCTACCTGCCCTTTCTCCTGATCAGTAAGCTCTGTGAAATCCTTGCCCCTTTAGCAATCCTCTTGCTGTTAGAAAGTCTCTCAGACTGCCTGTCCAGGGCAGCTGGATATGGATCCCTGTTTTCCACAAGCAACTGGAATCTCCATCACTCCAGGTATTCCACCTGTCTTAGGTTTCCAATCCCACTAATCAACAGAGCACCATGTAATGTAGGTTCATGCTCCCAGAACAGATCTCCAGGGCTAGGTGTTCAGCACTCCCAGGCCTCCAATCCCTCCCCACTCCGCTTCTTTTCCTCCCACCAGTGAGCTGTGGTGGGGAAAAGGCTGGCATCCTGCCTGATCATGGCTTTGGTACATTATTCTGTTTCTTGAAGTCTGTTCTTTTCTCCAGGTGTATGCAGTCTGGTGTAGCTTTCTATCCTGTTGCTCTTTCAGGATTAGTTGTATTAATTATATTTTCATATTATATGTGGTTTTAGGAGGAGGTCTCTGTCTCACCTCTCATGCTGCAATCTTTAATCTCCTTCTAAGTGAGCACCCAGATGCTTTTGCCATACTGCATCTTTCACCTGTCTTTCTGGTTATTCAGTGACATGAATGTTAGAACTTTTGGTATAGTTACTTAGGTCCCTGAGGCCTTGCAGTTTTTTCTTTTCCATTTTTCTTCTCTTTCTGGTCCAATCTGAGTGTTTCCTTTGCTCTCTCTTCAGGTTCATTGTCTTTTTTCTCCATCACCTCCCTTAGATACTGAGTTCATCCTGTGAATTTTAAAACACTTACTGCATTTTTAGTTCTAAGATTTTTATTTGGTTTTCCTTTCCATCTTTCACTTATTTTCTGAGATTTTCTTTCTGTTCAATCTGGGAATATTTGTCCTTATTTTTTGGAGCATTTTTATAATATCTGCATCAAAGTTATTGTCAGGTACTTCCAACATAAGTGTCATCTCATCCCTGGCATTTGTTGATTGTCTTTTCTTGTGTGAGTTGAGTTTTTCTTCCTTCTTCACATGCTGAATAATTTTAAATTGTGTCCTGAATATTTTGAAAATTATATTATAAATCTCTGGATCTCATTTAAATACTGTGGAAAATCTTTATATTCTGTTTTATTAGGCAATTGATCAGTTGGATTCACATCACAAGGTCCAACTAGTCTTCTGTGAGTGGTAGGTTCAATGTCAGCTCCATTTTTAAGGGATTTGCAAAACTATTTAGATCTCTCTTGAATGAGTGCCACTCAGTGGATAATTCTGAGACCTGAGCAGTGGCTTATCTCTTTGTTTAGCGAACAACTGAACAACTGTTGGGGTGTTACTTAAGTTCAGTTCCATGTATGTACAGCTTGGGAGTGAGAAAGAAGTTCATAAACTAATTGACAGGTGTCACTTAACCAAGCTGCTCCTTCTCCATGATCTACTACTTTTTGGTTACCTTGCTTTCAGGATTAGTTGTATTAATCATATTTTCATATTATTTGTGGTTTTAGGAGGAGGTCTCTGTTTCACCTCTCATGCTGCATCTTTTTCTCTGAGTCCTCCAGAAAGAAATTCAGGGTTTAATCTGCTCTGCTGTACACTTTCCGTAGCTATATCGATAGTTCAGCTAAATGGTAGGAGTTGAAATCATAGGTCCTTTAATTGGAGAGAAACACTCCCTTCCTTCTGAATTTAAGGGACCTGCAGGTCTCTGCTACTCTGTCGTCCCTACTGCCAGTGACATGGAGCAGGGATGCAAGAGAACAAAACATAAGACAAAATGAAAGACAAGGGATTTTTCTCTCTTCTTTCTGAGCACTCAGAGATCCCTTTCTCATATTTTGAACCAGAACTAGAGGATTTCTGTAGCTCTCTCTTTCTGTGTTAATACCCACCTCTGGGTTTCATGCTGTCTTGAGTCCAGGCTGGGGGATTCCGCAGGGCAAAAAGTGTTAAACTCCTTACTGATTCTGCAGTATTTCTAATTCTAGTCTTCTCCAATCTGCCTGCTATTTTTTTACTTTCAGAATCTTCAGTTAGCTTCACCTGGCATTGTGTACAGATTTTATGGGAAGATAGTGTAAAATGAACTTTGTCTTATTCCAATATATTTTAATAACTAATATGACACAGCATAAAAATAAGAATGCAGTGAACAAGGATTGCCTGTAAGATTTAGTTGTAAGTAAAAAGTTGACATTTTAGTTCTAGGTGGTAGAAATATTTGTATGTCTTGCCTTCTGCATGGAAAGTTGTAACAAGAGCCAGATCTAGATTTCCTAGTTACATAGGGCAGTAAAGTTACTAATAAAACCTAGCACATTCATTCCTCAGGCTTATTTAGCTTATTTGCTTGGCTCTCCTGGGCAGGTTAGTTTTGCTTTGGACCTGCTCTCTGCTAGGCACTTCCATATACCAGAAATCACTTAGTAATCACAACTCCCCAATTAGGTGGTGGGCATTATATTCAGTTTAAGTGACTGCTTATTAAGTGACTTATTAAGAGACAAGTGATACCAGTTGGATTGGGCGATGTGACAGCCTACTGAATGGAAGTCTCCTGGGAACTAATGGAAGTTGGAGGACAACTGAACATTTTTCTCACTCAATGAATTAAGTGGGATTTACCTGTTGACATTTCAGAGGGTACCAATATACTGCAAGCAGTATAAATGGATGGAGAACTAACTACCTCTACATAGATTAGAGTTCACTGAACTTTCTCACCATCCCAACTTTTCCTGAGCCTTCTGGAGTCTAAATTATCTGCTTGTGCTAGTTTCTTTCTGCCTTACCTTGACCTGCCCTTCTACATGGTCTACTTTTCTGGCACTAAATGCTAGTCAGTACATGGTTAGTTTTTCACATGGTCATTTGTGTTATGGGTTTAATAAGAAAGAAAACTACTCTAGGTTGGAATTAGATGTTTAGGAAAATGTTAAAAGCCTATAGTAGCAAAAATCATTGGTTTAGATTTAGTGCTGTGAGATACACAGTTGCTGCCACCCCAAGTCAGCAATGTGCAGAAATCTGCTGCAGATTTCAGAGCTCCTTCATGGCATCCAGGAAGGTGAATGGCAACAGGATACAGAATCTGCTACAAATACTCATGCCTGAGAAATCCACACCTCCACCCACTATCATATGAAAAATAAAGTGGCTTCTGTTTCTGTCTTCCAAATCTTCTGAGAATCTGTCTATCTCACTGGTGGAATCCTGAACAAATTCAAAACCCTGTTGGAGTCTCAAAAGTATGGCTCCCTTCCTAGGCTTATAGTCCTGGCCATATAAGAGAACTAAAGGGAGATGAAGAATATTAAGTACCAGCAGTTAATATTAGTGAACCAGTAATGTTTAATTCCAATGGCAACAAAACAAAACAAAAGAAAATATGTTTTTCATCTGGCCAGTCTCCTTGGTTCGCGTTCATCTTTGTGAAAGAGAATTTCATTACTCATAACACATTTGGTAATCATACAGATGCAGTGCTAAACTTTGATTTTGTATATGGTATGAGACTAGTGAAAATAAATAATAGACTAACTCACTTAAAATTAATGTTCAGTGTCAAGTATTTTTAATGACCCTCAATGCTAAAATTTTTTGATTACCAGGAGGGGATGCAGAATTCTGTTGTGGGTGTTGAATAATCTGGCTGCTACAAATTGTGTTATAGAAACACCTAAGACACAAGGAGTCTATAGTTGGAATGAATATCTGGAAAACGTTGTGAAACATCTGAACTTATTGTAAATTGAGTTGATGTATATATTTGTGATAGTTTTATTTAAGATCAGAGAATAAATATGCCAAAATTTCACAGTAAAATATGTGTATTGTAGAATTACCATAAAGAAAGCATGATGCTTGTGGGTTTTTTCCCATGAATAAAGGCAGTTTTTTTTTCAATTATGAAGATCTGAGAAAAAATAAAGGAAAAAAATATTTTAACTTATGGATATTTTATTGCTATGGATGTGCAAATTTGAATGGTTTTATTTTGAGTAACACTCGTTACACACTTGCATTTAACATTTAAAATCTATCCTGATTTAAAATCATGATAAGTTAAAAATAATTTAAAATAATTCTAGTTAGCCTATTATTCAAAATGAATGTTTAGATACTTTCTCAGTCTTCCAAAATAGGACAGTGTCCCATTTTCTATTATATGAGAAAATTGTTGACACATTTACAATGGAAGTGTTCTATATATATATATTTTAAAATTACATATTTTTGATGTAATTTTTAAATATAATTTCAAAATGCTAAAGCATTTTGAAGTTAAAATACCTATTAGAGGAATGTTAATGCTGAAATAAGATGAAGTAATTTCACTGCAGTAATTTATCAGAACAGTATAAAATAACAACAGAGTGGATACCATATTACTAAATTTATATATACATTGATATTTTTAATTCATTTTATTATCATTAATCTAGACTCCCCTTTTCACCAAGTCCCCCACCCCACAAACCCCATTACGTCACTGTCCATCAGCGTAGTAAGATTCTGTAGACTCACTACTTGTCTTCTCTGTGTTGCACATCCCTCCCTATGCCCCCCCACATTATACATGCTAATCATAAGGCCCCCTTTCTTTTTCCCCTGCCCTTATCCCTCCCTTCCCACCCCTCCTGCCCAGTCTCTTTCCCTTTGGTAACTGTTAGTCCATTCTTGGGTTCTGTGATTCTGCTGCTGTTTTGTTCCTTCAGTTTTTCTTTGTTCTTATACTCCACAGATGAGTGAAATCATTTGGTACTTGTCTTTCTCCGCCTGGCTTATTTCACTGAGCATAATACCCTCTAGCATAATAATGCAACCATCCATGTTGTTGCAAATGGTAGGATTTGTTTTCTTCTTATGGCTGAATAATATTCCACTGTGTATATGTACCACATCTTCTTTATCCATTCATCTATTGCTGGACACTTAGGTTGCTTCCATTTCTTGGCTATTGTAAATAGTACTGCGATAAACATACGGGTGCATCTGTCTTTTTCAAACTGGAGTGCTGCATTCTTAGGGTAAATTCCTAGAAGTGGAATTCCTGAGTCAAATGGTATTTCTATTTTGAGCTTTTTGAGGAACCTCCATACTGCTTTCCACAATGGTTGAATTAATTTGCATTTCCACCCGCAGGGTAGGAGGGTTCCCCTTTCTCTGCAACCTCGCCAACATTTGTTGTTGTTTGTCTTTTGGATGGTGGCCATCCTTACTGGTGTGAGGTGATATCTCATTGTGGTTTTAATTTGCATTTCTCTGATGACAAGCGATGTGGAGCATCTTTTCATGTGTCTGTTGGCCATCTGAATTTCTTCTTTGGAGAACTGTCTGTTCAGTTCCTCTGCCCATTTTTTAATTGGATTATTTGCTTTTGTTTCTTGAGGTGCATGAGCTCTTTATATATTTTGGAGGTCAACCCTTTATCGGATATGTCATTTATGAATATATTCTCCCATACTGTAGGGTAGCTTTTTGTTTTATTGATGGTATCCTTTGCTATACAGAAGCTTTTCAGCTTGATATAGTCCCACTTGTTAATTTTCACTTTTGTTTCCCTTGCCTGGGGAGATATGTTCATGAAGAAGTCACTCATGTTTATGTCCAAGAGATTTTTGCCTATGTTTTTTTCTAAGAGTTTTATGGTTTCATGACTTACATTCAGGTCTTTGATCCATTTCGAATTTACTTTTGTGTATGGGGTTAGACAGTGATCCAGTTTCATTCTCCTACATGTAGCTGTCCAGTTTTGCCAGCACCATCTGTTGAAGAGACTGTCATTTCCCCATTGTATGTCCACGGCTCCTTTATTGAATATTAATTGTCCATATATGTTTGGGTTAATGTCTGGAGTCTCTATTCTGTTCCACTGGTCTGTGGCTCTGTTCTTGTGCCAGTACCAAATTGTCTTGATTACTGTGGCTTTGTAGTAGAGCTTGAAGTTGGGGAGCGAGATCCACCCCCACTTTATTCTTCCTTCTCAGGGTTGCTTTGGCTATTTGGAGTGTTTGGTGTTTCCATATGAATTTTTGAACTATTTGTTCTAGTTCATTGAAGAATGTTGTTGGTAATTTGATAGGGATTGCATAAAATCTGTATGTTGCTTTGGGCAGGATGGCCATTTTGACAATATTAATTCTTCCTGGCCAAGAGCATGGGATAAGTTTCCATTTATTAGTGTCCTCTTTAATTTCTCTTAAGAGTGTCTTACAGTTTTCAGGGTATAGGTCTTTCACTTCCTTGGTAAAGTTTATTCCTAAGTATTTTATTCTTTTTGTTGCAATTGTGAGTGGAATTGTTTTCCTGATTTCTCCTTCTATTAGTTCATTGTTAGTGTATAGGAAAGCCACAGATTTCTGTGTGTTAATTTTGTATCCTGCAACTTTGCTGTATTCCGATATCAGTTCTAGTAGTTTTGGAGTGGAGTCTTTAGGGTTTTTTAATGTACAATATCATATCATCTGCAAATAGTGACAATTTAACTTCTTTACCAATTTGGATTCCTTGTATTTCTTTGTTTTCTCTAATTGCTGTGGCTAGGACCTCCAATACTATGTTGAATAACAGTGGGGGGAGTGGACATCCCTGTCTTGTTCCCGATCTCAGAGGAAAAGCTTTCAGCTTTTCACTGTTCAGTATGATGTTGGCTGTGAGTTTATCATATATGGCCTTTATTATGTTGAGGTACCTGCCCTCTATACCCATTTTTTGAGAGTTTTTATCATGAATGGATGTTGAATTTTGTTGAATGCTTTTTCAGCATTTCTGGAGATGATCATGTGGTTTCTGTCCTTCTTTTTGTTAATGTGGTGGATGATGTTGATGGATTTTCGGGTGTTGTACCATCGTTGCATCCCTAGGATGAATCCCACTTGGTCATGGTGTATGTTCCTTTTGATATATTTTTGAATTCGGTTTACTAATATTTTGTTGAGCATTTTTACATCTACGTTCATCAGGGATATTGGTCTGTAGTTTTCTTTTTCAGAGGAATCTTTGACTGGTTTTGGAATTAGGGTGATGTTGGCTTCGTAGAATGAGTTTGGGAGTATTCCCTCCTCTTCTATTTTTTGGAAAACTTTAAGGAGAATGGGTATTACATCTTTGTATGTCTGATAAAATTCCGAGGTAAATCCATATGGCCAGGGGTTTTGTTCTTGGGTAGTTTTTTGATTATCACTTCAATTTCTTTGCTGGTAATTTATTTGTTTAGATTTTGTGTTTCTTCCTTGGTCCATCTTGGAAGGTTGTATTTTTCTAGGAAGTTGTCCATTTCTTCTAGGTTTTCCAGCTTCTAAGTATATAGGTTTTCATAGTAGTCTCTAATAATTCTTTGTATTTCTGTTGGGTCAGTCATGATGTTTCCTTTCTCATTTCTGATTCTGTTGCTGTGTGTTGATTCTTTTTCTCTTAATAAGTCTGGCTATAGGCTTATCTATTTTGTTTATTTTCTCAAAGAACCAGCTCTTGGTTTCATTGATTTTTTCTATTGTGTTATTATTCTCAATTTTATTTATTTCTTCTCTGATCTTTATTATGTCCCTCCTTCTGCTGACTTTAGCCCTCATTTGTTCTTCTTTTTCCAGTTTCGATAATTGTGATGTTAGACTATTCATTTGGGTTTGTTCTTCCTTCTTTAAATATGCCTGGATTGCTATATACTTTCCTCTTAAGACTGCTTTCACTGCATCCCACAGAAGTCGGGGATTTGTGTTGTCATTTGTTTCCATATATTGCTGGATCTCCATTTTAATTTGGTCATTGATCCATTGACTATTTATGAGCATGTTGTTAAGCCTCCATGTGTTTGTGAGCCTTTTTGCTTTCTTTGTACAATTTATTTCTAGTTTTATACCTTTGTAGTCTGAAAAGTTGGTTGGTAGAATTCAAATCTTTTTGAATTTGCTGAGGCTCTTTTTGTGGCCTAGTATGTGGTCTATTCTGGAGAATGTTCCATGTGCACTTGAGAAGAATGTATATCCTGTTGCTTTTGGGTATAGAGTTCTATAGATGTCTATTAGGTCCATCTGTTCTAGGGTGTTGTTCAGTGCCTCTGTGTCCTTACTTATTTTCTGTCCAGTGGATCTGTCCTTTGGAGTGAATGGTGTGTTGAAGTCTCCTAAAATGAATGCGTTGCATTCTATTTCCTCCTTTAATTCTGTTAGTATTTGTTTCACATATGCTGGTGCTCCTGTGTGCATATGTATTTATGATGGTTATATCCTCTTGTTGGACTGACCCCTTTATCATTATGTAATGTCCTTTTTTACCTCTTGTTACTTTCTTTGTTTTGAAGTCTATTTTGTCTGATACTAGTATTGCAACACCTGTTTTTTTCTCCCTATTGTTTGCATGAAATCTCTTTTTCCATCCCTTGACTTTTAGTCTGTGCATGTCTTTGGGTTTGAGTTGAGTCTCTTGTAAGCAGCATATAGATGGATCTTGTTTTTTTATCCATTCAGTGACTCTATGTATTTTGATTGGTGCATTCAGTCCATTTACATTTAGGGTGATTATCGATAGGTATGTACTTATTGCCATTTCAGGCTTTAGATTCGTGGTTACCAAAGGTTTCAGGTTACTTTCCTTACTATCTAAGAGTCTAACTTAACTCACTTAGTATGCTGTTACAAACACAATCTAAAGGTTCATTTCTGTTTCTCCTCCTTCATTCTTTATATACTAGGTATCAAATTCTGTACTTTTTGTCTATCCCTTGATTGACTTTGGGGATAGTTAATTTAATTTTGCATTTGCTTCATATTTAGCTGTTCTACTTTCTTTACTGTGGTTTTATTACCTCTGGTGACAGCTTTTCAACCTTAGGAACACTTCCATATATAGCAGTCCCTCCACAATAGACTGTAGGGATGGTTTGTGGGAGGTAAATTCTCTCAGCTTTTGCTTATCTGGAAATTGTTTAATCCCTCCTTCAAATTTAAATGATACTCTTTCCAGATAAAGTAATCTTGGTTCTAGGCCCTTCTCCTTCATGGCATTAAATACATCATGCCACTCTCTTCTGGCCTTTAAGGTTTCTGCTGAGAAGTCTGATGTTAGCTGGATGGGCTTACCTTTGTATATGATCTTATTTCTCTCTCTGGCTGCTTTTAATGGTCCATCCTTATCCTTGATCTTTGCCATTTTAAGTAGTATATGTCTTGGTTTTGTCTTCCTTGCGTCCCTTGTGATGAGAGATATGTGCACCTACATGATCTGAGATACTATCTCCTTCCTCAGTTTTGTGAAGTTTTCAGCAATTACCTCCTCTATCCCTTTTTCTCTCTCTTCTTCTTCTTCTGGTACCCCTATAATATGAATATTGTTTCATTTGGATTGGTCACACAGTACTCTCAGTATTCTTTCATTCTTAGAGATCCTTTTTTCCCTCTGTGCCTCAGCTTCTTTGTATTCCTCTTCTCTAGTTTCTATTTCATTTATTGTCTCCTTCACCATATACAACCTGCTTTTAATACCCTCCATCATGCTCTTCAATGATTGGATCTCCAACCTCAATTCATTACTGAGTTCTTGGATGTCTTTCCGTACGTCCATTAGAATATTGATGATTTTTATTTTGAACTCCCTTTCCAGAAGAGTCATGAGGTCCATATCATTTAAATCTTTCTTGGGAGTTGTATTAATAATTTTACTGTGGACAAGGTTCCTTTGGCTTTTCATGTTTGTATATGGCGCCCTCTAGTGTCCAGAAGCTCTATTCTGGAGCTGCTGAGCCTCTGAAGCAATGTTGGGGGTTGCAGAGGAGTGGTTTGGGGCTGGGGGCAGGAAAGAGCTGTTCCCTGCCTCCCGGCTCCTGTGCCTGTCTCCACTGCCTGAGCCAGTTGGCTGGGCACACAGGTATAAGTTTTTGTCCCAGAGCAGCCAGATATGGATCTCTGCTTTCCACAAGCAGCCGGAATCCCAGTCTCCCCAGGAACTCTGCCTGTATTAACTTTCCAACCTGGTAGTCATGCGAGTCTTATGAAATCACCGTGAAATGTAGGTTTGTCTTCCCAGCGCAGATCTCCGGAGCTAGGTATTCAGCAGTCCCAAGCCTTCTACTCCCTCTCTGCTCTGTTTCTCTTCTTCCCGCCAGTGAGCTGGGGTGGGGGGAGGGTCTCGGTTCCCGCAGAGTCACAGCTCTGGTATGTTACCCTGTTCGCTGAGGTCTGCTCTTTTCTCCAGGTGTGTGCAGTCTGACGCCGTCCTCTTTCCTGTTGCTCTCTCAGGATTAGTTGTGCCAAGTATATTTTCTAATTGTATCCAGTTTTAAGAGGAAGCCTCTGTCTCTCCTCTCATGCCGTCATCTTTAATATATATATATTGATTTTAAAAAGAGATTATAGCAAAATGAAATGCAATTTATGTCTCCATAGAACAAAGTAAATTAAGCAATGGACAAACATGTAAAAATTTTAGATTTGGTATAAATATGTTCCTAGATTTTAACTTCAACAAGACTACCAAACCTTGACATTATCTAAGATATATTGACTTAACTGATCTTGACAGTTTGTTTATTTCAACATGATCTTCACAGTAAAATTGCCTTATATCTTGGAGTCATTTTATACTGCTTGCTTTAGCCACTCTACAGCAAGTGTTGAACAATCATTTTTTGTTTTACATTTCTAAAAGATTAGATGCACTCTATCTTGAACAAAGAGCTAATGATCATTAAATAGAAACTGTTACCCAAGGCTAAAAAATCAACCAAGATAGTACTAACTATTTCTGATATATAAGAATTTTTTTGTTAAGTTTGCATGTCATATTTCACATTTTGAACATCAGCTTATGTATCCTAAATCTTGCAACTGTGGTTATAGTTTGGGAATGAGGTTGACAGAGTTGCTAAGATGGCATAACAAAAATTGACATATTAATGTATGGAAATAGTCTTATATTCAAAGTAAAATATTTTAGACATACTTAACTGGAACTATTTCTAAGCTCTCTGCATCCTTAGAGTTCCCTATGAAGAGGTCTCCCAGTGTCATGCCCACATAACTTGTGCTCTGCCTTTAATTTCAGATGATGATAAAGATATACTAGGGCTTTAGGGCATGAGACCTAGAAATATCTTGAAACTGAAAGTTCTTATATAGCACTTCAGTAAATGGTGATGTTAATAATCGCTGTGTCTCTAAGGATACTTGGAAGTCATGGAAAAAAATCTAGCATGGACCCAACCTATTGGTTGTGGTATCATGGATCCACCTACAGAAAATCATTTTGCCTTTGATTTATTTCTGAACCCAAAGACCTTCCTCCTTCATTTGTAGATCTTACTTTATCCAGGTAGGCAGAGCTCTTGTGGCCTTACACTGTAGACTTTTGCAGCCTCAGAAATCAGAACTCTGACTCAGGCCTACCAGATGCTTGATTACATGAAAAACATGAGAGAACATGTAAGATGAAAAGTGTCCTAGTTTTTCAGAAATACTAGCATACAATGTTTCAGTGAAAGGAGCCTTTTCTTCCCATTTGACACTAGAAATTCTTTGAGGTAGATGCTAGCCTGACAACTCATTTGAGACAGGGATATAATTCACTTGACCAACATTAGGCAGTAAATAACGGATGGTCTTGAACTCAGAGCTTCTAACTCATATATGTTATGATATGTCTGCCACCAGCAGAGGTTCTCAAATCTTGTTTCCACTTGGCTGACATCTCATATTTAAACCCATTGAAAGAGGCATTGGAGTTTCCCTACTCTACTCTCAAAAATTCTCCTACTACTTTCTTTTGAGCATTCATGAAAACTAGCCATGATTAGTCACAACTCTAATGAGGAATGCTTTTCTATCCCATGGGAATGCCTCCAATCATCCTCCCAATAGCATTTGGGGAGTGTCTAGAACGTGTGTGGGTTTTTGTTTGTTTTCTTTGTGTAATTTATTTCTATTTTCATGCCATTGTAATCTGAAAAGATGCCTGATACAATTTCAATCTTTTTAAAATTTATTGAGGTTCTTTTTGTGTCCTAATATGTGATCTAGTCTGGAGAACATTCATGTGCACTTGAGAAAAGTGTGTATCCTGCTACTTTTGGATGGCATGTTCTGTATATATCTGTTAAGTCCATCCAATCAAGTGTGTTGTTCAGTGTCTCTGTTCCCTTATTTGTTTTCTGTCTGGTTGATCTGTCCATCAATGTAAGTGGTGTTAAAGTCCCCTAATATGATTGAGTTGCAGTCTATTTCTCCCTTTAGTTCTGTTAGTATTTGTTTTACATACTTAGGTGCTCCTATCTTGGGTGCATTGATGTTTGTAATTGTTATATCCTCTTGATGGACTGATCCCTTTATCATTGCACAATGTCCTTCTTTGTCTCTTGTTACTTTCTTTGTTTTGAAGTCTATTTTGTCTGATACACGTACTGCTACTCCTGCTTTTTCTCCCTATTATTTGCATGAAATATCTTTTTCCATACCTTCACTTTAAGTCTGTATACATTTTTGGGTCTGAAATGAGTGTCATGTAGGCAATGTATGGATAAGTCTTGTTTCCTTATCCATTCTGCCACCCTATGTCCTTTGATTGGTGCATTCAGTCCATATACATTTAAGGTAGTTATTAATAGGTGTGTACTTATTGATATTTTAACAATTGTTTTCTGGTTGTTTTTGTAGTTCCTCTCTGATCATTTCTTCCTCTCTTTTGTTATTTGATAGGGTTTTTAGCATTGTGATTGAATTATTAAAAATTTTTTTTGTGATCTATTATAAACTTTAGTCTTATGGTTACCATAAGGTTCATAGTTTCTTAAATATATAACAGTCCATATTTGGTTGCTTTATTTTGAACACAGTCTGAAAGTACTTCATTTTTATTCTCTTTCCTCCTCCACACTTTATATATTAGATGTTATAATCTATTTTTCTGTATCCCTTGACTGATTTTGTGTATAGTTGATTTTACTACTTTTTTTAAACTTCATACTTGTGTAGTAATTGGTCTACTATCTTTATATATTGGGTTTATTCTCACTGATGAAAGATATTTAGGTTTAAGAACATTTCCATCTACAGAAGTTCCTTTAACATATCCTGTAAGACTGATTTGGTGGTGGTGAATTCTTTTAACTTTTATCTGGGAAACTTTTAATCTCTCCTGTAATTCTGAATAACTTTGCTGGGTAGAGGATTCTTGGTTGAAGGTCCTTCTGTTTCAATACACTAAAGTTTCTGCTGAGAAATCTGCTGATAGCTCTGTGGAGTTTTCCTTATAGGTAACTGTTTGCTTCCCTCTTTATCTTTAATCTTTGCCATTTTAATTACTGTATGTCTTGGAGTTGTCTTCCTGGGGTTCCTTTTTTTAGGGGCTCTCTGAACTTCCAGAATCTAGGTGTCTATTTTCTTCCCCAGACTGGGGAAGTTTTCACCTATTGTTTCTTCAAAGGGACTCTTTTCTCCTTTGTCTCTCTCTTTTCCTTCTGGGACCACTATTATGCAAATATTGTTTCATTTAGAGTTGTCACATAGCTCTATTAGTATCTTCTCATTTTTAAAAAAATAAGGCCTCATTGATATACAATCTTATGCTCAGGTTTCATATGAGCAACACTGTGGCTACTACATTCCCCCCTATTGTCAAGTCCCCACCACATACCCCATTACAGCCACTGTCCATCAGCATAGTAACATAGTAAGATAGCATCTTCTCATTTTTAGAAATTCTTTTTCTCTCTGTTTCTCTGCTTGGTTGTCTTCCTGTTCTCTAATTTCCATCTCATTGATTGTTTTCTCTGTTTATAGCAATCTGCTATTCATTCCATCCATTGTATTTTTCATTTCAGTTACTGTATTCTTTAGCTCTTAGTGGCTCTTTTCCAAATCTTCTCTTTGTTGAAGTTCCCATCAATCTATTCCCCCTGTCAGTGAGCATCTTTGTGACTGTTACTTTGAAATATTTATCAAGAAGATTGGTAATCCCTATTGCATTTAGCCCTTTTTCTGGTGTCTTATTTTGTTTTTTCTTGTTTGGAACATGTTTCTCTGCCTCCTCGTTTTTTCTTGGTTTCTGTGTTTCTTCCTTTGTATTAGATAGATTGTCTGTGCCTCCTGGTATAAGAAGTAGTGGCTTTATGAAGAGCATCCTATGGTGTCCAGAACATAAAGACTCTTTGTTCACCAGTGCCTGGGTCTCCTTTGTGGTGGAGCCACAACTGCTTTGGTGGGCTGTGGGTGGGCCACATTTCTGCCTGTCCATTGGTGGTGGTTGGTTTCTGTCAGCAGAGGCCCTTTGTGGGCCATGCAGTGGCACTTCTGCTGGGATCATTTTGGGCAGGGACACCCCCCTGCCCATATGCTGCAGTGGCTGATCTCAGGGTGCTACAGCTGACAGCTTGCCTCAGCTGGCCCTTTGTGAGCTGTACAGTGGTGCTTATGTTTGGATCTTTGTGGGAGGGCCACACTGCCTGCCTGGCAGCTTTGGTGGCAATTCTGGGCCATCAGGGTGGGCAGGGCACATGTGCAAGGGAGTGCAACAGGGGGTTGGGCTGCCAGCTAGGAAGAAGGAGTGCTTGGAGCTAACTCCCACAGGTGCCTCCCCAGTTGACTGACAGAGGGCCAGGAAACCTGGAAAAGCCTCCCTTCTCCCACCCTTCACTTGTCAGGCAGCAAAGTCTGACTACTGCTGGGCCTAGGGGGCCTGTTGGGAGGGCAGGAGGGCAGAGAAGCAAGGGGAATGGCGCATTTGGGGCTGGCTCCCACAAGCACTTGACCAGTTGGGATGACAGTGGTCTGGGATTGCATTGCGCATTTGTCCTTTACCCTGTGGAGAGAGCTCTGTCCAACTCCTGCCCCTCTGGCACCCTTCCCACTGCTGGTAAATCTTTCATACTGCCACCTCTGCGTTGGGTCTCAGCAGGACCTATGAAGTGTGCTTGTCCTTCACAAGCATCAGGAGCCTCAGCCTCCCATTGTGCTCCAATTCTCCCTGGTATTCAGCTCAATTAATCGTCAAAGCCCCATGCAATGCAGACTCATGCTTCCGAAGCAGATCTCCAGGGCCAGGTGTGCAGAGTTCCTGAGCACTTCTCCTCTGTCCACTCTGTTACTCTCCCTCCCACTTATGGGCTGGGATGGGAGAAGGGCTTAGGTGCCAATGGATTGCAGCTCTTGACACTTTTCCCCTCCTGTGTGTTCTTCTCTTCTTCACCAGGTGTAGACGGTCTGTTCCTCAGTCTTCAGATCATTTTCAGGGCTAGTTTTTTTGCTGTAGTTGCTTCCCTAGTGTATATGTGGGATGAGGTTTCTGCATTGCCTTCCTACTCCATTGTATTTTTCATTTGAAGTCAAAAGTTTTAGATTTATAGAAAAATTTATAGAGAAAAGAATATACTTCTTGCATAGTTCTCCCTATTATTAACATTTTGCATTAGTATAGTACATTTAGTATAATTAATGAACCAATAGTGATACATTATTATTAAGAAATGCCCATAGCTTATTCATATTTCCTTTATTTATACTTAGTGTCCTTTTTTGTTCCAGGATCCCATCCAGAAAAACACATTATATTTAGTTGTTATTTCCCCTTAGGCATTTCTTGGCTGTGGCATTTCCCCAGACTTTTCTTATTCTGGATGATTCTGACAGTTTTGAAACACATTGGTATTTTGTAGAATACCCACTATTGGCATTTGTATGATGTTTTCTCATAATAAGTCTCAGGTAATTGCTTATTGGGAGGAACACATCAGAAGTAAAGTGCCATTTTTTCTATCACATCATATTGAGGGTATTTATTGTCAGTATGACTTATGGCTGTAGATGTTGACCTTGATCACCTGGCTGAGGTAACAATTGTCAGGTTTTTCTACTGTAAAGTTATTTACTTCTCCCTTATTCATACTGTTCTCTTTGGAAGGAAGTAACTATGCATAGCCAAGACTAAGGAATGGGAAAATATACTCCCCTTCTTTGAAGATGGAGTGAGTACCTTCACGTATGATTTCCTCTGCATGGGAGATTTGTCTCTTCTACCGCACTTATCCATTTATTTGATCATGTATTTGTACAGTTGGGAATCATGAATATTTGTTTAATACTTTGGATTATAACACAATACTACTTTATTAATTTTGTTCTAGCTTTGGCCATTGGGGGTTCTTTCAATTGGCTCCTGTGCCCATTTGACATATGTGTGTGGGGTTTGTATGTGTATGTGAGCATTTTCTTACTCCCTGCCTCTACAAAATACTTCAGGCTCATCTTGTGTACTTATTCTCACTGTCCAAGGTTTGGTCATTTATCTAAGGAGCTTTAGGTCCTTTTATTGGAGAATGGTAGTAGAAAACAAGATCTGGATACTAGATGTACTTGTTGCTAGTAGGTTATCTTTTGGGGCCTCTCAGTTGACGAATACAGAAATACATGTTTATATATTAAATTGTATATATATGCATATCTGTGTTTCTATGTATTATGATCTGTATTTATAGTAACTTAAAACAGAGTTCATTCTGATGTTACCAACTTGAATCCATTACCACATAAATCAGTCTGTCCCCCTCTAGTTACTTATCTCTAAACTCCCATTCCAACAGAGAAAAATCCAGTTCCCACTGTTCTGCAATCCATCATCAAGTGAGAACAAGTTTATTGACTAGAATACATTTCTTATATGCAGTTTCATTTGCCCTTAGTTTTATAGACTCCACTAATACTAAAGTTACTTTAGATCAGCACCTTTCTCCTCCACCCGAGCAGCGAACTTGTTTCATGTATTTTTAAACAGTTAGAAGCTCTTGTCACAGTATGCATTCCTTCCTGGCATCACCAAACCTCCTCAATGATTTTTCAAAATTTCTGATTATTAATGTTCATTCTTTGTACTCTAAAGTTCCATGGATTTTGACAAATGCACTGTCACGTGTCCACCATTATAGTATTATACACAACAATTTTACTGCCCTAAAAATTCCTGTGCTTCACCATACTCCAGGAACATTGGCAACTAACTGATCATTTTACTGAGTCTTTATTTTGCCTTTCCCATAATGTCATAAAATTGGATCATACAGGCTCCCTCTTTTTGTGGCTTGGCAGCTCACTTTATTTTATTGCTGAATAACATTCCATTATACAGTTGTACCATGGTTTATTTATCCATTCAGCGATTGAAGGATATCTTCCAGTTTTTGGTGATTGTGAGTAGATAATCAGTTTATTGATGTCCACAAAATAGCTTGCTGTGATTTTGATTGAGATTGCAACGAGGATATAGACTGAGTTGGGAATAATTAACATCTTAACAATATTGAGTCTTCCAATCCATGACTATATTTACAGTTATTTAGATCTTTGATTTCCTTTCATTAGAGTTTTATAGTTTTATACAAGAACATAAAAATACTCTGTACATATTTCCTTAGATTTATACCTAAATGCTTCATTTTGTGAGTGCTATTGTAAGTGGTATTGTGTTTTTAATTTCAAATTCCAATTATTTATTGCTGTCATATAACAAAACAATTGACTTTTATATATTAATTGGATCCTACAAATTTGGTATAATTAGCTATTAGCTCTGGGACTTTTGGATTTTCTACACAGAGAACCGTGTCATCTGTGAACAAAGACATTTTATGTCTGCCTTCTTGATATGTATGCCTTTTTTTCTGTCTTATTGACCTACTTAGGACTTCCAGTACAATATTGAATAGAAGTGGTAAGAAAGGACACTTTTACCTTGTTCCTAATTAAGAGGAAAGAATCTAATCTCTCATCACTAAGTATTAGCTGTAGGTTATTTTGTAGATGCTTTTTATCAACTTGAGAAAGTTCTTGTCTATTCCTAGTTTGCTGAGTTTTTTTCCTGAATTAATGGATGTTGCATTTTCTCAAATGCTTTTACTTCGTCTCTTAAGTATATGATTTTTATTCTTGCCCAATGTTCATCATGCAGAATTTTGGGGGATCCTGGAGTTAAAACCCATGAAAGTGTAGGAGCAGCCACTAAGACTGAATGCCAATGAGTTTTTTTAACTCTTAAGGTAGTCCAGCTTAATTCATTAAAATTAACATTTTATTAATACAAGTATATAGCTGTAGCATCTTCTGTTCCTAAGACAGTTGGTCTCAGCTGTGATTACTCTTTTCACCTTTCTCAGATTTCAAGGTGGCAGTGTGTTCTGTGAGCTTAGTTCTCTGATGAGTCTAATAACTCATTTGGTGTTTTTTTCTTGTTTTGAAGATGGGAGTGGTGACTTTCATGCTCTTTACATGTGAAAACTGAAACTAAAAGCTGACCTGAATCTTCATGTCTACACCTGATCAACAAGATTTTCAAACCTTCCAGTCTAGCCCCTCCTACCTATCAGGTTTCTGACACGGATAAGGGTTTGTATAGTTTCCTACTCCCACTTTCTTAGTCTAATACTTTCTGTGGGATTGTTGTTATTGTTGTTCTATCTTTTAGGATATTTAAAATGATTATCACATTGTAGACTTAGGAGGACCTTCCACAGGTTTGAGTCTGAGGAAATTTATGTTTTTTGGTTCTTCAGTATTTTCCTGATTGTTCATTGACAACTATGTAATTGTCATTGATCTAACGACCAAGAAACTTCACAATAACACCCTCAGATCATGATGATCAGGTATGGTGACTGAGATGGGAAAAGTTATTTTCTGTCATTTAATGCTTCTGATACTCAGGCTCTTCTTGTCAATCTCTATCCCAATTAAGACAGAATTGGAGGGATTATCTTCCTCAGAACAGTGAAATGGCTCCAGCCCCACCAAATTATCATCAATATTGTTACTTTCTAAGAGATAGCCTATAACTAAACAGGTTCTGACTTGGCTGGGGTGGGAAAGAGTGGTGTACCATTTTTCCTGTTTTTACACACATGGTAAGTACTTCTAAGTCAGTGGGAAACTTGGTAAATACATAACTAATCACTAGAAATTGTATTCTTTCTCTCACAGCATGTATTTTTAGAATAAATGACTGTAAATTTGTTACCTTTTCTTCCAATATGATCTCTTTCCATTAGGCTTAAGTTTATAAAAACATTTCTAATGTTTGGAAAATTGCCAAATGGACACAGAGAGTCAAGAAAAATGAAGCGATAGAGGAATATGTCCCAAACAAAAGAACAAGATAAAACTTCAGAAACAGATCTTAATGGAGTGGAGGCAAGTGATTTATATGATAAAGAATTCAAAATAATGGTCATAAAAATGCTTACTGAGGCCAGGAGAACAATACATGAAGAAAGTGAGAATTTCAACAAAGAGATAGAAAATATAAGAAAGTACCAAAGATAAATCACAAAACTGAAGAATACAGTGACTGCACTGAAAAATCCAATACAGGGGTTCAACAGCAGGCTAGATCAAGCAGAAGAAAGGATCTGTGAACTTGAATACAGTGTAGTGGAATTTATCCACTCAGACAGCAAAAAGAAAAAAGAAAGAAAAAGAGTGAAGATAGGATATGGGAATCATGAAACAGCATTAAGCAGTCCAATATATGTATTAGGGGTCTCAGATGGAGAAGACAGAGAGAAAGGGAAAGTTTTTTCAAAGACATAATGCCTCAAAATTTCCCTAACCTAGGGAAAGAAACAGTTATCCAGATCCAGGAAGCTCAGAGAGTGTGAAATAAAAAGAATCCAAAGAGACCCACATTGAGAACCATTATAAATAAATTGTGAAAAGTTAAAAACAAGGACAGAATCTTAAAAGCAACAAGAGAAAAATAACTTGTTACATACAAGGGAACCCTTATAAGATTATCAGCAGAAACTTTGCTGGCAGAATGGAGAGGCATGATATATTCAAAGTGCTGGAAAAACAACAACAACAACAACAACAAAGAATACTCTACTCATCAAAGTTGCCCTTCAGAATTGAAGGAGAGATAAGAAGTTTTTCAAACAAGCCAAAGCTAAAGGAGTTAATCACCATTACATTGGCCTTACAAGAAATGTTAAAGGGAGTTCTTCTAGCTGAAAAGAAAGGACACTAATTAGAAACAGGAAAACATGAAAATATGAATCTTACTGATAAAGTAAATATATAGTTAAATTCAGAATACTCTAATGTTGTAATGGTGGATAAATCACTTATAAATCTAGTTTGGAGGTTGAAAGACAAAAATATTTAAAGTAACTGTGTTAATAGATATGCAAGGTAAAGAGATGTAAATTGTCACATCAAAAACATAAAACATGAGGAGGGAGAGCAAAAACATAGAGCTTTATTTTGCATTTCAAGTTAAATTGTTACCAGCTTAAAATAGACTGTTTTAAATATATCAAAAACCTATAGCAGAAACCTATGGTAAATACAGAAAGAGAAAGAGAAAGTAATCTAAGAATATGACCACAGAAAGTTATTAAATCACAAAGGAAGAGAGCAAGAAAAGAAAGGAATAAACACACCAGGCAGAAAACAATTAACAAACTGGCAACAGTAAGTCTATGTCTATCAATATTAACTAAATGAGCTAAATGTTCCAATCAAAAGATATAGAATTGCTGAAATGATAAAGAAACAAGACCTAAGTACAAGCTGCCTACAAGAGACTCACTTCAGATGTAAGAACACAAATAGACTGAAAGTGAAGGGCTGGTAAAAGATATTCCATGAAACTTGACACCAAAAGAAAGCAGGGATAGAGATTAATCCAAAAAGAGGATATAACATTTGTAAATATTTATGCATCCAACACAGGAGCATCTAAATATATAAAGTTAGTATTAACCAACCTGAAGGGACAAATAGCAATACAGTATTAGTAGTGATTACTAATACCCCATTTTCAACAATGAATAGATCATCTAGATAGAAAATCAAAAAGGAAACTTTGGACTTGAAGTACACATTAGATCCGATGGACTTAACAGACATTTACAGAATATTCCATCCAATAGCACCAGAATACACATTCTTCTCAAGGGCACCTGGAATATTCTTTAGGATAGATCATGTTAGGTGACAAAACAAGTCTCAATAAATTTAAGTAGACTGAAATCATATCAAGCATCTTTTCCAACCACAATGGTATGAAACTAGAAATCAATTACAAGAGAAAACTTGAAAAATTCACAAATGGAGAATAAATAACATGCAACTGAAAAACCAGTGGGTCAAAGAAGAAATCAATTTAAAAAATACCTTGAGACTAGTGAAAGTGGAAATACAACATGACAAAACTAAAGGGATGCAGCAAATGAAGGCCTAAAAGGGAAGTTCATAGTGATAAACACCTACATTTTAAAAAGTGAAGAAAGAGCTCACATAAACAAGTGAATTGTACACTTTAAGGCACTAGAACAAGAATAACAAAGATCAGAGCAGAAACAAATAAGAGACTAAAAAGACAACAGAAAATATCAATGAAACTAGGAGCTTTTTAAAAGAAAAAATAGACAACTCTTTAGCTAGACTCACAAAAAAAAAGAGCGTGGACTCAAATAAAATCGGAAATGAAAGAGGAGACATTGTAACTGATACTACAGAAATACAAAGGATCATGAGACTACTATGCACAATTATATGCCAACAAACCGGACAAACTGAAAATATGGATAAATTCCTAGAAACATACAATCTACAAAAACTGAATTGTGAAAGAAATAGAAAAATCTGAACAGACCAGTAAGTACTAAGGAGACTGACTCAGTAATCAAAACCTCCCAACAAACAAAAGTTCAGAACTAGATCTCTTCACTGGTGAATTCTACCAAACATTTAAAAATTAATACCAACCTTTTCAAACTCTTCCAGAAAATAGAAGAGGGTGTTTCAACATCCACAAATCAATCAATACGATATACCATATTGACAAAATGAAGTATAAAAATCATATGATCTTCTCAATAGATGCAAAAAATCATTTGACAACATCTGTTTATGGTAAAAGCTCTCAACAAACTGGATATGAAGGGAACACACCTTAAAATAAAAGAGACCATATATACTCAACAGGGAAAAGCTAAAAGCTTTTCCTTTAAGATCAGAAACAAGAGAAGGATGCCCATTCCCACCACTTTTATTCAATAAAGTACTGGAAGTCCTAGCCAAACAATTAGGAAAGAAAAAAAAAAGTCATTCAAATTGGAAAGGAAAAGTAAAATTGCTTCTGTTTGCAGATAACATGATCTTATATATAGAATTAAAAAATTCAGTAAAGTTGCAGGATACAAAATCAATATACAAAAATCAGTTGCATTTTTATATACCAATAACTATCAGAAAGAGAAATTAAGAAAACAATTATATCAAAAAGAATAAAATACCTAGGAATAAATTTAGTGAAGGAGATTAAAGACATGTACACTGAAAACTATGACATTGATGAAAGAAATTAAAGAAGATACAAATAAATAGAAAGATAGTGTATTCTCATGGGTAAGAAGAACTAATATTGTTAAAATGTCCATTTTACCCAAAACAATCTATACAGATTCAATACAATTCCTATCAAAATTCTAATGGCATTTTTCAAAGAAATAGAAAAAGAAATCCTAAAACTTGTATGAAACCATAAAGACCCCAAATAGCCAAAGCTAACTTGAGAAAGAAGAACAAAGCTAGAGACATCACACTTCCTGATTTCAAACAATATTACAAAGCTATAGTAATCAAAGCAGTATGGCATTAGCATAAAAACCAACACACAGAAATGGAAAGCCCAGAAATAAACCCATACATATGTGGTCAATTAATTTATGGCTAAGGAGCCAAGAACATAAAATGAAGAAAGGATAATCTCTTCAATAAGTGATGAAGGGGAAAACTGGCAGCCAAATGCAAAAGAATGAAACTGGACTACTATCTCAACACCATACACAAAAATAAACTCACAATTCATTAAAGATTTCAGTGAAAGACTTAAAACCATAAGAATCGGCTAGAAGGAAAAATAGGAGGTAAAATCCCTGATATTGGTCTTGGCAATGATTTTTGGGATTTGACAACAAAGCAATAATAAACAAGGTGACTACATCAAGCTAAAAAGCTCCTGCACAGCAAAGGAAACCATCAAAAAAAATGAAAAGGCATCTGCCACGTGGGTGAAAATATTTGCAAACAACATATCTAGTAAGGGGTGAATATCCAAAATTTATAGGAACATATACAAAACAATAGCAAAAAAATAAACAATCTAATTAAGAAATGGGCAGAGGGATTGAATAGACATTTTCCCAAAGAAGACATACATAAGGCCAACAGGTACATGGAAAGGTGCTCAACATCACTAACCATCAGGGAAATGCACATCAAAACTGCAATGAGATATTTCTCTCCTGTTAGAATGCCTATCACTGAAAAGACAAGAAATAATGAATGTCAGTGAGGATTTAGAGAAAAGGGAACCCATATATTGGTAGAAATGTAAATTGGTACAACCATTATGGAAAGCATTATGGAGCTTCTTCAAAAAATTAAAAATAGCACTGCCATAATATCCAAGTTCCCACTTCTAGGTATATATCCAAAGGAAGTAAGAACAAGATATTGAAAAGACATCTGCACCCCCATGTTTATTGTAGCATTTTTCACAGTAGTTAAGACATGGAAATAACTAAATGTTCATCAGGAGATAAATGGATAAAGATGTGGTGTGTGTGTTTGTGTGTATGTGTGCACATATACACACAATGGAATATTATTATATGTTATATATATGTGTGTGTGTGTGTGTGTATACACAATGGAATATTATTCAGCCATTAGAAAGAAGGAAATCCTGTCATTTGTGCCAAGATGGATGGACCCTGAAGGCATTATGCCAAGTGAAATAAGTCAGACAAAGACAAACATTGTGTCACTTTTAAGTGAGAAAAAAGTAGGTCAAACTCATACAGAGAGTAGAAAAGTGTTTGCTGGGGGCTAGGGAATGGGGGAAATAGGGAGAGGTAGGTAAAAGCGTACAAATTCTCAGCTGTAAGATCAATAAGGTCTGCAGACCTAGTGAAAAGCATGGTAACTACCACTGATAACATGTTGTATAACTGAAATTTGCTGAGTGGCACGTAGCATATATGAGGTGATGGATAGGTCAATTAATTAGATGAAGGAAATCTCACAATGTTTACATATATCATGAAAATATGCACACTTTACATATCTTATAATTTTATATGTCAATTATACCTCAATAAAGTTGAAGTCCAAGAAAAGAGAAAGAAAGGAAGTCAGCAAATATGCAGTGATAATGTTTTTCGGAGATATTAAGGAAGATGTCCAAAATGAGTGTAAATTTGTTAAATATTCAAGTTGTGAAGGAATATTCTATTTGTAGCCCCAATAGGGTGGTGCATTGGTCCTCTGTCCTCATTTCCAGCAGCCAACTATGATTGAAGAGGTACTTCATGGCATCTCATGGGTGGCCATGACTTTTTCCATCTAGAGCTGACCAGAGCTGATCATAACGATCTGGGGATATAATGGTGCTGTTCCTTGGATTATAGTACAGTGAAAATTACACTGTTGCTAATGAGCAGTCAGGAAAACACCAGAGAACCAAGAAACACATGTTTTCTCAGGCCCAAACTTCTGGAGAATCCTCCTAGGTCTATACTGTAGTGATCAGTATAAAAACCCTAATATGCTAAAACCTCTGTTAGAAGTGGCCAGAGGCACACAGTTTGCGTATCTTGATAAGGTTCTTGGATCTCAAGTTGCGATAATCTTATTTAGCTCATTCCAATTAAGATATTTTCTTGTCACACCTCTTTTATCTAAAATATTGCCATATTTTCAGCTCATTTCCTTCTAGGGTCTAATACATTTTTATCTTAGTGTTAATCATGTAAGAAAAGTTTAAGAAGTTAAAGTAAATCTCTACACATTGTTGCTTCTTCCAAATAAAAATCTCATACAGTCCTAGGCACCTCTGTCGAAACTTAGTCTGGCATCCCATCCATTCTCCCCAAGACCTCGGTTTATCTCATATACTAATTCCTGAAGATCTGAGTTGCTTTGTCAGTGTCTGAAGATCTGTTTGGAAAAGAACTTGTTCAAATTCTCCATTTCACCCCCTCTTTATACATTCTCTTCAGTGTAAGCATGAAGAAACCCTGTGGTGATAATACTTTACTTTAGTTGGAATAATTACCTTTCCTTAACAACTATAGACTTCTGAATGTTGATAGGAATCATTTGACAGGTTCTTTTTAAAAATAGGTAATGATCTTTTAAAGAATGAAACCCCATTTCATAACATGCAATTTTGTTAACCACGCTGTTTAGAACACCGGGCTCCCTCTGGGTTCCCAGTGCTCGTAGCTCCGCTTGACGCAGGAGGCTGGGGCTGCGTCGGTCATGCCACTGCAGATTACTGGATCTAACAGGATGCTAGAAGGCAGACGCACCCCAGGGTGACTCACTGAGTGGGAAGTTTAAAAAGGTGGTTTTCCTCAACCATCAATTACATAAACCACATTTTCCAGGAGAAAAACAGCATCTTGAGAAGTTCTTTACAAACAAAGCTCTCTTGCTCATGCTTTCGGTCATGTTTTCTTGTGAAGGGAAGATTGACTTTAACCTTAATTGCACTTACAAATTAGCAAGTAAGATATAATGCCACCCTTTACCCCCTTCCTTCCTTCCTTTTTTTTCCCCTCAGAAGGAGACACTTTCATGATTTTAGCTCTGGTAAAATTAGAGCATTCTTCTTTTTTGCCTCTTCCCTCAAAGCTGTGGTTTTGACCAACCACGTGGTTAGTAAGTTATAGATGCAGCCCTGAGTTCTGTCTTCTCTGCCCTGGTTACGCTTTATACATTTTCTTTCTACCTTTTATTGCAAGCTCCCTGAAAATATACTGAGGAAAAAATATTCATAGATTATGCCTTTTTGAAAATGGCAATTGGATTTAAGATATATATCAGAAAGAATCAAGTGCCAAATAATGATGTAAACTTCCACACCTCATGTGTTTCCAGTGCTGACTGCGTGTTTGGAAAGTCTGGGTAAGAGTCTCCCAAAGTAGCATAAGATTCTGAAGGACCGAGGACACATCTGGCATTTCTATCTCTTGGTGTACAATGTGTCTAAAACACATTGAGTAACATGTTTGAAAGCAGAACTTCTTCATCATATAAAAGAATGAAGAACTGAAAAACCATTTATCAAATATTTTGCACAAACTAGGACATAACAGGGTACTTTCTTGTTGGACAATCAGTGGGTGTTTACCTGGAGGGCAAGGGATACAGCCAATGGGCATTGTTGGCTTAGCTCACGAAGGGCTCTGTGGTACTGCATGGTGCCGACGGAACAAAGGCTGGGCAGACTTTGGATACTGATTCTGTTACTCTCCTCCAAGTCCTGAAGGTCTCTCACAGGCCTTCATTCTACCTGCCTCCATCCCACTTTATCTCCCAGCTAAGGCATTCTACCAAAAGCTCATGATTAAGCATTAGCTCTTTCAGGAAGCTTGCAGGGCCTGTTTTAGAAGTCAATGCTGAGCACTATTTTCTTGAATGTTTCATCACAACCATCTTAATTATTCTTCTAGGTAATGAATGGATTGTGGGGAATTCACGAACAAGGAAAAGGAATGGGAAACAAGAAATCATGTTAATATTTCCGAACTATCACATCACACCTAAGACTCCAGAGGATCTTACACAAGCTTTTTTCCTAATGCATTTAATGATTCTGAGTAACATCATCTTAGCAATTGTTTTAAAGAATTGCTTAATTCCCACAGAATCCCTCTTGATCTTTGTGTTAACATCCATAATTGGTTAAGACATCCACCAAGGAGTAAAGGAGAGGTTTTTTAAAAGTAGGTAAGGCAATTTAGCAATAAATGGCTGCATTACTGAGTCTTTGACCCCCAAACAAATTAGTTAGACCTATTATTTAATGTTTCTCTCAAGAAACCATCATACCTAGATGAGTGACTTAGAGTCTTAAATAGCTAAGACCACTGACTGGATAACTTCCCTTGTTAGTTAATTAATGGTTAACTTTTCTTTCTAAAGAGTTACTATTCTGGGTTCTAACCTACTTTGAGTTATCTGTAGAGTCAGTTGCCATTTCTTTCATAACAGAATTTTGAAGTCTTCAGAAAGGCAATACTGGGTGATAAAATAGAAGGAGTGAAACAAGTTTCTACACATTCCCTCTAGGAGTTTCCTAGACAGAACCTCATCACTGCCCGCCACCATTCCAAATCTAAGCTCCATCCAGGTGTATGCTCCTGGAGGACTTCATAATCAACACAACTTGGCCCACTTAAAGTTTGTTGTCCAACTGCAACATGATCCTTTCAGAACTGATGCCCTATTCTTTGCTTAACATTCCTCCTTAACCATGCTTCTTGCTGCCATCATGGCTGTTTTGTGTGTCTTCCAGAAATATGGTCCATACTGTGAGTTTCATTTTTTTCTGTGATAATCGATACAGGTAACATATATTAAGTGCTTACTATGTTCTACTAGCTATCATCACAACAGTGCCTGAGGTAGGAACTATTACTAGCTGCATTTTACAGATGTGGGAGCTAGCAGGCTAATTCGTTTTGTAAGCAGCTGTAAGTAGCAGAGCTGCTTCCTAACCATGGCTGTCACTCTCCAGAACTCAAGGTCCAAAGCATCTTTAAATGATATCTTTCTCTAATCTCCTCTGATAAAAATAGATTGTATCTCCTCCCAGCCCTGTATTTTTTACTTACATTTTTATTGTACATTTGTTATCATAAGTCTGTTTGCTGAAATTCTTTGTTATTGTGGACATAAGGACAACACAATGTGACTTTATTCTTGCTCACTAATGAAAAATGAAAAACAAAAATCTGATTAGGGAGAAGAAGAGGTTGCAAATGTTGAAATCAGCACATTTTTGTCACACTAAACTTGTGTTTTCTAATACAGTAATTTGCTGATTAAATATTCTACTGACACTGTCCCAATATATCTGAACTTCAGCAAGCCTTTTTACAACATATATTGAGAAAGTCTTTCTGATAGAAAGTTCCTATCACTGTGGCGAAGGATAACTGCAGATGAGTGAGTGAGGAACTGTTAATGGGTTTGACTCAGGGCTGCTTAACAGATATCACAGCCTGATAAAATTAGTAAGAATATGTTAATCCAATTCATGATGTGAAACAGGAATAGACAATGACAGGTATCCATGAAATGGACAATGTCATGGGGGAACTATTTAAAAGCTACCTTTAATGTGACTGATTTTTAACAAACATAATATTCACAGAGCAAAGCTAAATGTAAGATCCTGCACCTGGGTTGAAAAAGACCTGTGTAATACACAGGATGTAGCTTAACAGTATCACATTTAAAAAAATAAAACAACAATACAATATCAAAATCTGCTCCTTTAAGTCAACATTTGAAAGAACACACAAATTCAGTGCAATACTAGAATGACAGACTTATCTGAGTAAGAGGTAGGCTGTTTAATGTTTGTTGCAGCTGTAGATGTTAGAGGATAACATTTCCTTTTGTGTCCCTATTTATCTCCCCTGTTGTCTCTGGGTTTCATTAGGGATTCTTTCTTAAATAAAGTCTATGCCTTACAGTTCTTTTAGCAATGCTCTATTATTATGCAGGAGCCTATTGATGTGATGGTTAAGACGCAGAGGGAGGGGAATTGTTCTAGTCCTATGATTAGATCTTTGTCTTTTAGAAAGCCCTGGACTGACTTTCACAAGTACTTCTAAACTGTGCCTCATCCCCCTAGCCTTGCCCTGCTCTTAGATGAGACAGGAAAGCTAGAGTGGGCAGGAGTTGGGATTTCTCTTCCCCCAGGTCAGTTAGGCTCTGGCAAATAGTTTCCCTTGAGGGCAGGCTATAGTAAGGAGAGCAGAAAGCTCTGGGTGTATTTCAAAATGATTATTTTCCCCTCCCCTTGCCAGAAGCACTAGGGGATTTTCCTCTGATCTTCACCCATGAGATCCCAGTGGGGTTCCTGGAGGTAAAACTTTAAAAGGTATGAAGTCTATCCACACTGAACCTCCAGTGATTTGTCAATTACAGTTTAAGTATTCCTACCAGTATGTCTCCAGCTGCAGGCTTTTTCTCCCAGGCTTCTTCTGCTCCTGTAAATTGATTCTCAGTATCTGCCTCTCTCTCTAGTTGATGTGGCAATGGTTTAGCCTGTGACCTCAATTCTTTGATGTATCTAAGAAGAGATATTGACTTGTCACCTTGCCTTTTTCTTGTAAGAACAAGAGTAATGACTTCTAAGCTCTTTACATCTCAAACCAGAAACTGGATGTCAGAATGATAGATTTATATCTAAATCTAGACAGCTGACAGTAATCCTGACACAGTCTCACCACATCCAAGGAACAGAATTCAGCTGTAGTTACACTTGAAAGAACCCATTCAAAGAAGAGTGAAATGAAAATAAAGCCATGCACAAATAAGAATTATCAAAAAATCTGAAAATTGGTCTGAATCAGCATTAATGCCACTTAGTTTTGCCATTCAGGAAGTTTATTCATGGTTAGTTAGCTTTCTTAATGTCACTACTTTCCAAATCTCGATTTATAAAATATGTAGGCAACACTGGCAATTAATTTTTTGTTACTTACATATAAATTGTGAGATTATTTCTAATAAGAAATTATCAAAGCAGAAAATAGTAATCTCTAGCCACTGATGGTACAAATTCAGTAAGTATATTCTCATAGATAATAATGCTGGCATAATTTGGTGAAGTAAAAGTACTATGATTCACCTGCCAGTGCTCTAGTGTCTCAGATAATATCAATATATATTTTCCTTCATAGAGATCATTCAAAGTCAATAAAAATTTTCCCACAAAGAAAACATCAGGCCCAGACAAATTTACAGAGTAGTTCACCACACATTCAGGGGAAAAGTAATTTTAGCTTGTCACAAAACTCCTCCAAGACAACAGAGAAAGAAAGAATACATCACCTCATTTTATGAGTCCAGCATTTTGATGTTCAAATCTGATGAAAACAGGCAAATAAATAGAAATTACATAACCATACACTTGAACAAAATGTAAAATATTAGTATCTAAATAAAATATAAGCAATCTGTATATAGTATATATACATATACAGTATATATAGTATATATACAATATATAGTATGTATATAGAAGTTAATACATCATGAGTCAGGTAAGTTGTAAGTTAATCCTTGGATAGCAATGTTCATTTAATAATAGAACAATCAATTAATATAGTTTGTCACACTATTAAAGGGAGAAAGGCAGATGATTATCTTAACAGATTCAGAAAAAGGATTGAAAAAATTCATTAGCATACATGATTTAAGGAACTATTTTAGAAAATTAGAAAAGAATGAAATGTCATTAATTTTATAAAAGGCAAACAAAAACACACCAACAGAAGAACGTCCAGCAAACCCCAACCCTAAAGAAAAAATGTTTATGCATTTTTTTTTAAGATCAGGATAAACACAGGGATGCCTATTACCATTACTTCCACTCAACCCCCATCTATGGGATCTAGCTAGTGTAATGGAGTGCAAAAAAAAAAAAAAGAAGAAAAAATAAGAGCAATAAGGAAGGAAAAGAAGAACCAAAGTCTCATTTTTTTTTTTGCAGATGAGATGATTTTCATCTTAATGTGGAAAATCTAAAAGAAATTGTAAAAAAATAAGATATTTAATAAGAAAGTTTGGCAAGTTTTGATATAAAAAGCAGTATTAAGAGTCAGTTGTATTTCTACATCAGAAACAAGCAGTTATAGACAAGTTTTGAAAAGGACATTTTCTGTGGCAACTAGAGTTCTAAAAATACCTAGTGATGATGCTATCAAAAAGCATGCAAACTCTTCACGGAGGAAATTATGACATTTTGATAAACGTCATCAAGGATGACCCAAACAAGTGGAGAGAAATAACCGGCTCCTCTAAAGAAAGACTCAGTTTTGCCAACATTAAGCTGTGGATTCAGTGAACTCCCAATAAAGATCCTGAAATGCTTGTAGAGGTGCCTGGAGCTGCAGGGTCCAGGTAGCAAGTATCAGCAAGGGGACCAGGACTGTGAAGGTGCTGAATCAAGTGGGTCAGATCATAAGACCGGATAAGAGAGGGTTCTTTGATTTGGAAGCACAGCAGCCACTGAGTAAAGCAGAAGTGCCAGCGTTGCCACTGCAGGGAATGGATAGCAGGTTGTGCGGGGAGTCAAAAAAAGTCCACAGAAGTGGACATTCAAAAGTGGAGTATTTAAGGTCAAAAAGCCTGTCAGTTGACTGTATTCTATAGGAGGGCCTGGAGGACACTCCACTTATCAGAATGATAAAGAGTGTGTTGGTGAGCCAGGCACTCGCATCACTGAGGAGCTCTTCTTTCTAAGCTTGGAATTGTCATGACAGAACCAGGCTCACATGTAGCAAGGGGAAGATCCCCAAACACCACAGGCCAGGAACTGTGGCCTAACCACTGGGATGGAGGTGGGCACAGTTATCACAAATAATGGCAGGTTAGAGTGGCCGCCAGGAGTGGCCATGGAGATATTTCACAGAGTACAGTCTTCCTAAGAGCCCAAGATATGGAAGCTTTTCTGACCCAGACCCACTGGACTTAAGCACAGGCAGGGTGAAAAGAAGATAGGATCCTACAACATCGCAGCACTCAGTAGGAATTTTCCTAGTTCTTCCTCAAAGGACATAAAAGCCACTTATCAGTGGGGAAAGAGGAAAACCCAAACAAATTGAGGACTGTTGCGCACAGGGACTGAGTTGACCCGAAGTGGCAAATCATCCTCCTTTTTGGATGAGGGAGTATAGAAGTGAATAAAAGGAAACCAGCTCACAGAGTGTCCACTGAGTCCAGGGATTCAGGCAGTGGTTGTTTCTCTCAGCCCTGAATTTAAAATGGAAGGTATATATACTTGGCAGTTGGCACAACCTTCATACTTATTTTTTGACCTGTAGAATAACACTTATTCCAGTGGGGAAGGCCAAGTTGAAATCATTGTAATTTCTCTCTTCTTGCAGGTTAAAATAGTAAGTTATAAACAATATTGCCTCTAGGAGTGGGGGGTAGATGTCCGAGATGAGTACTATCCTTAAAGTCCTAAAGTGTGCAGAGTTTGTGGTCTTTATTATAAGTCCATTTAATTCATCTCTGTGGCCCCTACAAATACTAGATGGATCCTGGTGGACGGTAGTAGTCTATTGCAAACTCAACCAAGGGGTGTCCCCAGTCAGTTGCTGTGTCAAATGTGGTATCTTTGCTAGAGCAGATTAACACAGCCACAGGTATGTGGTATTTTTAATTTGCATGATAACACCCATCAGTGGGCACTCATCATGTGCCCTAACACATGTGCATCAGAAACACTAAACAGCTAATAGACGGAATGGAGTTAAACAACCAGCCAGTGCCACTGATTTACCTCAGTGCTAACACAATGGATGCAAAAATGATATAGTTGTGGGGGCAGGGATTGGGGTTATACATGAGTCCAACAAGTGTTCCTACTCACCACAGCTAGTCTAGCTACTGCTTCAACCAACCTGAAGACCAGCCTCCCAGCAACAGAAAGCAATCCTGAGCTCCTCAGTTCAGCAGACCCCTCCTAAAGAACAAGCAGCCACCTGGTGGCAAGTTGATTACATTCAGTCTATTGTGGCTTGAACTGTGGCTCCCACAAAAAAATATGATGAAGTCCTAACTCTTGGCATCTATGAATGTGACCTTGTTTGGAAATACAGTCTTTGAAAATGTGATTATAAGTTAAGATGGAATAGAATGGGCCTTTAAACTAATAAGACTGGTATTTTTTATAAGAAGAGAGAGACATAAAAAAAGACATAAACAGGGAGGACAATGCATATGAAAATATGTAGGGTGCGCTGGCCATGTCAAGACAGATGCACAGATTTTGGAGTTATGCAGCTGTAGACTAAAGAATAGGAAAGATTGCTAACAACCTCAAGAAGCTAGAACAGAGAGCACGGCCCTGTCAACACTTCAATTATAGACTTCTAACCAGCAGAATTGTGAGAATAATTTTATGTTGTTCTAAGTCATCCAGTTTGTGATAGTTTGTTACCGAAGCCCTAGGAAACTTACATAAGACCCTTTCACCCTTGCCAGGGGGAGCAATTTATCTCATCTAAAATTGATACAAATTATGGGTATAGTTTGCCTTTCCTGTCTACACAACCTTGGCCAGCACAACTGAAGGCTTAAAGTGATTGGCCAATACAGAACAGAGACTGCCACCTAACACTGTCTTGGACTAAGGGTCCTACTTTACAGCAGAGATGGTACGGCATTAGGCACATGGCCATGGGATCCATGTGTTCTATCACAAAACATACTACCCAGAATAAACTGGCCTAATAGAGCAATTGAATGGTCTTTTGAAGGTACAGCTGAGGCATTAACTTGAAGATGATACCTTAAAAAGATGGGATGTCATCCTCCAGGATATATCTCTGCAACCTGGAGGTCTAGAGTTTCTGGTTCCCAGACGGGGAGTGCTTCCACTAAGAAAATGGCCAGAGTTTGACTGAACTTTAAACTATGACTACTGCCCAGTCCCTGAAGACCTCTTGTGCCAAGAGAACAGTAGACAAAGAAAGGGGATAGCTGCCTCTCATCATCTTCAGAAGGAGTTAGGGCTGCTGTTACACAATACAGCTGAGGAAGAACAAGTTTGGCACCTAGGTGAACCACCATATCATGTACTGCAACATCCTTGTCCAATTACGGCAATAAGTGGATAAATGCAGGAGCCATGTCCTGAGAAGGCCATGATGTTCAGTCTCAGATATTTGGATAAGGGGCTGGGTCATGCCTTCTATAAGGCACTTAGACTATGAGAGGTGCCAGCAGAAGGGGAAGGGAATCTAGCACAGATGGTGAAGAAGGGGACTTATGAGTTATATCCTTGAGCAGATGTGTGTTTTCCTACATATGTATATAAAACAATAAGAATATTATACACAGCCATAATAGTAATATAACTCCATTAGGGTTCCTGGACCTGATTCCAACATGTTTTAAGTATGTGGGAGAGGATCTTCCCACACATAATACCAAGCAATCCTCGAACACCTGCAGGACGTTGGAGAACTCAACTCAATTCTGATGCTGTCTGGCCGGAGACCACACCAGATTCCCCAGGTTAAGGGCTCTGTCCTGCAAGACTGCCCTCCACCCTGCACTCCAGACACCGGTAGCAAGCCAAAGGCAGCTCCCTGTGCTTCTGACCTACCAGCTACAGATTGGGGGTTCCCAGGACCTCCCTTTGGGTTTGATTAATTTGCTAGAGTGGCTCACAGAACTCAGGAAAACACTTAGCTTACCAGTTTAATAAAGGACAACATAAAGGGTAAAAGTTCACATCCAGATGAAGAGATACACAGGGCAAGGTCCCAGATGAAGTAGCTCTATCCTCGTGGAGCTGAGGGCCTGACTTGGTGGCACATGGAGGCGTCCTGATTCCCCAAGCCTGGAAGCTCTCCATGACTGAGAAGCAGGACCCAACAGAGCAGAGAGCAGAGCTCTTCTCAGGACCTGTGTGAGGGCTTCACCGCATAGTCATGATTGACTGAATTATCAGCCATTGGCTGATTCAACCTCCAGCCCCCCCCTTGGGTGGGTGGGGTCCAAAAGTCTCTCATTAACGTGACAAAACACTTGTTTCAACTTTAAGACTCGCAGTGTTTTCAGAAATTGTGGATAAAGGTCAAATATGCCTGGGAAATATATATTTGGTCATATGAATGACCAAATATGTATTTCTTATAACTCATATCGCAATTCTTGAATAACTTGAAGAGTTACAATACTTGAGTAATTAGCACGATGTACAGTTAATTCTATTAGTCTTCCTCTTGTGAATTTCCCCAGAAAAGAGAAAAGGTAGAATCCTGAAGGAACTCAGCTATACTGGACACGGTAGTGCACCACCTGAATCCACCGAGGCACTCATTCCCCAAGCTGCCTGCGGTCATGACTGCTGATAGTAGACAGCTGGCTCTCTCTTTAAGAACCGCTTCTGGTGGAGGGTGCCTTACCCAACGTTATATTCCCTGTACATAAGTAGTCCGCATGCAACATTTGGTAGCTGTGGGGTTAAAAGGCCTGGTGCCTTTAACTCCACCTGGGACATCTCTGAAGAGCCCACCCAGCTCCCCAGCCTCTGATGAACTTGCACCAGTTTAACTTCTCCCTCCCTTGCCTCGCTCCTTCTCTGGTAAGGAGTGCAAGGGTGTAAGCTCCCACATAGGAATTCCCTATCTCAGAGTCTATTTCTAGCAAACCCAAACCAAGACAAGGTTTACTGTGGAACTTGAGAAAATGATCCTAAACTTCATATGAAAGTGGGAAATCCAAGAATAATCAAGAAATTCTCAAAGAAGAACAAAGTTGGGAGGCAGGTGATGGTGTTGGGGCAGGGAGGGGAGCTGTACCATCAGATATCAAAACCCATCCTAAAGATGTAGGAAACAAGACCATAATTTTGCTAAAGAAATAAATAATCTTTGTAGAAGAATAGAGAACTGGTAACAGAGCAAAACACACATACAAACTTGAATTGTGAGAGTGGGTCTTAGAGATCACTGAAGGAAAGATGGACTGGTTAGAAAAAGTGTTGTGAGAATTCACAGTCTCATGCCATATCAAATCCAAGTGGATTAATAAATTAAATGTAGAAGACAAAACTAAAACTTTTAGATGATAACAGAGGATGTCATCTTTATGACATCAGGATAGGAAAGGATTTGTTAAACCAGATACAAGAAAGCACAAACCATAAGAAAAAGATTAATAAGTTTGACTATATTAAAATGAAAAACTTCCTGTCATCAAAAATCACCATAAACAAAATGAAAAATAATTCACAAACTAGACAAATATATTTAAATCGATACAACTACAGAGAATTAGTGTTCAGAATATAGAGAGAAATCCTGCAGACCAATAAAACCTCCATATTTGAAACAAAAGACACAAGCGGATTATCTTTTAAAACATGAACATAAATTCTTTAAAAACAGTTTATAATAAAATGGGAGGTGCCTAAAAATTTATACCACCCAGATATATACAAGTTTAGCCAGGGAAGGAGTTTGTTGATTTTCAGACTCTGAATGTAGACCTCTACTCATGTATTTTGTTTGTCTATGTAGACTTCCTTATCGTTTCCCAATGATTTCAATCCTCACTAAAATCTCATCTTAAAAAATACTCTTCCATGGACATACAATAGGGAAATGACAGCCTCTTCAACAACTGCTGTTGGCAAAACTGGACAGCTACATGCAAGAGAATGAAACTGGACTATTGTCTAACCCCATACACAAAAGTAAATTCAAAATGGATCAAAGACTTGAATGTAAGTCATGTAACCATAAAACTCTTAGAAAAAAACATAGGAAAAAATCTCCTGAATAGAAACATTAACAACTTTTTCCTGAGTGCATCTCCTCAGGCAAGGGAAACAAAAGCAAAAATGGACACGTGGGACTACATCAAGCTAAAAAGCTTCTGTACAGCAAAGGACACCATAAGCAGAATAAAAAGTCATTCTATGGTATGGGAGAATATATTTACAAACAACATATCTGACAAGGGGTTAACATACAAAATATATAAGGAACTCACATGCCTCAACACTGAAAAAGCAAATGACCCGATTAAAAAATAGACAGAGGATATGAACAGACACTTCTCCAAAGAAGAAATTCAGATGGCCAACAGGCACATGAAAAGATGCTCCACATTGCTAATTATCAGGGAAATGCAAATTAAAACCACAATGAGATATCACCTCACATCAGTTAGGATGGCCAACATCGAGAAAACTAAGAAAAACAAATGCTGGCGAGGATGCGGCGAAAGGAGAACTCTCCTACACTGCTGGTGGGAATGTAAGCTAGTTCAACCATTGTGGAAAGCAATATGGAGGTTCCTCAAAAACTAAAAATAGAAACAGCATTTGACCAGGGAATTCCACCCCTAGGAATTTACCCAAAGAATGTAATTTCTCAGACTCAAAAAGACATATGCACCGCTATGTTTATTGCAGCACTATTTACAATAGCCGAGATATGGAAGCAACCTAAGTGTCCATCAGTAGATGAATGGATAAAGAAGATATGGTCCATATACACAATGGGATACTATTCAGCCATAAGAAAGAAACATATCCTGCCATTTGCAACAACATGGATTGAACTGGAGGGTATTATGCTCAATGAAATAAGCCAGGCAAAGACAAGTACCAAATGATTTCCCCTATTTGTGCAGTATAGCATCGAAGCAAAACTGAAGGAACAAAACAGCAGCAGACTCCCAAACTCCAAGAAGGGACTAGAGGTTACCAAAGGGGAGAGATGGGGGAGAGAGGGTGGACAGGGAGGGAGAAGGGGACTGAAGGGTGTTATGATTAGCACACATGGTGTGGGGGAGATCATGGGGAAGACACTGTAGCACAGAGAAGACAAGTAGTGACTCTGTGGCATCTCACTATCCTGAAGGACAGTGACTGCAATGGGGTATGGGGGGGACTCGATAATATGGGTGAATGTAGTAACCACATTGTTTTTCATGTGAAACTTTCATAAGAGTGTATATCAATAACACCTTAATTTTAAAAAAGTAGAAGTAAAAAAATTCTTAACATATTTAACTTTTAAGTAAAAGTTGGTTTCATTCTAATTAGAATTTCAAGCGCAATTGTTGAAAAATTACAATTAACCAAAATTAATTATGATTCTTATTCTTTCATTAAAATTAATGAATTAAAATTCTGCTGTGCTTAAGAGGTACACATGTGAGTGTGATATCTGTGAAAATGCATTTATGTTTATGCACTGTAAATATTAGAATTTCTTTTAAAAAATCAGGCACAGGGAATTCCTGATTCAGTAGATCTGAACTCTGTGATATAAACTAACCAGGGAGTATCAACTAGTATTTGGCCACCCTCCTCTCATTTCCCATTAGTCTAGAAATATCAGGTATGTTACACATGTTCTGCCTCTTCTCTCACACTCAGTCCTTGGCACTTACCACTAACATTCAGCATCTTCTCTAACAGGATATCAACTCTCTGTCTCAACGTTTCTACACCGAGTGCTCCAGGCAGCCATTATCAAGTCTTCAGAGTTAGCAAAATAAATGACACTTAGTTGTCATCTCTATTCTAGACCAAGCAGCAAAATAAAATAGATACGTTTCATTTTGTCTTTCAGGAACATTCTGTCCCTACAAATAACAAAAGTATTTTTTCTTGTTCCCGAGCACCACTATTTTCGATCCTAAGCACCAAACCCACAATCAGAAGGACTTTGAATGAACGTTGGCACATACTGCCATCTTCTAATACTAGAAGAGTTTGTTTTTGTAAAAGCCAATCTTATTTTTAGTTGTAGTCACTTTAGTCACTTTAACCAAAATTATGTAAACTTTCTAAATAGACTAAATAGTCTAAAAATACAGAGAAACACCAGCCTCCACACCAACCAAGTCACAATATGGGTGTCTGACCTAAACCCACATAATGAGAATGATGGGAAGGTCATTTATCAAACTGTGACCATAACATACTCCCATCACTATGTCTAAACCAAAGGCAGCTAAGATGGCTGTTACTCAGAGTGATTCCATTATCTTTGGGGGAGCATTTCATCCTTACATACATATAAATGCATATCAGACTTAAAATATAAGTTCAATTATATCAATGTGTCTTTTGCATATTTTTCCATACTTTGGAAAATGGTGAACTATTCCCAAATCTGTAACTACGTTTTCAGAATATCCCTTGAAAAAATATGAGTGTGTGTTGTGAAAAAAGAATTTGTCTCAATTTATTTGTTACCACTTAGAGCATTACCACTTGCCTACTAATGCAGCTTTGGATACGTTGAATCCTAATTGAATGACTTTGACTGTTAGGAAGAATGGTGAAGCTAAGTACATTGAACACTATGATATAGGCAAAGTTTGTCCATATTTGCTATATTTGAAAATTTAGTACCCATCAGGCCTCTTCTCTAAGCATTTAATGCTATACCCCTGAGCTCATGAGCATATTGGCTCAGTTCCCAAATTCTGTCTGGCTGTCTCTTTCTCCTCTCCTCCTGCAGCCTGGGCTAACGGAGGTCCTACTAATGATGCCTTTAAGTTATTGAAGCATATTTAGTAAAATAGAGAAATGCGTTTTCCCTTTTGTTATCACTTGCCATTGGAAGAAGAAGCAAAGCTAAGCTGCTGCTTTATACCTGCTACACTGTTTGTATTTAATTCAAAATATTTTGGTTTGGACAATTTGGTGTATGTGTATGTAAGCTGTCTTCAGTCTACAGCCTAGAGAAGTTTTCACACTCCATGGTGGGTTAGCCCTTGAGAGACCCTATCAGGTGTCCATTCTTCAGAAACAAATGCAAAAAATACTTTAAATTGCAACCTCTAAATTCCACCATTGCATTTGCTGATTAGAAATTAATTTTCATTGGTGAAATGAGTGGTGTTCAAGACATGTGATTAGCAAGGAAGATTAGTGTGTGCCCCTCCACCCTTCCAAAATTAGGGGGTAAGAATCTGGTGAACCCATCATCTCAACACTTTCGCAGCAAATAAAGCCTTAGGATTAGAACTACATAGCCCACCACAGCCCCACCCCTCCTCCACAACCACTCTTTGGAGGATTTTGTCATCTTTACTGGCTGAAATACAAATGATCTTATTGCCAACTTTTTTTTTTTTGCTTTTCCTTGCAATAAACCTTTAAAACAAGGTGCTCTCAGAGTGTGGTAAGGACAGAGAGTAGGGACTTTAGAGTGCTTCGCAGAGGAGCTTGACTGTTTTGGTGACCATTCATCAATGCACATGTGAAAAATTCAGTTGCAGACTAGCTTTCATTATAACATATCATTGTAGGGCTGGAGGAAGGAGTCATAGTTCCTTTCCCTTCTAGTTATTAAAAGCTACTCATATTTATCAAAGAACCAGAGATTGTCTTATGACTGCTCTTAACAACTTGTGTATGACTATAAAAACATAAAATAAACAATAATATCTATTGATGGCATCAATGTGGTGGAAATGTAAATGGTTACAGTCTCTTTGGAAAACAACTGACTATATTTATTAAAATTAAAAAATTTCATAATGCTTCAGTCCAACAGTCTAATTTTTGGGATCCTATCTCATGCATATAAGAATATTAGAATACATAAAGGGAAATATGTAAAAAGTAAAATGATTGCAACATTGCTTAAACATGGCAAAAAATTAAGGGTAAGCAAGATGAATGTCAACGAAATGGAAAACAGTTAAATAAATTATGCCTGGTTATTATGCAATATTAACAACTGTTATTAAAGAGTAATTAAGCTACGTGAACTAACTTGGGACTTGGGGTGTCCCACAATATGCTGAATGAGGAAAATGGCTCATAGAGTACTTAATATTCTGTTTTTGTAAACAATGACAAAAAGTGTATGGAATGTGCATGTACATAAAATTACAAAAGGATACATAGTGTGGGGGGTGGAAGGGACAATGAGAGTGAAGGGTAGGGTGGGGAAAGGAGGTAAGTAGAAAATCAGGGAGGATTGGGAGAAGACTTAAGAATCCGTAATACGATATGATTTGTATGAAGTTATATGTGCATATGTGTGCTTGCAGAAATGAGAAGAACAAGGTGAATCACTGCATACTGACTTATAGGGATGTCCATGGGGTATTAAAGAGAAAAAATAAGCATCTAGTAATGGGTATCTTATGATTCTATTTCAGGATAAAGGGAATAAATCTCACTTCTGTACAGACATATCTGTGACTGTGTGTGCTTGCATGAGCAAAATAAGGATGTGGAAAGATACACAAGACGATCTCCAGGAGCTGACCTTGGTGTGGGGTGGCTTAATAGGGTGTGGGCTGCTGGGATGGGTCATAGTTTGCTTTGCCCATTTTTGAAGTGCACTATATTGTTCCACTTATTATAACACAAATGTATTAATTGAGCAATTTGAAAAGAAGCAAAATATGCAAATTGTGGATTCTGGGTATTTGAACAGTTTTCTAACTAATTCTTGGGGTTCTTGGGAGAAAAAAGGCAAATCTTTTAAAATCAATTTTTATTTAAATAATTTCTTTAACCATTAAATCATCATTAAATTCACCCATGTACTGAATCCTTACTGGAAATCTTTAAGTTCCTTTTTTTGGACAACGAGTGCTTAAAGTTAATTCAAATATAGTACTGAAATTCTTAAGCAACTTCTTAACTACAGCAGTCAAAGTAAATCATGTTCATTGTCATGTAATCGTGTTCACTGCCATTCTTGCGTAGGAATAACACTTTTGGCTTTTGAGAGCTATCAAAAAATAGCATTTTATGGAGCTGTTAATATATGCCAAGTATCATGCTTTTTTTTTTTGAGGTCTAATTTACATATAGTAAAATTCACCCTCTAGTTCCTTCAAGGAACAGATGCCAAGGTGGGAATAAATATGCATTATATTGGTGAATGTTTATTGTTGTTTCTGTTCTTTTTAATTTTAGCCATTGTAACAGTTTAGTTATTTCCCACTGATATCTTTTACATAGAACTATAAACACCCTGTATAAACAGCCCTATACAGCAGGTGGAATCTACTGAACATATTTATTTTAAATAGCTTGCCCACAGCAACTCAGAACTGGCCTGATCCTTAAAGTGCTGCCTATGACCACATGTGACCTCATATTTCTAGGATTCTGAGTCCCCCACTTAGTGATGGGTGGTTGTGCATTACTTACTCAGAAGCAGTGGGGCATGGAATATCTTTCCTGGGTATTTCCTCAGGTCAAGGGGGTGATCAGTATCACAAAAAGTTTTGAAGCTTTTTGCAGGCTTTTTTCATCTTTGCATAATGAGGCTATAAAAGAGAAGAGAAGTAGAAAATGGAGATGAAAATCATCCAAACTCTGTTTGGTAAGCACATAAGCTTAAATTAAGTTTGATGGAGATCGAGGGAAAAAATTATTGAAAAATAATATCAGAAGTAAGCTGAGTGAGGCTACTGTAAAATGAGTTAAGTTCATTAAAGTTAATGTTCTCTGATGTGCTTTGCTTTATATGTAGTGATGACATTAGTGAACATGAGTTTTTTTTTAGGACTATAGCATAAAATGCAGAAGAAACAATGTGTGAACGATGTTCAGTCTATCTTTATGATTGTGATTCTTGTTAAATTAGTAGAATACTGAAAACTAGCATTATTTATTATGATGTGACTTCTTAAGAATTCATCTGAAGGAAGGTGGGGTGGAAGGGAAGTTAAGCAAAACCTTTGTGGAGTTTTTAATGCTGCCTTTGGTCTTTTGTTTTTGGCAGGGGTTAGAGTACAGTTAGGGAAAATAAGAAGTGGTAGAGAAATGGATTGTGTTATTCAGGGATAAATAACTGAGTAATATGGCCTCAGTGAGAACAAGGGTCAAGGTTGGAGGGTACTGTGAGAGAACGTGAGCTGAAAGATATTCCATTTTTGGTTTTTGTATTTTTTGCTTTTTAAATCTCAAGTTACATTTGAAGGTGTATTTATCCAGCTAGAAGATTATCAGTAGAATACAGAAATTGGTCTTTATTTCAGACTTCTTGTGTGTGTGCATGTGTAAACTGGCAAGCCATAGCTCTAATGAGCTTAGAAAAGACAGACCAGCTTCCATCTAACCATAGCATCAGTGTTTATCGACCTCTCCCATAATTAAAATCAGATGTTGGACCACAAACAACGGATGAGGCTTTGCTTACTTTAATAATTACTGCTTGTAACCTAACTTTATGGCCACTGAAGTGCCACTGGCTCTGTGAGTCAAATCAGTAGGGAGAAAGAAAGACTTCAGTGTCAGAAGCCACCTTAGGCATTTAAGCTGACTCCACAATTTATGAAAACATTCATACAAATAAATTCCAACCTCAAATATTTTTTTCCTAACTCAGGTTCATCATATTGCAAGATAATCATTAATTCTAGTTTACTGAATAACTCAAGAGACTGAAAATGTGTATTCATTTGCTTAAAGTGCAAATGACCTGGGAAACTTCACCTAGATGTTTTCATTAGTATTTTGGAAAATTATGTGATTACCATTATTCAATGTTTAATTATCAGACACTTTCTAAATAGTATGAAATGTCAAATCAAATCTAAATTCTCTAAATTTTAAATTGCTTAATTAGTTGCACTAAGATTAACATTATTCTATTGCTACAGGAATAGATTAACAGGAAGAAATTATGCAGAGCTAACTTCCTAGACTATTGAAAGGAGGGTGTAATTTCAACCATATTTCCATACGTTCAAAATGAGAAGTTAATTTCATTTCTCAGGTGAACAAAACTCTTTTTATTGAAGTGCCAATCTATTATAGAATTACAAACTTACTGTATGCTAGAAAAAGACTGAAGACTTGATTTAGAGTATAAAAATAAACTACTGGCGAAATACAAAAATGAATACATTTTAGATAAGTGATTCCATTCAATTACACATTTAATTGAGATACTTCGGATTCCCAAACATAAGTTTACTTTTTTCCTCCCAACTTGGTCAGCTTTGATTTAATAGGCACTGTATGCCTTATTCTACATTTTCACTCTACTGGGATGGATATCATATTAATGCAATTATAGTTTTAAATTCCATTAACACACTCTATCTTACAGTATTTTCTGTCTTTATGCATCAAGCAAGGGAACTACTTGAAGACCTTACTTCTTGGTTAGGTGGATGGAAGCATTGCTCCAGAGGAGTCTAATGTATGGTAATGAGTCTATGAACAATTTGATAAATATTCAACAGAAGGCTGCAGGATATTTACTCAAGTGCATGAGAACACAATGCAATGATAGGAGGAAGAGAAACTTATAGAAGAAATAAAATGAAACCAGCTTATGTAGAGATAATAATTCAATACTCTTTTATTGGTTTGTGTCTCAAATCTATTTTAAGGAGGACACTATTTAGAATGATAACATATGTTGCTAGCATTCTTTCCACAGCTAGTGAACACAGCTGATGAATTTTCAAGTTCTTAATAATATTTGTAGGAAAAAAGGCCAGCCTTTTCTCTGTATTACATGGTCTAAACTTGTAAATAGCATGACTTGATTTTCAGTGATTGGGTCATGCCCTGTAGATTCATCAATTCATTATTACTATATATTTTGTCAAGATAAAAGAAGTTTAGTGTGATTCCAGAAGTAAATTATTCATCTTGATATAAGGCCCTGAGAGAGTTAAAAATTAAACTAGAATAGAAACTTTTGTTTTATAAATCAAAGAAATAATGTAAAAACAGTAGTTTAATATTGCTTCTGCATCACCTATTCCTTTCAGAATAAGAATCTCATGAAATATCCAGACTTCCCCAGAAAAAAGAGGCATATTCAAATTAAGTTTTATATACAACTTCTCTGTAAGCTTGTCCTTTGACACCAAAGCTTAAAAACTTTTTATGCAAAAGTTGGGACCAAGTTAAAGAATGCATGTGTGCAATAAGAATCTCTGCATAATTATGTTTATTGTTATAAGACTGAGCCATAATTCAGCTCAGATTCCTAGCAGCCAGGGAGAAATTGAAAATCTAGTTATAATGGCTCTCACCAAGGAAAGGGAACATGGGTCTTAGAGAAAACAAAGCTATGACTAGCAATGAAATACAAATAATTTCCCCTGGGACTGTTTTGTAAACTTTACTTTGGAAACTGCATAATCTCAAATGCCCTAGTAAGTTTCATGTAATTTCTTATTTTGGTCACTTAAGAAAATAAGAGCACATTAAGATTACTAGGAAACAGGCATTCTGTTATCTGAATCATAGAGAATGTGCATTCAACTCATCCAGTTGTTAGTCACTTCTCTCCTTGGACTGTGAACCCTAAAATTTTACTTCTCACTTGAAGTTGGGCTCTTGATAAGTGCAATTCAGATATCAGAAGAGAGGAAAGAAGAAATGACATATGTATAATAAGAGTCCCACAAAGAAGAAAAACAATGCAAGAGAGATATTTTAAAAACCTGTAATTAAGAGTGACGCTTCTATATATGTATGAAAGTACATGATGAGAAGGCCACTATGTACCTGGGAAACTGAGAACACTGAAAAAGTCTAATGAAATAATTGGTCATTAAAGAAATGATTAAATTCTTTTGACATCCAGACAAAACATCTGAGATACTTATAACTGAAAGAAAACCAAATTTTCAGGAATTTCCAATAGCAGCGTTTCATGCCTTCTGGGGTAAACCAAAAAATAAAATCTGAGCCAAATGTTTTATATTCAGATAAATGGTTTTTCAAGTATGAAGTCAAACTCTTCAATATCCCATGAGTTATTTCTGAGGTGTTCACTGAAGAGTAACCTTCAGACAATTAAAATGACTGGAGAATATCAATTTAAGAACTGTTGGTGAGCATTTGCATATAGTTAATTCTAGCACCATGAATAAATGATGGTATAAGGAAAGAAATATGTAATGCATATAATAGTTATACAAACCAATCCTAATGTTGACATCTCCCCTAAGGGTAGAGATAATAGGATAAAGGAAGAGTAATAGAAGGTAGAATTCTTTGAACATAATTGTTTTATAGAATTGAATTTCAAAATATAAGCTTTTTATTTAACAAAAATTTAAATCTCCAAACATTAAGATGAAATTATTGAATCTAAATAGATTAACTAATTAGTCACTGGTGTAACCACATAAAAGTGAAAAAGTGAATCCAAGTAACTTTAAAGAAGTTTTTTTTTTAATTTTTTAATTTTGGTATCATTAATCTACAATTACATGAAGAACATTATGTTTACTAGGCTCCCCCCTTCACCAAGTCCCCCCCATGTACCCCTTCACAGACACTGTCCATCAGAGTAGTAAGATACTGTAAAATCACTACTTGTCTTCTCTGTGTTGCACAGCCCTCCCCGTGCCCCCCCAATATACATGCTAATCGTAATGCCCCCTTTCTTTTTCCCCAGCCTTGTCCCTCCCTTCCTACCCATCCTCCCCAGTCCCTTTCCCTTTGGTAACTATTAGTCCATTCTTGGGTTCTGTGATTCTGCTGCTGCTTTGTTCCTTCAGTTTTCCTTTGTTCTTATACTCCACATATGAGTGAAATCATTTGGTACTTGTCTTTCTCTGCCTGGCTTATTTCACTGAGCATAATACCCTCTAGCTCCATCCATGTTGTTGCAAACTGTAGGATCTGTTTTTTTCTTATGGCTGAGTAGAGTTTTAACTGTACATCACAATATATGCCATAAGGACAAAAACTACTAGAAGAAATTTTAAATTGAATTTTAAACAGTTTTCAGGATTCAAATTATAGGTGGTAGTGATGGTTTTGTAATTCAAAAAATGTGTGTATACAGTATAATTCTGTGATATTATAATCTTATTTTTTAGTGTCCTTCACAAGCAACATTCATGACAAGGGAGAAAGGAAAAACAGATGTCAGAAAGAAGAGTTTCAATTAAGAACTCTAAGTCCGGAATTTCCATTATCAATATAAATTGACATTTTCTGCTTGAAAAACACTAATTTCAAATTTCTCAACTGTAAAGTCCTAGAAATAATGATGTAGCATGCAACAATGAGTATCTTCAGCACCTATAACTTGGTGTTGAAATCCAATTTTCTTCTGAGAAGAATCAGTGCTCCTTGGAGAAATGACTAATTCCACGTCCAAGCGGCAAATATACAAGATTATTTTGGAAACTCTTGTCACATCAGATATAAAGAAGCTATCAAAGATCACTTTGTGTCAAAGACTTGGGAATCAGTTTTCATAAACTATCAAAGATAAGGCAATATTAAGATGAAAGAGGAAAAACTTCAGAACATTGAAATACATCAAATATTTAAATCTGTGAGTTCATAATGATAACTTAAAAAATAACTGGTCAGCCATTAGAAGACACTAGTGAACCAACTCATTATTTTGAAAACTCATGAACAAAGAATTACTGGATAATCAAATACAGTAAGAGTAAGGTTTTTTTATTGTGGTATTTCAGCAAATAACTGAAAACAAAATATAGAGTTGGAATATAATCTTTTGTAACCCAAAGTGAATTAATGGATGTAGGCACTGAGCATCAGTTACTGATAATATCAAAAAGAGAAAGACAATCAGACATTAGATGTTTCCTGATGGAGGAGCAAAGCACCTCCTGAGAAGGAGTCTTTTCAGAAAATCAAACATGAATCTGGTCAGTACTCCCAATCCAATTACAAATTTATAGAAAATTCAGAGAAAAGAGAAACATGTTAAACTATACTATGGGAATGTAATAAGCAAAATCCTACAGGACAAACAATTGAGTTTCTTCAGCAAATAGCAAAAAGGACAAGAAAGATGGAAGGGGACACCAACAGGTGAAAGGAGATGTAAAAGGATTATGTTGACTGATCATTATATGTAGGACTTATTTGGATCCTGATTCAAACTAGAAAAATTTGTGACATTAAAGATATAATTGTAATCTGAACATTGACTAAATATTTGATGACATTCAGAATTATTAATTTTTTGATATACAATCATAATATTGTTATGTAGAAAGAGTCTTTTTCTTGTAGATTTACCTACTGCAATGTTTGCTTACAAAATAAAATGTTTGGAATTTGCTACAAAATAATTTGGGAAGGTGAATGTGGGTAAGGGTACACATGAAAACATTTTGTTGAAGCTGAATAATGGCACAAAGGCAGTTTATTACATTATTCTTTATATAATTTTTGAAATGTTCAAAATTAAAGCATTTAAAATAAAAACATGCATCTGGTAGCTTTGCCTGCATGCATTGCCATGCCCTGTTGGCACTGGAAAGATTTGCAGTTTTCTTCATTAGGAGCTGTTTCTCTTACCCCCGGTGTCTGTGAGAAGCAGTCCATGTTGCATGTGATCCCAGAGAGGGTTAAAGAGAGCTAGCAACAATACATCTGGGGTGCATTAGCTATATTAAGGACAAGCCAGCATGAAAAGGGACCCGGAAGAAGCAGCTGCATACTCTCTGGTCAAGCCTTGAGGTCATCTGAATTAAGGATTGTGGTTTATAGTCTAGCAAAGGACATGTATCATTTCAGTGCTTGTTTCAAACTCCAGCACAAGAGTTCCTTTGGTTTGGACTTAGATCAAAACTGAGTAGAATACTTTACTCTCAATAAAGCAAGCTTAAATGTTTTATATCACAACACCTTTCAGGGAAGAATAAACAGGAATTACATTTATAGTAACAAAAACATTACTTTTGGATTTTTCTATGTTGCAAAAACTTCTATCAGTCATGTATGTGAATGGAGTGACACACACTTCTTTTGATTGTCTATCAGTCAACAAATACCTCCAGTACTTATTATGTTGTGAAACTATGCAAAGCATAAGAATTACTATAAAGGCATGATAGGATTATAGGGGTATTATAGTTTCATGGAAACTGGGACTTTGAAATAAAACAAAAATTTTCTAAAATCTGACTGCCATTTCTGAATTTGTTGGGCTAGGCTGTGTCTATACTTTGGTCCCCACATCTGTGAAGTAGGATTGTAGTGGTGTTTAAGATACTACCTAAAGCAGCACACCATAGTGCACATTCAATTGTGGAAGACATTTTCACATTCATTTTCTTATGAGCTGATCAGCAACTTCTGCCACTTGCCTTTGAGTAAAGTGACCTTTAAGTATTAGACATTTTTCTTCTTATGTAAACACCACAACCGTGGGTGGCTCTCCTAGTCTGCCAGCTCAATTTCTTTTGAAGAAAAAACATGAAAGGAGTCAACAGTAACAATCACAGTTAGTTTTTTTCTCTTAATGGTAAAACAATTCCATTAACATTTAGTGGTTGTTTAGAAATTCACAGATGCAATGCAATCCCCATCAAAATACCAACAACGTTCTTCAATGAACTAGAACAAATAGCTCTAAAATTCATATGGAACCACAAAAGACCCCCAAATAGCCAAAGAAATCCTAAGAAGAAGAACAAAGCTGGGGGGATTATACTCCCTGACTTCAGGCTCTACTACAAAGCCACAATAATCAAAACAATTTCGCACTGGTGCAAGAACAGACCCATAGATCTATGGAACAGAACAGAGAGCCCAGATATAAACCCACGCATATATGGTCAATTAATATATGACAAAGGAGCCATGGATACACAATGGGGAAAAGACAGCCTCTTCAACATCTGGTGTTGGTAAAACTGGACAGCTACATGTAAGAGAATGAAACTGGATAATTGTCTAACTGCATACACAAAAGTAAAATCAAAACAGATCAAAGACCTGAATGTTAGTTATGAAACCATAAAACTCTTAGAAGAGAACATAGGCAAAAATCTCTTGAATGTAAGCATGACCAACTTTTTCCTGAACATATAGCCTCAGGCAAGGGTAACCAAAGCAAAAATGAACAAATGGGAACACATCAAAATAGAAAGCTTCTGTACAGCAAAGGACACCATCATCAGAACAAAGAGGCACCCTCCAGTATGTGAGAATATATTCATAAATGACTCATAAGGGGCTAACATACAAAATACAGAAAGAACTCATATGCCTCAACATCCAAAAAATAAATAACCCAATTAAGAAATGGGCACAAGACCTGAACAGACACTTCTCCAAAGGAGAAATACAAATGGCTAACAGGCACATAAAAAGATGATCCTCATCACTAATCACCAGGGAAATGCAAATTAAAACCACAATGAAATATCACCTCACCCATTTAGGATGGTCACTATCCAAAAGACAAGAAATAACAAATTCTGCTGAGGATACAGAGAAATGGGAACCCTCCTACACTGTTGGTGGAAAAGTAAACTGGTGCAACTGTTGTAGAAAGCAATATGGAGGTTCTTTAAAAAACTAAAAATAGAAATACCATTTGACCCAGTAATTCCACTCCTAGGAATTTATACCCACCCAAAAACACAAAGTCCCTGATTCAAAAAGACATATGCACCCCTATGTTTTTCACTGCACTATTTGCAATAGCTAAGATAAAGAAGCAACCTAAGCATCTATCAATAGATAAATGGATTAAGGAGATGTGGTACATATACACAATGGCATATTATTCAGCCAAAAAAAAGAGAAGATATCCTTCTATTTGCAACAACATGGAAGGTGAAATAAGCCAGGCAGAGAAAGACAAATACCAAATGAACTTACTTATTTGTGGAGTATAAAAACAAAGCAAAACAGAAGGAACAAAATAGCAGTAGACTCATAGAGCCCAAGAAGGGACTAGTGGTTACAAAGGGGGAGGGACTCAGGTAGGCTGGGTGGGGAGGTGGGAGGGGATAAAGGAGAACAACAATTCACAATCACAATTTAAGTTGGTCACAGGGATAGTAGTACAGCACGGAGAATACAGTTAATGATTCTGTAACATCTTACTAGATTGATAGTGAACACACTAGAAGGGGTGAAGATTTAATAATAAGGGTAACTGTTGAACCACTGTGTCATATAATTGAAACCAACATAAGATCATATATCAATAATACTTCAATAAAAAAAAGTTAATGGCTGTTTGTACAACAATGTTTCAGGAAAACTCAAGCACAGGTTTTAATCTTTAATGCCATTAATCTAAGAGGAATGCAAAAGCAAGTGTAGTGGAATATGCTATTAGAGAAAACACGAGTCTGCCTTAGTCCTAATGCCACCCTTCAGCCATTCATAGTTTGAGCTAGGAGATGGCCTCTCTTCCTGATTTTGTCTTTTATAATTTAAAACAGCAGTGAATAATTACAATGTTCAAAGTGTTCCGATGCAATTTTAATACACTTAGCCTCATGTGCTTATAAGACCTGCCAGATATGTAAATTTCATTCAAACTACATGATAAAATAAGTTATGTCACTTACAGTAAAAGGAAGGCCAACAAGGGTTTTCCATCAATACATTTGGCATTTAATATAGTACAGAAGTTTCCGAAGCAAGAGGGCTGGTAGTTCAGGCAACACTAAAAGAAGGCCATGGAGCTACTTGGCAATACTGTGGACCCACTTTCATTCCTACCAGTCATTTCCTTGAATATTCCTATAATATTCTTGGGAAATACCATACTTTTTATTTTAGTCAGAACATTTATTATATAACCAATCCAAGTCCATTGCAGAAAAATTAGAAATAGTAAAGAAAAACAAAGCTGTCTGAAGCCCCACCATTCAGAGATAATTACCATTATTACATATTGATGTATCTCTATCCATATTTTATATGAACAAATGAATATATTTTTATAAAAATCTGACCAACCAGGGATGTTTTGTAACTTTTTTTTAGTTGATATTCTTTTGTGAATATTTTCAATGACATTTAGTATAGATCTACATGAACAACTGTGACAATCCAGCATTCTGTTATATGGGGACTTGTGTACTTAACCAACTTTCTGTTGCATATTTGATTTTGTTTTTTCTCTTATAAATATGTCCCTTGAGTGTATACCTTTATGCTAAGGAAACATGATGTGTGAAAATTCCCAGAAGTAGAATCTTAGTATGTTTTAAATTCCTCTTCCTAATCTCCCAGTTAGAGCTCCTTAAAAGGAATACTTTATTCTCTTTCCATGGTGGACTTTGCTATATCAGCAATACAGCATGTTAATGGGAAAAAGCCACAGAAGGTGGATGGCAATAGATTTTATTTTGTCCATAATTATTCTTGAATAAGTTTTCTGTCAAACAAGAAAATGCCCTTAGCTATCCTGTGTGACCATTGATGACCAAACCCGGCAATATACAGGGCACAGAGAGAGGTTGTCTGAGGTCTGCAACCTCACAGGTGCATCTGTGTTTGAGAATGAATCCATTTGACCAGATATTTTAGAAAGCTTTTGAGCAACCAAAAGTTTAACTCAGGTATAGCTTAGTTCTTCACAAAGCCAATGTACAACACTCCTCACACATCTTAAATTTTATATGAAATTTGACTTATCAAACATTGTAATGGGCACTTTGTTCATTGTGTGTCTCTGGCTCTTATTCATAAGCTTTTAACTTTTTATTTCTACTCTACCAAAGTCAGTCATTCCCATGAAGAAAACCAGAATAAAACATCCTGTTTCAACCTCCCTCAGATTCAGGGTACATTTCTGGTGTAAGTGATTATGCATAAGAAGTACATTTTTGGACTGAGGCTCTATAATTTTTAGTGACTAATTATAAAGAAAATATTTACAGGAAAATTTTTAGTTAATGTCTATGTAGTGTATACACACTGATACCCCAAGTCCAGCCTACATGTATTCTCAGTTTATAATACACTTTGGCATTACCTACCTCAAACACCTAATTTAGGAGGAGTTAGCTGATGGACAAAATTAGAATGAGGCCAACCTTCCCAACATACCACTCACATGTGCATCTCTGTTCACAGCTTGGGTTTGTTTGCATTTGATAGAAGATGAATGGTACCAACCCTGGCAAGTGGCGAGGTAAAGTAAGAATCGCAAAGTATGGAAAAATATTATTAGGATGCAGGAAGATCAGGACAGTGACAGAAGTGCAGAAACACACATGAGCCATGCTGATGCTGATGTCCGGGCAATCAAGATCTGGTATCAGAACAGTTGCCTAGATCAATAGCGTCCTTTATAGAAAAATGCTTTTCCCAGGTCTGCCCTGTCTTATACTACACCTGCTGTAGTACTGGAATTATGTCTGCAACCAACAGTCGGCAAGTCTGCAATCCTCCTTCACCTCTGCCTCTGGGCAGAGCTCTTCACACAGTGATTCAATCAGTAATAGCGTATTTCCTAGGGTGTGGAAGGAATAGCCTAGCAGCAGGCCAGTTATGTCATTTAATTTAGGTTCAGGTGAGGGTACTGGCCATAGGACCCTTCACTTTATCCACACCTACACTCAGGGAAAGTTTGACCAACCATTTGTTGACCATTTGTTAGTTATGCTAAAATTAGTTTATGTTTGTCCTGTTCGTTAGTTATGCTGAAATTGGTTGCATATGTCCCTCTGAAAATAATGGCTGGGTCAGAGCAGGAAAAAGAAAAGCATAACTAAAACAAAATGAAGCAAAAAGTCAGAATTCCTACAAAGGTCAGGCTCCTTTTCAATCCTGATTTGGCAGCGTGCTAGTGAGTAGCTGGGGATGTGGTTTTCTTGGCCGTGGGAGTCTCTGGGTCTACAGGAGCACAGCTGGAGGGAGTTTCATTGGAGCACATGTTTCAACAAACAGAGAAGCTTCATTAAGTCAGGTCAGTACCTGAGAAGCCCTTGCAGCAGAGAGCACCTGCTGTTTGGACTCACCTGCAGCTTGGTAGGTCAGCAAATCATGTCAAAGGTGAGAAGAGGTATGGTGTGCAATCTGAGCAGGTGTGCTTGGAACAGGGGAGCTGTCTCCATGCAGGCAGTGTCACTGGTCCCTGAGCCAAGGGCCCCAGTATCCATGTTGAATCCATTAGTGGTGGGGACTCACAGTGGGGGAAACCCCAGATAGCTATGGGACTGGAAGCTGCAATCCCAGTAATTTGGTGGGTTAACATCAGCCTAGAATTTGCAACTAGCATAGAGAATGTCAGTTTTGTAATTGGTACACAATACCACATTGGCCCAAGAAACGAGGTAGTTAAGGGAGAAAGTGGCAGAAGTAGCAACTAGGTGAAAGCTTGGATTTGAAATTGACAAATAGTCTAGGCAGTGCCACTAAAATTTATAATGAGCTGGAGAATCAAACCCAATCAGAACCTACTGTGCCTCCACTGAACCCTGATGACAGATTTGGATGGGGAAAATTCCCTGGGACCTCCACCGAGGGAGCCTCCCGCCAAGGTGACCAGCTGCTGGAATGCAGGTCTGGCTAAACTGGAAGGCAGTTCAGGATGCCCAAGAGAAGCCAAGTGGAAACAGACCCACAAGGCTTTGGAGAAGCCAAAATCAAGGCTGCCACACAGGTTGGGAACAGACTCTGCTCTAGCATCAAAGTACTGGTGGCCAGTGAACGCTCTTACGTAGTAGAGATAGACAGAATACAGTCTGCAGGAGTTCTCCTTCTGTTAGGACAGGTCCTGGGAGCCACAGGGCGTCCGAGAGGCAAAGAGAGCCCAGCTGTCAACTCCGACTGATAGTGGAGATTGGAGGAGTTAAAGAAAGACCCATTTTTGACAATGAAAAAGTGTTGGTAATCTGCCTTGTGACCCCTCTGTAACAGTGCCTGTATATACTTCAATGGGGATAGTAGAGCCCCCAGAGACATTTTGGAAGTTTCAGGAGGCTTTTCTTTGACCTTTTGTCACAGTGATTGGGAAACAGTTATGGATATATAGTGAGAGGGGTCAGAGACACAAGATGTCCTGCAATCAAATAATTGTCCCACTTCCTCCAAAACTTCCAAATTGTCTTGCTGGATATATACATAGACGAAAAAATTTGCCTAAAGTCTAATTTCTATTAACAAAATGTTCCTGTACAGTTTTAATATACATTGAATCTTCTGGGTAAAAATTGCAAATTAAGGAAAAACTGTATTTGCTTTGATTGGAATGATTCCATGAGCTGCTCACCATCTCAGAAACCACATCATGGACAGCAATGCTGCTCACAATATTTGGGCCACCTACACAACACATCTGGATTGTCAAAGTCTGTAGCTATCACATGTAGACAGTTCTATGCATAGTTGCAAACATCTGGATGTTTAATTATGGTTGTAGCCATACCTGCATCATTATAAGATTAATTAAATTAAAAACAAACAAACATATCATAGAGAAAATAAAGCCAAAAGTAGTCCTGAGAAAAAGTAGCAAAATTGATAAAACTCCTAGCAGAACTGATGAAAAACAGAGAAAAGATTCAAATTACTGATATCAGAAATGAAAAAGGAGGCACCATTAAAAACCATGCAGGCATTAAGAAGGCCATGAGTCAATTATTTAGATAATATACCAATTAACTTGAAAGTTCAGTTTGAAAAATGCTCAAATAGAAAAACTCAAATTACCAAAGTGTCACATGAAAAAAAGAAGATACAAATTGGCCTATATATATATATATATATATATATATATATATATATATATATATATATATATATATCTTTACTTATTTTTATTAAGATATGATTGATGTACACTCTTATGAAGGTTTCACATGGGAAACAATGTGGTTACTACATTTACCCATATTATCAAGTCCCCACCCATACCCCAATGCAGTCACTGTCCATCAGTGTAGTAAGATGCCACAGATTCACTATGTGCCTTCTCTGTGCTACACTATTCTCTCTGTGATCCCACACACCATGTGAACTAAACATAATACCCCTCAATCCCCTTCTCCCTCCCTCCCCAGCCACCCTCCCACACCCCTCCTCTTTGGTAACCACTAGTTCATTCTTGGAGTCTCCGAGTCTGCTGCTATTTTGTTCCTTCAGTTTTGCTTCATTGTTATACTCCACAAATGAGGGAAATCATTTGGTACTTGTCTTTCTCCGCCTGGCTTATTTCACTGAGCATAATGTCCTCCAGCTCCATCCATGTTGTTGCAAATGGTAGAATCTGTTTCTTTCTTACTGCCGAATAGTATTCCATTGTGTATATGTGCCACATCTTCTTTATCCATTCATCTACTGATGGACACTTAGGTTGCTTCCATATTTTGGTTATTGTAAAAAGTGCTGCGATAAACATAGGGGTGCATGTGTCTTTTTGAGTCTGAGAAGTTGTATTCTTTGAGTAAATTCCAAGAAGTGGGATTCCCAGGTCAAATGGTATTTCTACTTTTAGTTTTTTGAGGAACTTCCGTATCGCTTTCCACAATAGTTGAACTAGCTTACATTCCCACCAGCAGTGCAGGAGGGTTCCCTTTTCTCTGCATCCTCGCCAACATTTGTTGTTCTTAGTCTTCTTGATGCTGGCCATCCTTACAGGTGTGAGGTGATATCTCATTGGTTTTAATTTGCATTTCCCTGAGGAGTAGTGATGTGGAGCATCTTTTCATGTGTCTGTTGCCATCTGAATTTCTTCTTTGGAGAACTGTCTCTTCAGATCCTCTGCCCATTTGTTAATTGGGTTATGTGCTTTTTGGGTGTTGAGGCATGTGAGTTCTTTATATATTTTGTACATCAACCCCTTGTCAGATAAGTCATTTACAAATATATTCTCCCATACTATAGGATTCTTTTTTGTTCTGTTGATGGTGTCCTTTGCTGTACAGAAACTTTTTAGTTTGATATAGTCCAATGAGTTCATTTTTGCTTTTGTTTCCCTTGCAAACTGTCCTATATTAAATAAAATGAATTTGAAATTAAAACCCTTCCCAAAACACAAAATAACATATATTTTACCCAAGGTCTTCCACAGAATGGAGAAAAGGAAACTCCTCCAAACTTCTGTAATGAGTTGAGCATTTCCCTGACCTCCACAACCCAACAATAATTCTTTTTCTAAAATTGAAAATTAGGAACTAAGCTCTCTTCAAGTTAGGTAAATATTCTAAATAAAATAATCAGAAACACAATCAAGCTCTCTATAAAATGGGTGATATATCACAACCAAGAGGGAGTTACTCTGAAAATATAATGTTGAGTTAACATTTAATAATCAAGCAATGTACCTTAGCAGTTAACAGAAAAAAGGGAGAAAAGTAATGGTCATCTCAATAGAGGCATTAAATGTATTCGGTAAAATTCAACACCCATTCACAATAATGACAGATAGTATACAAGGAATGGAAAGGTCTTCTTTATATGACCATAAGTATCTCAAAAAAATACAAACAGTACCAATACAAACAAAAAAAAGAATCTTATCAAATTTAGACGTGAAATATTGAAAGCTTTTATCATGAGAATGGGAATAAGACACAGATGCCAGCTCTCCACTTAGTATCTAGGGCAGGCATCACAAACCCAAATGCCTGCAAGTTTCATAGCAATAGGGAGGGGTGGGGGTCTGTGGAACTTGAGAATCAATATTCTGCCAAAAGGCATTCAAATTCAATTACAAAACCAAACCAAACCAAACCAAGACAGAACAAAACAAAAATCATTGGACCAGCCAAACAAAATATCTGCAGGCCAGATTTAGTCTGCAGTTTGTGAATTGGTGAACTTGGTTGAGGTTGTTTTGGGCCCTGCAAATAAGAGAGTAAACTTCACATCTTAAGTGAAAACAATAATCAAGCCTATTACTACTGGAAGGAGGCCTTGCATTCTAATAGATGTCAAAGCCTTAAGCTAGACTTTGTCTTATTTGGAGAAGAGAGCTAAAAAGCAAGTCACATAACAGTAAGAAAGAATAAACGATACTAGGTGCGTGATACGGAAAGGGAGCCTTACACTGTGGGCCTTCAGGAGCAGTGATGGAACAGGAAAACCACTTGGTTAAAATTATCCCAAGAAATCCCCGGGGCACCTCTGCCTGAATTAGTCATATTGTACACAGGTGAAAGGAAGACAAGATAAAAAACACATTAGTGAGTTGGCGGATTTCATTATCCTCTCCTCTGCATTGCCGTTGGAAGTGCTCTGCGTGTAACAGCCACTGGTGAAGTCTTGGAATTTTTTTCTCTCCTGGTATCTACTGTCTTAGATGCCCACAGTGAATACGAATGGTCCTTTTTGCCCCTAGGCTGGTGTCATCAGCTTGCTTCTGAGCCCAGAGTTGCATACACAAGAAGGCAGAAGGTAGGCGGGCCATTTTGCGCAGAAAGAGCCACCTCTTGGGTGGTCCATTTTGCACACGTGTTAAGAATTAGCTTGACCCAGAACTGCCTCCCTCATTTCTGCAGGGAGAGGATCATGGAATTTGGTGCAGTGGCTTTGTGAATCTAAACTGACCTTGGCTTTTGTGTTTCCTTGGATAACCTTCTCTCAGCTTTGCAAAGGGGATGAGGTCTTTGCCTGCTTCTCAGAATGAGGTGGAGATTGCAGCAGATGCTGAAAGTCTAAACTTCATCTCCCATTGGTGCCTTTGCTGCTTGGCATGGGTTTCCCAGGTTGGCCAACTGACAGCTCCGAGAGCTCATGAGAGTCCTCAGAGGAAATCTCATCCCTGAGGCAAGACCTGCCACACTGCGGCCCAACGGAACTGGCCATCAGCACAAAGGTCAGTCTGACTGTCATCCACAGGCTCACTGCCAAGTCTGGTGCCCAGATGTGCCTATTTCCAGAAATGCTGGGGTTTGGGGAGTCCTTGACTGTGTATTTATGATGATAACTCTGTATTTTAGATAATGTTATGAATTCTTCTAGGTGTGTTCAGACTTTCTTGCCCCTCAGGTAACTAAGAACACTGGCCATCACCGAGAAAGAGCTTAACCAGGTGACACCAGGGACAAAGGGAGAGAATTAGATGCTATTTTCTACAAACTCCAACTTACCTTTGTTATAAACCACTTCCAATTGTCTCCAACTCATCAAGCGGCCTTTAGCTCCTCCCTGAAAAAAAAGTGGTAACAGAAGAAAAAATTTTCTTCTATTACAAGTCATTTCTAGAACAGTGCCTGGCAACAACACTTGGTTAGGTGTCTGACACGTAAGCTAGTTTTAGGGAGTTTATTACAGTCATTATTTAATTACTAACTTGCAGAAGCCTGGGTTTCAGAGTTCATATGCATGCTCAACTCACCAAAACATGACTCAAAACTGCAGGTGGCCTGTGGCTGTTTCCTATGAATGGTGTCATTTGTATCTGACCACACTTATTGGAAAGTGCCTCCAAATATGCCTTTGGCTAACATGAAATATTGAACTTTTGTTGACAGAATTTAAATTTCATGGAGGGAAAAATAGAAATTAGATTGGGAAAGAAGAAATAGATGTGAAGTTGGAGAAATTAGATTTATTATTCTGGATCTTGTGGGCAGAGATTGTAATTTACTTGTTAATTAATGTACCCTGTGCCTAAGAAGAGTACTATGGACAGGCTCTTTGTGAATGGTTGTTAATGACTTAGTGATGGGAAACTTTACTTTTGGAGCTAAGGAATCTCATTAAGAGTACTGTTGGGCTAGAGTGGCCCAAAATGTGAGCCAAATAATTATAAGCCACATATTTAAAATTCACATATATTAAGTACTTTAATAAATAGAAAAACAGAGACTTGAAAAATAATACTGGTTTTAAATCACCAAAATTCCATGGAAAAATACATGATATACCATGTGTTCCAGTGGTCTCTGCCCATCTGTAGGTGTGAACACCTGAAAAGGAGGTAGACTTTAGTTGTAAAGACAATGTGAGTATCTTCTAAGAGCAAGGCAGGTATTCTTACAAGACTGGTGATTGAAGCATGACAAATGCTTTCTTAACAGTAGATGTTTATTGTAGCTCTTTTTAGTGAATTATTATTTTGCAGTGGAAAAAGTGTTAATAATTGTAGCACCACTTTAGGGAAACTGCCTTCTACATTCTTTTTTATCTCTGTGATTCAGGTGGGCCTGACTCTAGCCCCAATCACACAAGTATAGAAAGCTACAGTTAATCCAAAGACTTTTACTGATGCCTTAAGAAAAGGGGTGGATTTGTTTGCATTGCTAAGAGAGTAGATTTTACAACTTCTCATTCCAAGAAAAATAATCTTGCAACCATGTATGGTGCTGGATACTAACTAGACTTACTGTGGTGTTCATTTCACAATATATACAAATACGGAATTGTTATGTTGCGCACCTGAAACTAATAGTGTTATAGGTCAATTTTAAGTCAGTAACAAATAAAATTGAAAGACAGCAACTAAAAAAATGGTATGAATATGTTTCACTGGAGTTGTGTAGGTGGCAGAATGAAGACTTGAGTGATTTGTGTCCATTTTATCACCAGGTGGGAAGAGTATTTTAGAGAATGAAGAACAACAAAAAAATGAGATAAGAGATGAATATGGATAGTTTTCTGTTCATATTGTGTGAGCATTTGGGTCCAGCTATACCTGAAGTATAGCTGTACTTTTAGTAGAAAATTTTTTATGCAAAAAAATTTATGTAATATTTTATTAATGTGTAATTTTTATTATGTAAAAAGTAACTTTTTATACTTTTCTAACAGATGACCATGTCTCCATTAGGTGAAATTAATGCTCTGCTTTAAAAGTATCTTTTGTAAGTAGAAAGTAATTTGAGACCTTATCAATCAACACAATTTTTTAAATGAAATCTCAAAGAGCTCAGAATACTTTTACACAAATTAGTTAAATGAAAGCCTGTTCCAGCTCTTAAAAAGGTAGAAGAGCTGTCTATAGGAGTAAAAAGACTATCTTGCATATAGAAATAGAGATTTCCTGAATTGAAAGCATTAACATAGGCACTAAAAACTTCACTTGCCTTGCAGTCACCTAATGTAGCCCCTCCTACACAGAGAGTTAGGTCAGGGAATCTGAAAAAGTTCCATTCTCTTATCTTCAATGCAAAGTCAGTGGAAGTCAAATGACCAGTCCAGCAGACACTTGAGAGCATCAGACCTTCCTGCTTCTTCCATTTTATCCCAGTTTCCTGAAGGTGGGGCTTCAACTCATGACACTTGGACCACAGCCTTTCTTCTCTTAGCTATTTCAGCTTCCTTTGAAGATTTCAATCACCCTTACATCCTGGCTAGCTTACACTCATAGCATTTGGCTACCATATTTGGGAGCTAGTGGGGATCTCTCTGCTCTTTGCTACCACATCGTCCCTCGTCATTTATCCTTAAAGCCCACCAGGTGAAATTAGGGGTTTAGTAGGCATATTCAACTGACACAACTTGCCCATAAAAATTGCCTCCAAAGACCCACAGCCTCTTGACATTGGGCTATAGTGTCCAAATCCCACATCCCCTAGTTCCTGTCTCTCCTTGAGAATCTTATCATTGTCCCCAGTTCTAGTCAAACTGGTGAGTTCTTCACACCAATAATGTTTCTGAAAAAAATGCCAGATGATTAAGTTTCTGTACAAAGGCACTAAAAATTAACAGAAGCAAGGGAACCATACTGAACAAAAATAAGTGCAGCATATCTCAACACAGTTTCCCCTGGCTACCAGAACCCCTAATCAAAATACTGCCCGTGCAAAGTAGAGTCCAGCCAGATTTGAGAGCTTTATTTTGAGGGGCAACTATTTCCATATGCAGATGATTTCTTATTTCTTTGGTCTATTTCAAATATACTTTGATTTATTATTCAATCCTATACATTCCTAACACCACACTGTCTAAATTACCGTAGCTTTTTAATAAATTCTGGAATTCGAGAAGGTAACTTATCTTACATTTCTTAAGAAAGTCTTGCAGTGTAGCTTAGAGAAGACAAATAGGGACTCTGTGGCATCTTACTACACTGATGGAGAGTGACTGCAATGAGGTATGGGGGGGACTTGATAATAAGGGTGAATGTAATAACCACATTGTTTTTCTTTTGAAACCTTCATAAGAGTGTATATCAGTGATACCTTAATAAAAAAATAATCATAACCTGAAACACTATTCTAAGAATCTGCAATAAAACAGATAATAAACCATTCTAGTTTCATTCAATCAAACAAGATAAACTATTAATCTACTTACACCAGCCCTATCAATGGGAAAATTAAATTCTAGGCAAAAATACAATACAAGTTACCTCAGAATAAAGCAATAAGCTTCAAACATTCTAACTTCTTGTTTTACTTTTATCCAAGGACATTACTAGTTGGCAGTCTATTTTTGGCTTGTAGATGGTACCTGAGAAGTCACAACTAGTAATTGTGAAGTTATGTTTCGTTTGTTGTATATTGAAGTTCATGTCATGCTCTCAGGATTAAAAGTTTTCATTGAAAAAAAAAAACGAAAGTCTTGGCTCTCTTAAAGCCTTTGCATTTCTATATAAACTTTACAATTTATCAAATTTAAAAAAATCTGTAAGATTTAAGATTGCATCATTTCATGAAGAATTGGTATATATAAGATTGAATATTCCAATCCACTTATGATAACACAATTTAGAAAAAGGTTTTCTTCTATTTCTCTTAGTGTTTGCAGTTTTCTGTATAGAAGTCTAGCACAATCTTAGATTTATTCCAAGATCTATATTGTGATGCTATTATAAAAGCTTTTGCTAAATTTAATTTCCTAATGCTTTCTGAAATATAGAAATGATTTTTAAGTATTTATTTCATATACAGTGTTCTTGTAAGATATTCTTTAATTCTCATGCTTTGTGAATTATTTAAATATTTCTTCATATATATTATCTGCATATAGTTTACTTTTTTTTTCATTTCCAAACTTTGTATCTTTCATGTCTTTTTTGTTGCCTTACTGCATTACTATGAACTTGACCAATTGTTGAATAGAAGTGATAACATCCTTGCCTTGTTCCCAATTTCAAAGGGATAATTTTCTTATGTCATCACATATTTGCTGCAGTTTTTCTGTTTTGTTTTTTTGTAGAATTTCATTATTAGATTCTTAAATGTCTGTTCTAAACTGGTTTGCTAAGAGTATATTTTTTAATAGTAAATTTAAGTTGTATTTCATCATGTAATTTTCTGTATCTGTCAAGATTATCATAGTTTTGTCCTTCAACTCATTAATGTGGCATGGTACTAGGAGCCAGATGCTGCTGTAGTGCTGAGTCTAAAGAATAAAAAAGTTCTGCCACAGCTAGGGGCTCAGTTTTATAAAGGAGATGTCACATTGTTTGCCTACCAGCAGTTATAAATAAGTGCATGTAAATCAAACCATAGATTTAAGGTACTTTTTGAGCACAAAATACCTGGATATGGATGTTCAGAGAAAGAGTTAGAAAAGCAATTGCATTTAAAATTATGTTATGAGCCTTAGCATTATTGCAACCCATTAGGCACTTACTATCTGCATAGTCTGACTTACTCTCAAAACAACCCTACTGTTTCCAGCTAACAGAGAGGAAACGGAAGTTCACAGTGGTTAAATGACTTGCCTAGTATTACACAGCTAATAAAGGCTGTTGATGGACTTCCAGCTTGCTCCAAACCCAAAGCTTGAACGTTTATCTTGGAGGAGTCAACATAACATAGGGGGTAAGGATTTGTACAGGGTTTGGTTTTGATAAACAATGTTTTAAAGTGATATTCTTATAGTTGGAAATAATAAAAGAAATTGTGCTGTGAACTATTTTATAGAGATTGTTCATGTGAAGAATTATAAAGCCTGAAATTCTTTTATTCTGGATACTCTCACGTAAGTATCTCTACATGAAATAACAATTGTGTGCCTTTGCTACTGTGGGCTGAGCAAAGGGTTGAAGGCTTGCATGTCTTGTGATGAAATAAATTCTGTAGTTCCCCTCATTCCTTACTATGTGAAAACTGTGACTGTTTTCATAGTAGTCTTTAGAATAGTGTCTGTCACTTTAGACATTTGTTAACTACTCTAAATGATGATGCTCTATGATAACATCACATTTTTTTAACTTTCCTTCTGCACTTCTATTCCTTCTGATTTCTTTGTGGGCTGCTCTGTACATCTCTTAAATGCTGATGTATACATTAGATTTCTGGATACCTCTCATGTCTTGGGATCTCATATTTTGTCTACCTAGTAGTTCAAGCCAGAAAATAAAAGTGGTCATTTATACATATTAATATACATGTATGTATCTACATAAAATCAGTATTATTGTTGAAACTACAATGTTGCTCATGTGAAATCTTCATATGATTGTATATCAATGATACCTTAATTTAAAAAAAAACAGTATTTTCAGATTTTTTTGTAATCAGGCTTTATTTTTAAGACTTTATTTTTTTATTAAGATTTTACTTTTTAGAGCAGTTTTAGATTCACAGCAAAATTGAGGGGAAGATAGAGAGATTTCCCATATACTCCTGCCCCTCACACATGCACAGCCTCCCCATTATCAATATTCCCCATCAGAAAGGTACATTTGTTACAGCTGATGAACCCACACCATAATCACCCAAAGTTCATATTTTATATTTTGGTTCAGTCTTGGTGTTGTACATTCTATGGATTTGGACAAGTGTAAAAGGACATGTACCATCATTACGGTATCACGGAAAGTATTTTCACTTCCCCAAAGATCTTCTGTGCTCTGCCTATTCATCTTCCCACCCCGGGCCCCTGGCAACCTCTCTGATCTTTTTATTGTTACATAGTTTTGTCTTTTCCAGCACAACTGTCTGGAATCATACAGTATGTAGCCATTTCAGATTAACTTCAGTCACTTAGTAATATGCATTTAAGGTTCCTCCATGTCTTTTCATGGCTTGATAGCTCATTTCTTCTTAGCACTGAATAATATCCCATTGTCCAGATCTACCACAGTTTATCTATTGACCTATGACAGTACACCTTGATTGTTTCCAATTTTTGGCCATTATGAATAAAGTTGCTATGAACATCCATGTGCATGTTTTTGTGGGCACATAAGTTTTCACCTCCTTTGAGTAAATGCCAAGGATCACAATTGCTGAATCATATTACAAGAATGTGTTTTAGTTTTGTGAGAAACCACCAAAGCTGCTCTACCGTGTTGCATTCCTGTCAGCAATGGAAGAGAGCTCTGTGCCCTCCATCCTCACCAGCACTTCCCTGATGGCACAGGATGTGGAGCATCTTTTCATTTGCTTATTTTCCATCTGTGTATCTTCTATGGGGAGATGTCTTTTGGATGTCATTACCCCATTTTTAAATCAGGTTGTTTGTTTTCTGTACTGTTGAGTTTTAAGAGTTATTTGTTGGACAATAGTCCTTTATCAGATGTGTCTTTGGCAAATATTGTTTCCTAGTTTGTGACTGGTCTTCAGTATTATTTTTTATATTCTTCATTGCATAGCATTGAAACATTGCAGAAAATATAAACACAAAAATTACAAAGAGAAAAGAAGTCGAAATGCATAAAAAATAATGTGCTTATATTTAGGGATAATTAAGTGTGATTAAAAGCATTTAAACATATCTGGATATGATAAACAATAAACTGAGGAATGGTTAACTGAGGAAGGAGACACAGAAATAGGATCAGTGAGGAGTGCATAGGGTTCTAAAATTTAGATTAAAAAATTGACTAAGGTATGGTAAAACTTCATATCAAGAATGTTAGATTATGTTCTCCATTCTCTTCTATGTTTTTGAGATATTTCACAATTCAAAGAGGAAAAATTTAAATCAGAATAGGTTCTAGGGTTTGGATACCTATGATATTGGTGAATCTGTTACTTTAGTTTAACCTTTTCTTTTTAGGATTCAATTTCTTTATTTCTATGATTCCTTTCCATTCTAAAATTCTGGGAATGCTTTTATGATGTTAGGTTCCATGACTTTCCTTGGTACATCCTAATTTAAAAAATATTTAGCTTCAAAAGATTTGCTTAAGCAATACATTCAAATTAGTTCTTTTATAAGAAAAAGGAAAAAACACATTGTTCCTGCCATTATTATGTTGAAACAAACGTCTTCACTAGAATCTGGACTCTTGCTAGCTGAGTAAATGAACCCGTGGTTGGCAGCTGGGATGAGCATCACTGATCTAAAGACGGTGTATGTTATCCCACACCTTGATTGTGTCCATGCCAAAAGGAGGTCATGTACTAAAGTATTTTTCCCACTTGGAAAAACATTATTTTCATTTAGCTCACAGATCAGGGTTTACCTTATGTAATACATTTAACTTCCAATTTCTAAAATTTCTAGCAAATGTTTCCAAAATTATTTAGCAAATCATGACCTCTACATTTCTAAATGGTCCTTGGAGGAAAACATGGGCTTCTGGGTGCTTCCTAACTGAGGCCCCCAGCTGTCAGAGCAAGGCAGTCAGAGCAAGGACCTGGGGTTCCACTGATCCAAACCAGAACACCTGCACCAACTGGGTCCTTTAAAAACATTCTCCAAAACTGAAAGGTTACATAATGAAGCTGGGATATGGAACACTCTTACAGGTCCCAGATGTGAGAAACTGAAGGACTTGGGATGCTGCTCAGTTTCTCAGTGGATAAGCTGGTGTCAGGGCCTCCTACTTGTACCAGTTGGAACTTGCTATCCATAGGGACATAAAGAAGGAACTGGTAAGACTCTTAATTGCTTACATGAAGGGAATCATTGAGGATACCTGGGTGGATGAAAGGGAGAATGAGGGAAAAGAGTTATGGTACCACCCATGTTCAGGTGGGAGGCTTTCCCCTTCTAAGGCTATGGCTTAAGAATTAGAATAAATGTTTGGATGCCCCAGTTCACACTCACTCCAACATGGACCTGAGGTGGTTCTCGTGTTGACTTCTCTCTGTTTGCTTATTGTTTAAGTGGAACAAATGCTTTTGACGTCCTTCCTTCTCTTCTCTTTGTCCCCTCTGTCAACTCATCCTCCACTTCTAAAAATTCTCTAAATCCTAAAATGCTGAACCTATCAAAAGTTTGGAATGCCATGGCAGTTTGGGGTATCTGAGGGTAAGAGAAACTGCCTTCATTCCTTTGAATTGGGGTTGGAGATAAGGAAGGGCAGTGACACATGACCTTGGCACAGGATTTGGGGTTGCAATGCTCGGGTGTGTTATAATGGGACCCTAAAGTACATTATGCTGAACTAATAAGAAAGAAATCCAGTATTTGAAAGCATCACATACCAATTCTAGGGAAACTGAATTTTAAACATATGAGACTTGATTGACTTTACTTAGTTGCCTGTGCCCAGAAGCTATTTTCTAGGGAGGCTGCACCTGAACTTCTAATGGGAGGTCACGTTTATCAGGTTCCCACTTGAAGATCCCTAGATCCCAGAGCACGTGTGCAAGGTGAGCTGTGTGAGGAAGACCGAAGGCAGCGCCTGCCCTGCCACATCTATGCTTCCATGCAGGGCTTGTGGGCAGGAGGTGAATGCAAATGAAGAGTAAGCATGGGTGTCAGCCAGTCAGCCTGAAAGATGGCAAAGAAATTGATGAAAAAATTAATGACATTATGTCTTGCCAATGGATTTCAGCCCCAGGCAAGTTCACTATGGATCCAATGTGACCCTAGAGAAGTGACAGTAAATATTCTTGGGGTGAAAGTGTTATACCCAACTTTATTTCCACGGTGGCAGGTCAGTCACTAAAAATCCCATTCACTCAGAGCAAGTCTGCACACAGCAAGCCGGTCTCTGCCTCTGGGCCTCTCTGCCCACACAGCTGTCCCAGTCTCTGTCCTCAGCACTTCCACCACTCCAGCCTCTGCTCTGCTCCACTGTAGCCTTGCAGCCATGCCACTGTGTTGCCCAGAGCACTGGGCAGAGCTCTTTATATAGAGTCAATAACAACGTATTGCCCACACATGTGTAGTGAGCTACCCAACCAGGGCCAGGTGAGACTCTTGGCCACAGGAACTTTGACTTTATGTATACATCATCATTATGAACTTGGAGAGTAAGAAGAACTAGGTCCTGAAGGGATGGAGGAGAGAGTTTTATGATACTAATCACAGCCTGGTAGGGGGTCAGATGAAACACCAGACTACCATTTCCACATGAGGAAAGAGATGGAAGCATGGCCTGGGAGGAGGACTATGGAGCCCATGCAGGGAGCCGCATGTCAAGGGGCCGAGTGCACGGGAGTTGGTTGCTGTCTAGCCTCTGCCAGAGATCACTGACGGTCTCAAGCTGAGCCAATCATCAGAGTCCACTATGTCTAAAACAGCTCTGCACACATCACTAGAAGAGGACCTTGGTTGTTCTCCTGGATATCGCAAAGGGAAAGCTTTGATCTTGAGATGCCCACCTATCACCTGCCTAATCACTTGGCAGGAAGAACTGTCTTTGCCCCAAGACTTTGCACAGTCCTACCTGAACATCCCCAGTAGGAAATTTCCTCTTTGCAGTCGCCCAGAACAACAGCCATAAGTGTTTCTTAAAAAGAGGGAAAGTGGATCTTTGATATCAAGAAGGGCAGTGGAGTTTGGAAGGGCCTCTCACCTGAACATGGGTGGTACCATAATGAATGATCTCTGGGCATCCACCTGAGCCAAGAGAGATGAGGCTTAATCCTGATGCCACGGAATGTCCTTCCCCTGCCTCCAGACACCCCACCCCTCCCACCTCGTGGTTCTCTGGGCTACTACACATGGACTGTTCCATAAATGGATGACTGCGTTTAGGTAAACAAACAAACAAACAACAAAAACAAAAACGGAGGATTTCTCTTCTTTGAGAATAATAGTTTTTCATTCTTTTCTAGGAGTCAATACCTTTCTTTCCAAAAGTATTGTAAAAAAAATTATTCATGTCAAATGCAGCTAATCAGTATCTTTAAGAAGTCCCACAGGGTAACTGTGAATGCAGCCTGATTCTATAGAAATAGTTCAGTAATTCTTCCACTGCCAACTTTTTGCCTCTGCTGACTCCTTTTTTTTTGGCTGTGCTTTCGTAGGTGTTCATCACCAGCCAGCTCTTCGATTTCAGTGCCGACATCTGTTCTCTAACTCCGACTGCCTTCTTGATCTTGGCCTGCTGCTCCAGTTGGGCCACGTGTGCACTCTCCATCCCAGCATGACCTCCTGGCAAACTGCTGGTGCTCACTGGCTGGTGTTCTGTGGCCAGTACGTCAGTATAATTTTAGTGAAGGCAGAAAGGGGAAAATTGTGCAATTGTTTTATTCTTCCTAATTTGCCCTCCAGGAGAAATAAATCTCCAGAAAAGAATAGGGAGGTGTGAAGACTGCTGTGCTTCTGAGAAGAGAGGATTATACAACCAGCTGAGCGGAGCCAGGGAGGTTGGACCCTGAGCTAACCTGCAGCTCTTTCCCTGTGACCTGTCCCCCACAGCCCAGTCCCTCAAGCTGCTACTTGTGGTGGCTGAGAGAGTTAAGGGATCTATTTGGGAACTCTGTGGCCCTGGTTAATAATATTCCGTCAGGACACTGTGCCAGCCCAGACCTGAAAGCCTGGACAGCTTAATAGTTTCTTTAGATTTCTTTGGGTGGTGATACATCCTTGGCTGGTTGACTAATTCTAATATCAAAATAAGTTAGGATAAACTTTCCAGCTCATGCACGATTGACCACAGCTTACTTTGAACCCATTTCTCTATCAAAATATTACCTGGATACATTGTTATTCTCAACTCTGTAATTATTCCTATCTTTAAGCAGATATTGTGCCTAATAATATTAATAATGGCCAAATGTATAGCACTTACTATGGGCCAGGGGCTGTTCTAAGTGCTTTGTATGTATTAACTCATTTAATACTCATAATAACCCTGTGAGGAAGGTACTTCTATCGTCCTCATTTTACAGATGAAGAGACTGAGCAGAGAAGTTAAGTAATCTCCTGATCTCCTGCTGATAATCAGTGGTGGAGCTGGGATTCATATTGAGACAGCCTGACTCTGGAATCTAGATTTTCAGTCATTAAACCATTAAATTGTCTAGTCATCAATGCCTAACATGAAGTATTACACAAATGAGTGCTTAATTAAAAAAAAACAACCCTGAGTTCATTATTCTAATTGGGGATGTTAAAAATGGAATCTATAGCAGGTGCTTTAACATGATAAATATTTTATCTGATACATTTTCCAGAAAGTTTCAGAGCCCTGACCCCTTGGGTATGGCCAGGATTCAGTCATCTTATGACTACACATCCAGCACTCTGCCTACTCTGCCAGATGATGTTTCTCCCAGGCCCATGGGTCTGCAGATCCTTTGGGCCTCCTCTGGCTGCAAGGGCCGCTCTCTTAGGCTCTCATACTACATCAGCAGAAGACCTCACTGGACTCTTTTTGCAAAAGGGAAAATGCAGAGGGAGGGCGTGATACCCAAGTGGTACCTGAGACATGTGCTGGCCCTCAGGTGACCCTGCCTAGGCCTCATCCAACAGCTTGACTCTCAAATTGGAATCACTTTCCTTCTGAGTAAGAGAAGGTAGACAAAAAGTTAGGGCTGACTCTTCAGCCTCCAATCCTCTTTTCCACGAACAGGGAACCGAGCTGTTCAGTCCCTCCGGAGGGCTTGAGCACAGAGGTAAGATGTTCTTTTCCCCTCTTGTGAAGACCACTGAGGTAGCGGTTCATTTCCAATGACTCCTTTTGCCTTTGACTTTCATGACAAACAAATCTCACCAGACCTAGAATCCTGATATACATTTAAAAAATATTTTAAAAACAAAGGGAACAATACAGCAAAAGACTACACTGAGAAATGACTGGTGGTTACCATGGGGGCAGGGTTGGCATGGGTGGTTGGGTGAAATAGGTGAAGGGGATAATGAGGCACAAAATCTGAATCATCACATAAATTAGTCACAGGAATGAAGTACAGTATAGGGAATATAGTCAGTAGTTCTATAACATCTTCCTATACAGACAGATAGTAACTACACTAGTTGGGGTGAGGATTTAGTAATGTATGTAACTGTCGAATCACTATGCTGTGTACTGGAAACTAATATAGTATTGTATATCAGCTATACTTCAATAAGAAAATATTTACAAATGGACTCATTTTTGAATATTGAAAAATGTTTTAAATAAAATGACACAGTTGAGGGTCCTCAACAGATATGGCAGGGAAAGTTTTCATTTACAAATAAATTCAGAAGTGTTTTAAGCTACTGCTTTCCATGAGTTTTGCCAAGTCCCATCTCTTGAGTATTCCCATGTTTCCAGTGAAACTAAAACCTACCCTGTGTGCCTCATGCAGCTTTACAGATGATACGGAATTAGGTTTTCATCTTTCCACACAGATACAGTCTCTGGGTGCCCATTATTCTCAGTCACCTTAGTAAAATGGTCCATATTTTCTTTACCCAGTTCTCCTTGGAAAAGAACAAAAGGCTAATTCACAATTTTTGTAAAGTGGGGAAAAGATAACTTTGGGGATTTTATGAGGTGACTTGCTAATCCAGACACAGGACTCCAGTTCTGAGTTTTTCTTCAAATGGTTTTTCATAAGCTATTTCTCCAGAGACGGCACTTAGGTCACTTCACAGTACCCAAACCCTTCCTGTGGGAGACGACATGTCATGGCTCTTGCAGCTGAGGGGTTACATTTCTGCTTTCCCCACTGATTCCAGGTAAGGAGACTCCTGTTACAGCTCAATGTTTACTTTTCAATCTCATTTACCCTACAGTCCCATCACATGCAGTTGATTAATTAAAAAAGAATAAATTATTAGTTATTAGTGTTCATGTTCATTGCAGAAGAGCTAGAAAGCATGCAAGCAAAAATTTCTACCATCCAAATTCTGCCACTGAGGGAATACCTCTTGCAGGTCGGTAGACTGTCAGATAGCTTTCTATGTAAATAGTACTCAAAAATGTTTTGTATGTAGATTCAACAATCTGAATCTCAAAGATCCAAACATTGTGGTATGTCTCTGTGATATGTGTGTGTGTGTGTGTGTGTGTGTATTTGTGTATTTTTCAAATATGAAACTATATGATCTATCCTATTTTGCAGTATTTTTCCACTCACCAAGGTAGATATTACACATTTCCTAGTCTAGGAGTCTTAAATAATAGAATGGATAAACAAACTACAGTGCATACATACAATGGAGTAGTACTTGGCAAGAAAGAGGAATGAGCTACTTATACACAGCATTATGGATGAATCAAAAAATATAATGCTGAGCTAAAGAAGCATTACCCAAAAGAGTATATATTGCATGAGTTCATTCACATGAAGTTTTAGAACAGTGTGGATAAAATGAAGGTTCCTGTGGCCAGGATTCTCACCTGGCCCTGGTTGGTTAGCTCACTACACATGTGTGGGCAATATTTTATTATTGACTATATATAAAAAGCCCTTCCCAGTGGTCTGGGTGACATGGTGGCATGGCTGCAAGGCTGCAGGAGAGCAGAGCAGAGGCTGGAGTGGTGATACAGCTGAGATGGCTATGCAGGCAGAGAGGCCCAGAGGACAGCTGTGGCCCAGAGGGACAGAGGTGGCCCAGGTGGACAGAGGGGCCCAGAGGCAGAAACTGGCTTGCTGCATACAGACTCACTCTAAGTGAATGGGATTTTAGTGACTGACCTGCCACCTGGAAATAAACTTGGGTATAACCCTTTCACCCCAAGAATGTTCTACTGTCATTTCTTTGGTCACACTGAATCCATACTGAACTTGCCTGGGGCTGAAACCCATTGGCAAGACAATTGGCACAGTTGGCAGGGTTCATTGTTGACCAAGGAAAAGGCTGCCCTCATGGGAGGAGTGCTTCAATGGGCTGCACCTATGGAAGGGGAGACATTCGAGTGTCCCTCTGTGGATATGTGGTACTGTGAAAGGATGAAGAACTGGGGTCCACCCCAAGGGAAAGAAAATTTGTAGCTTGATGAAATGGCATCACTACAAAGTGCTTTGGAAATAGTAAAGGATGTCGTGGTGGCCTGAGAGGAAGCAGCACGAGAAGGAGCAGCAGCATGAGAAGCAGCAGCATGAGAGTGCAGGCTGCCAGGTGCCGTGGGGCAGGTGAAGGATGTAGTGGAGTCGTCGGCCCCAGAAATGCAGGAGTGGAGATTTGACGAAAAGGTGGGGGTGGAGGCCCTGCCGGTGCTGGAGGCATTGGCCCCTCTTCCATTGAGACCCCACTTGGTTGAAAGCTGGTGGAAAGCCAGAGGGACTCGGCAACCATGGGTTCTTTCAGGAGGGGTGCAGCCCCCTCCTCAGGTCGTGGAGCACTCCATGCTCTGCTTCTATCCTCAGGTTCAAGCACAAAAGGAAATACGGTCTTCTTCTCAAAGGAGGAATTTAAAGGGCCCCGTGAAGGTCACAAGGACCCAGATGTAGGCTGGTTTGAAAAGGCAGGAGCAGACGAAAAGAAATTGGATGACCGGCACTGTGGCAACAACAGAGACCGGAGTAGCAGTTCTGGCTGCTGAGGACAAAGCACAGGGCAGGGATAAAGCAACAAGATCGGCCTGTTTGCAAGACTTTTGCTGGAGTGGCTGGAGAAGGTGGGTATTGTAAGGCCACCCATGGTCCTTTGATTAAAGTGAAGTGGTTTGAATACAGTCAGGATGACCACTTGGTGGCAAAGGATCTCCTCAGGCTTGAGGGTTATTATAATTTGTTGAAGTTTTGTTATTTGTATATTGTCATAGATTATGGAATTTGGTTACAATGTTTCAGCTTCCTTGCATAGGGACCATTGGAGAGGATTGAGGGCACAAAGATTGAGAGGAGAGAATCCTGAAGGGGTGGAGTGTGGATAAAATGCAAGTTCCTGTGGCCAGGATTCTCACCTGGCCCTGGTTGGCTAGCTCACTACACACGAGTGGGCAATGCGTTGTTACTGACTGTATATAAAGAGCCCTGCCCAGTGGTCTAGGTGACATGGTGGCATAGCTGCCAGGCTGCAGGAGAGCAGAGCAGAGGCTGGAGTGGTGGCAGTGCTGAGGACAGAGACTGGGATGGCTGTGTGGGCAGAGAGGCCCAAAGGCAGAGACCTGCTTGCTGTGTGCAGACTAGCTCTGAGTGAACAGCATTTTAGTGATTGACCTGCCACCATGGAAATAAAGTTGGGTATAACCCTTTCACCCCAAGAACGGTCTATTGTCATTTCTTGGGTCACTTCAAATCCGTAGTGAACTTGCCTGGCGGTAGGTTGAGCACTAGCGTCTCTGCCTCTACCCAGAGCACTGGGCTGAGCTCTCTATATAGGGCAATAATAGCTTATTGCCTAAAGGTGTGGAAGCGGTAGCCTAGCAACAGGCCAGTTACATCATCAGGTGATTTAAGTTCAGTGAGGATCCTGGCCATAGGAATCCCAGCTTCCCCACCCTATGTGATAAAGTAAAATGTTAATTACAGCATCTAGGCAGTAGCTATGTGGGTGTTCTCTGTACTTTGTTCAGTTTTTTGGTAGGTTTGTAAAATTTTTGTATTAAAATGCTAGTGAGAAAAAGAACCTATGGATATGCTTCCATATCAAATATGATTCCATAAAATATTAAAGGACTAAATAAATCCACAACATCTACAAAATGGAATACAGTTCAATCACTGTTAAATACTTAGGTTGTTTGAATATTTATAGCTTAAACTGTACTACAACAACTATCTTTATACTTAGCTATTTAGACACTTATGTAGGTCCTTGGAACAAATGCTTGAGTATAAATTGCTAAGTTAATGAGGAACTAAGGATCTGGGTTCCTATTTTCATCCAGAAGATTTGGGACAATTTTCTCACTTACTAAAGAAAAGAATTCTACTTCCTCCTATTTCCTTACAAGATTTCCACCAAGATTGAGTACTTTTTTCATCTTTGCTAATCAGTTCAGTATCTTTAATGGAATATTCTTATAATTTATTGTTTTGTTTTCTCCTTCAATACTTTAGAATCAAGAAAAAAAGAAGAGAGAATTTTCAGTGCCTAATGTTGAACTAACAATCTGAACTGCAGAGATTCAAACTGTGATGTCTCCAGACTATTTTCATGATTTACAATGGAGTCAGTGCTTTATTAGAGACTGTATGAAGGTAAAAATCAGTTTCTAGGTATTCTATCTAGTTCTTTCTCTCTGTGAACATCCAATGAATGTACACACGATACCAGAACATGGGAGGCATTTACTCTTCCTGCCAGGACATTGTAATGCTTTGCAAAATCATAATTTGACATTGTATATGCTAGCACCTTTGGGCTATCAGCAAGCTGTATAAAAACCCAATGAATGCCAAGGTTGGATCACTCATATTGAAATGAAGATTGAAAGTCCACACAGTCCGTGGGGCCAGAAGAGGCAGCACACAAACACAGCACTTGGCTGCTGTTCTTGTCCAGCTCCCTGTGGTGTGGATTACAGTCCTGTTTTATCCCTTTTTCTTGGCTCTTTCAGCAACAGATGAAACCACTGAAGCCACTCAGCAGACAAGTACGCCAGCTCATGGGCCAGAAGACAATTTTCCTTTCCCAGCAGCAGTTCAAGGCCCTTTCATGGACTTTCCAGATGACCTTTATAGCAGCAGCTGTCTTCTTGAATAGTTTTTATTTTGATGGCCTAGAGCAAAATAACAATGCAATGTTGCCCAGAGAAACGCCTGAGATTTAAACTTTAGATCCATCCCTCTTTGAGTTTTAATTTAAACATGTAAGACTTTAAAAAGGCAACAACAGTTAGTAAATATGTAAGTGTATTTACTCTTTATGGAAGTTAAACTAGTTGGTGGGCAACAGGTGCATGTTACAATTTCCAAAAATGGTTAAGTGTCAAGTTCTCAGTATCAGCTTTCAAAGGGGGTTAGGCCCAATTCATCCATTTAAAAATCATGCTAATTGATCCTCTATCAAAACTGATACTACTGATGTCCTACTGGAATTTCATTGTCTCTCTGATTTCCTTGACATTGTACTTTCTAGTTTCCCAACTACCTTCCTGAAAGTCTCAAAATTTTCTCTCTCTTTTCATTTAACTGGCTTATTTCATTTTTCTCAAACTTTATAAGTAGTTGTTACTCAAACTTCAGTCTTCAGCTTTATATTCTATCTCTACTTTTTTTAGGAGAAAAGAAAAAGCAGCTCCAAGTTTTTTAGATGGGTTCCTAAAAGTGGAATTATAATCTGAAATTCTGGTAATAGGAATCTAAATTGGTATAACTGTTTGGTATAATGTTTTAATTCCTACCACTTACAGATAGTAGCAATTTCCTTGTATACTTGTCAAACAAATCCCTCCCATGCCCAGTGTTGGGTAGATGAATGATGAAAGAATGATATCTCATCTGACTGGTCATATGGATGCTCATGTTCTTTGCCCATCTTTAAATGGAAGTATTTATCTTTTTCTTACTTAATTCTATTTTCTTTATATTATAAGTAAGCCATTACCTCCACATCTTTTCCCAGTTTCACTTACATTTTAATTTTCAATGTATTGTTCTTCCATGTGAAGAACATTTAGCATAGTCAACTCAACTGAGTGTCTATTTCCCATGAAGTAAAGAATGAGTATGTATAGAGCCATGATGGCTAAGAAAGTTGATGACGGCGGTGAAGGCGTAAAATAATCACTGTGAGCTTGAAGAAGGAGTTAATTGGAGAAATGTGGAAGAAATGGCAGATGATATTGAGAGTCCAGATAAGCACGGAGGCCCCGAATTGGGCACTGATCTGTATGGATTATTTTTCAACCAGGTGGAGCCAGTAGTCCAGGTAAGCAATTACCAGTTGTAGATATTTGGGCTGATCGAGGAATGAGTTTTTAGAGGAAAGGGGAAGGATTAGTATGTGAAGTAAGTGAAAACATTAGCAAGAGAATTCATGTAATAGACTATGATGTATGGTACTACTGAATTAGATGCTGTTTCAAAATATAGAGCAATACTGGGTAAATGATAGAGGACCAGATCATGACTGAAATAGACGGAAGTCAGTTGTCCATCAAACTAGATGAAAATCTTAGGAAACCATTATTCAGAGTTACCGAAATTTTCTATTTCTTTGGACTTACTGTCCATGAATCTTTATAAATAAATTATAAATAACAACCAAGAAAATCAGTAACAATAATGTTGAAAGGTAGAGTGTCATAACAAGATGCTAAAGTTTCAGAGAAGAGATTTTTACAAAAAATTAGAATAATAGTTTCTAAGTGTGCTTCTGAAACTAGGTTACCCATATCTTTTGGATGTGGAATGAAACTGCTGAAACAAAGTTCTGAGATAAGAAAAAGATACTAGCTGAGGCAAGGAAGGAATAAAGTGGTCAATGGAAGAAGTGTATGTAAAGGTTGAGGACATAGTATATGGAAAGTTATATGTATCAAAAGTTATTTTTAAATTATTTTTAACCTCAAAGTTCAGTTTTGTTTTAATATGATTTATCCAGTTGTGATTTGTTTTAACAAAGTTGAGACTGAGCATGGTCTTTTAATCTGGAAATTTATGTCTTTATTCTGGAAATTGCCCTTTCATTAACCATTTGTATATAGTGTATACTATTCTTTCCTCATGAAACTCCTTTTTGACCTAACTTGATGCCTCCTATCTTATTATTTGTATTTATTCATGTTTTTAATATTTTTTACTGGTCAATCTTACAATGTGTCAGTTCTGTTTAGCTGGTCTTATCTATTATTTAATTTATCCACTGAATTTTTAAATTTCAATTACTATATTTTTAAATTTCAGGTTTGAACTGTTTATTCTGTTTGCTGCATATACTGAATCTACCTCATGGTGATTTGTTTGCAAATACGGTTTCTAATTTTTGACCAAGTAACTCTTCAGCAGATGTTGCATAGGTTTGGAAACATTCCCCCAAATCTGTGCTTTTATTGGGCGTTCCAACGGGTCAAATGGTTTTAATGTATTTTAAGGTTAATTTTTTGGCTTGCATTTATGTGAATAATATCTTTTTTACTTCACACCCTAGCATAGCACAGGCTTGGTGTTTTAACCTCTTAAAGTAATTCTTTATTCCATGTAAGGTCTCAGGCATATGATAAGAATCTTGCAGTTTTTCAAGATAGTGAGGTAAAATTCATCCAAGCCTTAGTACTCGAAATATGTGGCGCACCACAAACCTCACCTTCATGTAGGGAACTCAGTTCTGGTTTAAACTACTTCTCACCACTCCAGCTTTGTGCTTCCATTTTGGGTTGGACACCTAAGAATTCTCCTTTCTTGATTTCAAACTTTTTAATGTATTTTTAAAATATGTGCTATTCTAGACCAGTATAAAGCTGGAAAATTCTCCAAATAATTTTATGAACCCAGGAGGACTTTAAAACTAAAACTGAATAAAGACAGTATCCAAAAAATAAAATGAGATATAGACTGATCTCATTTATTAATACAGACATAGTTGCATAAATTATACCAAATTAGAAAACAAGTATTTTTTTAATGTGGAACTACCACTGTAGTCCTAAAATAAATCCTACTTGATTTTCATTTACTATTATTTTGATACACTGCTAGACTTTATCAATATACTTTATTACATTAACAGATTATAAGGGAAAAATCAAGACTATAACAACTGATCATAAATATATGATTGTTAAGATTTAAAAGCCATTCCTTAAAGAAATTCTGAGTAAAATTAAAGTACAAGGAAAGACCGACTCTGGTTTTATGACCAAAAATAAGTAGCAACTATTACCCTAAAGAGCAAAACAATTAAAGCATTTTATTTAAAAATCAGGATCCAGTTAGGGATTTGCCATCATAAAAATGTTAATCTTTCCAAACAATATAAAATGTTCTAAAGTTTCATTAGAATTCTATTAGAGTTTCTTGTTGGGATTGGGTTAAGTTATCTCAAATTCTATTCAGAAAAAAAAGACCCAAGAACAGCCATGACTATTACAATGAAAGAATAAAAGGGAGGGAGAAACTTGTTTCTCAGGCTATTCAAACTTAGCGCAAAAATACTGAGAAAACAATATGACATTGGCATAGCTATAGACTAACTTATTACCCAGAGGAACAGAGCACAGAATCCAGAAACAGATCTGTATATATGATAATTTTAATATTTTGACTAAAGTTGTGGTTTTACAAAGTGGAAAAAGGTTAGTAATTGAATACATGGTGCTATCATTATTAGTTATCAAAATGGAAGAAAAGAAAATTGGTTCCCACCTAACCATTAAAAGAAACTTTCTAGATATATTACACACACAAATGTAGTAATATTAGTTATACTAATAATTGTTTTATAATACAATCTAAGAGACTACATGTACAATCTAAGGCAGGGGAGATCTTAGCCAATATTGGAAAGCCAGGAGCTATTAAATATATATATATATATATATTTGAACTTTCAATATTAAAACCTTATAGAAATAAAACCAAAGATGAAAAATATCATGTAATGACATTTCAATGATTAATATCTAAATTTTAAAAATGAGCTCTAACAAGTGGAAAAGATATATAATTCAAAATAAAAGAGTATAAGATATGAATAGGCAATTTAAAGAAATTCAAATGACCAAGAAACATCTGAAAAGAATAAATTTTAGAGTAATATGAAAATGCACATTAAAGTCTTACTGCTTGACCACTTTTTTCCAAACATAGTAGAAAAACATTAAAACCCTTATACCCAAATGTTAACATAGATGTGGGGAAATATGTACTTTCAAATATTGAACATGGTAGTAGGAATTGCTGTAAACTACAGAAATAAATCATTGAATAACTACTAAAATGTGTATAGGTGTAAATAGTATACTTGTGATTTTCAAATTGCGATATCCTATATAAATTATTATACATTTATAGTTGTTGATGTTTATGCATTTAAAAATATTATAACATACATTTAAAAAATAAACTACACAGTAAAACAAAACTTTATTTATGCATATGTTCCCTGGTGGACTTACTTATTTGGTATTCAAAATCCACGCCACTATTCTTCTAGTGTGTGTTTTGGTTTTGCAAAATCTGGAGAATTAAAAATTACATCTTTCAGACTCCCTTGATAAGTCTAGAATCCTGGATGTGATTTAGGTTTGGCAAATCAGATGCACTTATATAAAATCTGGAAGGCAAAAGAGAGTCTTTTTGTGATGATGTCAAGATTTTCTCTGTCTTTGTTTCAGCAATTTGTATATTATGTGCCTAAGTGTTTTTGTTTGCTAATTTATTTTTGGCATTTGTCCTGCTTGGTGTTCTCTGAGGTTCTTGGATCTGTGTTTAAGTACTTATCATTAATTTTGGAAGGTTCTTGACCATTGTCTCTTCAAATACAAATATTTCTTCTGTTCTATGCCATTTTTCTCCTCCTGGAAATCCAATTACACATGATAGATCATTTGGTATTTTTGCACACTTCTTAGATCCTCTGTTTTGATCTTCTCACTCTAATTTGTCTCTTTGTATGTTCTTCCCATGGCTGTTGATGAGCCTATTGAAGACATTCTTCATTTCTCTTACTATGTATTCACTTCTAGTATTTCCATGTGATTCTTTTTTTTTCATAGTTTTCATCTGTTTCCTGAAATTACTCATCTGATCATGCATATTCCACCTTTTCACTAGAGATTTAACAGCATTAACCTTGTTATTTTAAATTTTCTGTCTGGTAGTTAACAACATCTGGGCCCTGTCCCAGGCTGGCTATATTGAACACTTTGTCTCTTGAAAGGGTGTTATTTTCTGGCTAATTTGTAATTTTGGGGGAGAATAATGTCATACATCTTGTGTAGTACAGTATAGACTAAGGTAAATAATTTTTATGCCTGGAAATGAGCATTTTTTTTCTTTTGCTAGGGACTTAATGTGAGTATTGTGGTAATTTAGTAATGAGTTGAGCTGGGTTTGATTCCTGCTGTTGCTATGATTACTCTCTGTACACCACAGGCTTCAAATACCTTGCTGTACACCGAATATTTGCATTTGTCCAAAATTCGTATGTTAAATCCTAATGTCCAATGTGATAGTATTAGGAAGTGGGGCCTTTAGAAGTGATTAGGTCATGAGTGTAGAGACCTCATGAATGGAATTAGTGCCCTTATAAAAGACATTCCAGAAAGTTCCCTTGCTCATTCTTTCAGGGAAGGTAGCTGCAAGACAGACATCTATGAAACAGGAAGTAGGCCCTCACCAGCCACTGAATATGTTGGTACCTTGATGATAGAATTCCCACTTGCTAGAACTGTGATAAAATAAAGTTGTTGTTTAAGCTACTTAGTCTATGATATTTTGCTATAGAAACTTAAACAGTCTAACACATGCCACTAGCATTAATTTGTGTTTAGGGTGCAGGATGGTTTGCTAGTATTTTCTTAATGTCTGCTACACTCTCAACTTTGGTTCATTCTTTTGTACCTCAGAGGTATCTCTTCGTAGTTATGCTCCTCTCTCAGAAGTAGATTTCTTTTACTTATTACTTAATTCTTGTTAGCCTGGTGAGGAAAAGGAGTGGACTAGAGAACATTCTCTATGGTTCTGATTCAGCCTGGGTCTTTGGCCCTGGGTCTCAGTGATGGAACCATGTCTGATTCTGCTCCCCCTCCAAACTGTAGGAAACTTAATGGTCTGGACCCAGGATGTAGTCTTGTTCCTTTCCTGGAGATGGAGGTTTTCCTATTACCTTCCTCCAGCTGCGATGGGTCTTCACCAGCGTCATAAAGGCAAGAGAGTTTGCTGCTCTTTCCCTAGTGGCTGAAGTGTTTTGTTTTATTTTCCTCCATAGAGAAGATAGGGAAGAAAAATCTAGGAAGAGTTTCATACATTTCTTGTAGCAGCTGCTGCTCTCCCTCCTTCAGGCCTGCATGACAAGTACATTTTCTCAGGAGTGCCAGTCTGCTTCCAAACTTTCTTGTGAGTGAGGTTCATGAAGTGCCTGACAGCACAATGTTTCCTTGTCTTTGGCTTCCCACACTTGGCCTTTAGCAGTTCATAAAAAAATTGTCACTAAATTCTTACCAACATGTATGGCATCCAATGGCACCTGCTCCAGGTAAGCAAATGTTCACATTCTGTATCCCCCCAAAAGTACCTCTTTCCTTCAATGTCAGGCTAGGTGTTCCCCTGTGACATAAGCTCTCTGATGAGACCATGAAAAGTTGTGCATTTGCAGGTTTTCCAGTGTTTTGTTGCTGTACAAACTAAGGAGAAACCAAAAATACCCTGTTGAATTAAAAAACACCTATAGATAAGGACGTTTACTTCAGAATTCTTAGTAAAAGCATGAATACTGTTAGAGCTGTACCAATAGATTAGGAGGAATTTTCATAACTATATGATGAGTGAGATAAGCAAGATGCAGACAGTTGTATACAATATGATCCATTTTTAAATAAAAAAAATGATAAACTATGTCTGTGTACTTATATATCAATGAATGATTACATGAGCATTAGGCAAATGAATGCATGTTGGGCTGTGGTCACATTACCTGGGAAAAGGGGAAGGTTGATCTGGATGGAGTCAAAAAAAAGGAAGAAAGAGAAGGCACCAAAAAAAAATACGGAGCAGGAAAAACATATTTAACTAAAAATTAAGCAGGTAGTTATAATCAAATGTAATTTAAAATAAAGTATATGTAAAATATATTAGTAAATAATATAACAAGATGCTCAAATGAAAGTTAGTTAAAATAGAACCACCTCTTAAAAATTTCATAAAACTGATAAGGTGGTGGAGTGAGAAGCATCAGGAATCTGTCTCCCCACAAGACAAAAATTGCACTGACAGAATCTGGCTGATATAACTATTTTGGAACTCTGAAGTCTACTCAAGGTTGCAACTTTGTTAAATTGTGGTAAATTTCAGTCAATTTCAGCTCTTAAGAGCAACTACCCTTGCCCTTCCCCCTTCCCCTACTCCACACACTATGGCAGGAAGCTGTACACACGTTCCTGAAGCTTGAGAGAACCAAGCTTTATTTGTCCATATATTGGCGATCTGTTTCCAATATCAAGGATCACTATTATTGCAAGACCCTCCTCCTCTGACTGATTCGTTTCCAGGGATTTTATAGGGCCAGTATCACTTCCCTCCTGCTTTCATTTTCTCTTTTTCCCCCTTTTGGAGCCACATATTAAAGACTAAAATGTCTAAACGCCACTGCATATACAGGGGAATTTAAAGTCTATTCTCAGGAAAGGCACAGGCTCAAAAGAGACCTGAGAAGATCTTAGGTTTACATCCCAGGCTGATTCTTGGCAAGGAAACAGCCTACAACAACCAAAACAAAAACAAAAATAAAAAACTGCAATTCTGGGGGAAAGGGGAGAGTTAGGTTTCCAGAGCTACCACTTTATTAGAGTCACATGTCCAATATTCAACAACAAAAAATCACAAGGTCTACAAAGGAATAAGGAAATATGGCCAATAAAGGAAAAAATTACCCAACAGAAACTTTCCCTGAGAAAAAAACAGATGGCAGACTTACTAGACATAGACTTTAAAACAACTCTTGTAAAGATATTCAAAGAACTAAAGGAATATGTGGTGATAGTCAATAATACAATATACAAGTGAAATAGAAATGACTATAAAGAGATAGAATAACCAAAAAAGAACAAAAGAAGAAATTCTGGAGCTAAGAAGTACAAAAACTGAAATGAAAATTTCACTAAAGGGATTTGAGCAGGCAGAAGGATTAGGAAACATGAAAGTATGACAATTGAAATCGTTGAATCTAAGGAACAGAAAGAAAAATTGTTAAAGAAAAATGAGCAGAGCCCAGTTGACCTGTGGGACATCATCAAACAGACCAACATAATAATTTTGGGAGTTTACCCAGAAGGAGAAGAGAGAGGGGGCAGAGAGAATACTTGAAGCAATAATAGCTCCAACTTCCCAAATTTGATGAAAGACATAAATACAAACACCCCAAAAGGCAGAGAACTTCAAGGAAGATGAGCTCAAAGAGACCAACACCAAGACACATTATAGTCAAACTGTTGAAAACCAAAGAGAAAGAGAAGATTTTGAGAGTAGCAAGAAATAAGTGACTTTTAACATCCAAAAGACACTCAATAAAATTATCAGAAGATTCTACATCACAAACTTTGGAGGCTGAAAGGCAATGGACTAGTAAATTCAAAATGCTAAAGACAAAACTGTCAACCAAGAATCCTATTTCTACCAAAACTTTCCTTCAAAGGTAAAGGAGAAATTAACACATTTCTAGATAAATAAAAACTAAGGGAGTTTGTTAGCACTAGATCTACCCTGCAGAAATCCTAAAGGGAATCCTGCATGTTGAAATGAAAGGACAGTATCTTAGAGCCAAATGTAGAAATAAAGACATTAGTAAAGGTAAATACATGGACAATTATAAAAGCTAGTATTATTGTAATGGCATTTTGAACTCTACTTTTATGTGATTTAAAGGACAATACATTTAAAACATTATTAGTCTAAAAGCTAGGATTATTGTAACTATTTGTAACTCCCCATTTTTTTTCTACATAATATAAGAGACTAATGCATTAGAAAATGTTTTGGGATACACAATGTACAAAGATGTAATTTTCTATATAATAACAGAAAGGGATGAGGACCATGCTATATGTAAGCAGCTTTTGTGAGTCACTGAAGTTAAGCTAGTATTAATTCAAATGAGAATGTTATAACTCTATGGGATGTCAAATGCAATGCCCATAGTACCCACATAGAAAACAGTTCAGAATATATACAAAAGAATTGAGAAAAGAATTAAAACATTTCACTACTGAAGAAAATCAACTATATATAAAAGAGAAAATAATGTAAGAAGAGAGGAACAAAAAATACATAAATCATATGGAAAACAAATAGCAAAATTACAGATGTAAAGTCCCTCTTTATCAATGATTACTTTAAATATTCACAGATTAAACTCTCCCATCAAAAATAGAGATTGGCAGAATGGATTTTTTAAAAAAATTCCCAGTATATACTATTTATGAGAGATACACTTTAGATCCAAAGACACTAATGGGGTGAAAGTGAAAGGATGGAAAACAACATTCTATGCAAATAGTAACCAAAAGAGAGCAGGGGTGACTATATTAATATCAGAGAAAATAGACCTCAAATCAAAAAAGTTTATGAGACCAAGGAGGACATTACATATTAAGAAAAGCTTTAATACAGCAAGATGATTTAACAGTTATAAACATATATGCATCTAGTAACAGATTATCAAAATGTATACAGAAAAATTGAAAGACTTGAAAGGAAAAATAGGCATTCCTATAATAATAACTGAAGACTTTGATACTCAACTCTCAGTAATGAATAGACCAACCATACAGAGATAAATAAGAAAACAGAGGACTTGAACAACAGAACAAAACAATTCTATCAACAGATGTACACAGAACTCTACCAACAACAAGAACATGAACATTCTTCTCACATGCACATGGGACATTTTCCAGGGTAGGCCATATATTAGACCACAAATTAAATCTCAATAGATAAAGAAAGATAGATATCATACAAAGTATCTTTTCCAATTGTAATGGGATGAATTAGGAATCAGTAACAGGAAAACTGGAAATTTCATAAATTTGTGGAAATTAAACAATACACTGTTAATTAAATAGATAAAAAAAGAAAACACATGAGAAATCCAAAAATACTAAGATAAAAATGAAAATGAGCATAAAATACTAAGATTCAAATGAAAATACAGCATGCCAAAAACTTATAGAATGTGTTGAAAGCACTGTTAATGGGAAATTTGTACCTATAAATGCTTACATTAAAACAGAAGAAATATCTCAAATCAACAACCTAAATGTATAACTTAAAGCACTAAAATAAAAAATAAACTAAGTCAAAGTCTAGCAGAAGAGAATACTAAACATTAGAACAAAGACAAATAAAATAGGAAAATAGCAAAACAAGAAAAAACAATGGAACTAAAAGTTGATTCTTCAAAAATCAACAAAATTTTAAAAAATCCACAAAATTGACAAACTTTATCTATATTGACTAAGAAAAAAAAGGGAAAATTTACTAAAAGGACTTAGTTACTTAAGTAACTTAAGTTAGTAAAACCATAAATGAAAGTGGGGACATTACTACTGATTGTACAGGAAAAAAAGCATTATAAGGAAGTACTATGAACAACTGTATGCCAACAAATTGGATACCTAGATGAAATAGACACTTTCTGAGGAATCTTTCAAATACTGAATCTAACAAATACTGAATCACAATGAAATAGAAAATCCAAATAGGCCTGTAACTAGTGAGGAGACTGAATTAATAATTAAAAATCTTCCAATGAAGAAAGCCCTGGACCTAAGGCTTCCCTGGTGAATTCTGCCATTTAAAGAAGAACTAACACCAATCCTTCTCAAACTTTTCCAAGAAATTGAAGAGGAGGGAATGCTTCTTTCCTAACTCATTCTATGAGACCAGCATTCTTTGATACCAAAGCCAAAGATGCTACAAGAAAACTACATAATAATATATCTTATGAATTTTGATGCCAAATCCTCAATAAAAGACTAAGAAATTGAATTCAACAGCATATTAAAAGGAATATACACCATTACCAAGTCTGTCCCGAGTGCATGATAAGATATTCAATATCACTAATAATAATTACCACAGTATCATGTGGGAATGCAAATCGTAATCACAATGAGATACTATCTTACACCTATTAAGATGGCTACACCAAAAAAAAAAAAAAAGGCAAACAAACTAATGAGAAAATAACTAGTGTTGGGAGAATGTGGAGAAACTGGAACCCTCATGAAATGGTGGTGGAAATATAAAATGGTATAGCTGCTCTGGAAGAGAATATGGTGTTTCTTTAAAAAAATAAAACATAAAATGACCATATGATCTGTCAATTCCACTTCTGAGCATATATTCAAAAGAATTGAAAGCAGGGATTCAAGCAGATATTTGTACTTCTGTGTTCAGAGCAGCATTATTTGCCATAGCTAAAACAGGGAAAGATACCAAGTGTTCCTCAAAAGATAAATGGATAAGCAAAATATCATTTAGGCATACAAAGGATACCATGCAGCCTCAAAAAGGAATGAAATTCTGACATATGCTACATGGATGAATCTTGAGGACATTATTCTAAGTGAATAAACCAGTCACAAAAAGAGAAATACTATGTGATTCCATTTATGAGATACCTAGAAGAATGAAAATCAAAAGACAGGAGTAGAACGGTGGTTGCCAAGGGCTGGGGGAGAGGGGAGAATGGGGAATTAATTCCTAAACAGGCACAGAGTTTCAGTTATGCAAGATTAAAAGATTTCTGGAGATGGGTGGTATTAATGGTTGCCCAATATTAATAAACTTAATATAAATGAATTATACACTTTACACTTTAAATGGTTAATATGATACATTTTAAGTTATGGGCATTTTACCACAAAAAAAATTGAAGAAAACTTTCACTAAGAAATGCACATTTCAGTTGCAAAGGAAAGTTTGGTTATATTTTCTGTGAGAATAATATGGGGAGTGGAGGATATATAAAGGGAAGAGAACTTAATCCCATAAAGCCAGTCACCCTTACCAAGTAGAATCACTACTGAGACCTTCTAGTTATTGGTTTCTCTAACTTTATACTCTGCAAAGCAGTTATTTAGAAGGTTAAATTAAGAAGTGAATGAAAATACTAAACACAATGTGTGCCTAAAGAGGGCAAAGTAGCATTTCAGTAACTAGTAAGATCTTTATTTCATGTATGTGAACAGAATGCTTATTAAAATCTTTTTTTCTTGAGGAATATCCAAATACATATAATAATTTCCCATAAATTGTTGTGATGGGCTTAAAATACTGGGCACAATTTAATGTCATCTTCTGCAGTCCTTAGCAGAGGAACAAACTATATAACTTTCACAAGAAAAATGTCCCATTAGATAACTTCTTCTGGTCTAGCTCAAATCTTCAAATTCCTTCAACATAGAAATACACCAACTCATCTTCAAAACAGTACTGTTGTGAAATTAAAGGGTTAACAGCTTCATAGGATATGGTTGACCTGAGGTTTTTATTAATGGCTAGTCACATGGCCCTTGGCAAGCCAAGTGGTAACACTGGCTTCCAGGAGAGAGGATGTTTTGGAAAATGATAATGTATGTGACTATGTGTTCCAGTCCACCCTGTGTTGGCAGAGCCTCCCATCCTACTGTCTGTTTCCTTTGGTTTGGTTTAACCTATTTTTTAATACCATCAGCTCAAGTTCTTTCCTGGACTCTGGGAAGGGAGTTTCATTCTTTGCTTAGGATCATATGAGACTTTATTGCAAAACCTCAAACCATATTAAATTTGATTGTTCTGAAATATGCCATTGACTTTGAGTTCCAGAGATCTGCTTAAATATTACCTCTTGGTCCAAACTTTTCCTTAAAGGAAGTAGATAATTTTTCAACCTCCAAAATGCCAGACCCAAGTGAATAGGTCTTCAAGAAGGGTCTGCTGTTTATAGAGTTCCTACTGTAATTCTAAGATTTCTGTTAGTCAAAGACATGGTCTTTGGGTATATTTCCTACAGTCACCAGAATGTAATCTGAAACTACAAGGTAGAAATTGCACTATTTAGAAAACCTTGTACTAATTTTCATCTCCTTAGTGCCGAGGCTCATAGAAGACATGAAAGGGGATTCAAGAGACCAATAATACTGGTCATCTGTCCAGTTGTCACTCATCAGCTTAACTTAATGACAACCTTAATGACAAACAAGGATATATACCATCAGCATGAAGAAACAGGAAGGGCACAATCATACCTCAGAACAAGCCCCACCGATCAGGGGCCAAGAATCAGGAGTTAACAATCAGGGTACAGAAACAACTTCTTTCCCCACCAGTACCATCTAGCTTCACAGCTAGGTGGCTATATGTTAGAATGACAAGACATCTCCTATTCTCAGTCACCTTGAAATGATATAAACATACGTGTAGTCACCTTCAGTATGACAAGGCCTGAGAGGGGTGAGCATGACAGGTCTAGGCAGGGCCCATTATCTCTAGGCGAGCTTCTTTACCTCCATGTAACTTCACGTCCTTCAACTGTGATAGTACACATGACTCAAGCTTGTTCAAAAAATTTGTAACAATAAATATGTGACAGATATGTGGGTGTGGGGCATCTCAGTTTGAGTCACAGACTGATACACGTGTGTGGTTGCTCCTGATGAATCAGTGGGGAAGGGCCACGAGAAACCCACTGGAACAGGACCATTGTGCCTTAAAAAAAAGATTCGTAAAGCTTCAAGAATACTGAGCTTGATCCAGTAAGGTAGGCTCAGACACTATGTTTTTAGAATCATTTAGAGTCATTGAGATATGAGTCATATAGGACTCATATCAAAGAATTTTTCTGAGGTGGAAGGAGAAAATTCAAAATAAACTAAATGACAATAGGGAATAAACTTCTCCATTGACTAATGTGTATGTAATTTCTAGAAAGTAGGTGTATTCCATTCCTGAAACACATGAGTACATTGTATCCACCAGACAAGTACAGTGCAAATATGAAGACTGTGAGTGCACCTGAGGCATTCTGAGGACTCCCTTAATGACCAGCCCGAGAATTTGCATAGTACTGTGTTAGAGGTCCTGTGTTAGACGCAGAGGCACAAGTCAGGGAAATGGGGATTATCACTGTCTCATCTGATCTCATTTGTACTCACTGGCTAAAAGCCTGGAGTAAGTTTTATTATTTGTGTAATAGATATAATGTAATACCTTGAACATACATCAAATAATATAATGTAGTATGTGTTTCATACATTAATTAAGAATATTTGATTCTGCTATGGGAAAGAAGAAAAATAAATGGAATGGGTAAAACTTAAAGGCTGTGTTAAATATACAAAATTAAGTTAGTTTAACATAGAAGAGACTAAAAAATGTGTTAAACAGATAAATTAGTGATCAAATGTCTTCTATGACATGGGCAGGAATCTTAAAATGTCTTAACATAGATAAGCAAGCTATTAACCTATGAGACATGTCAGATGACAGATAAACTAAGAAGGGATTGAAGTCCCAAGAGGCCCCTAGTATTTGTGATACACTAATATAGGAGACTTAGTTATTCATGAGACCTTATTTGGTCACCCATTGTTGACACCCGTTCTGGCCCCACTGGTCAACTTAAGAAGTACAAATAAAATGTTGCATTTGCTCATCAGGCTAATTGGTGAACTACAGCTCTGGCAATACACGTCCCTGTGTCGCTTTAACAGAGCAACTGTGTGTATGGTTAACTCTGGGCAACTTTCATCTGCTTAGCCCCCTTGCATAACCTTGCATTTCCTTATAACTCCAAGATCAACAAGGAATACTAATGCAGCCCAGGGAGGGGCAAGCCAAGTGAACATTACTTAAACAAGGATATAGGTCATGAGTTCCTTCTTCCCGGCTTGCAACTTACACTTAATGTGTTAAACTATCATTCCTTTTCCCTCTTTTTGCGTGTTTTAAATTGATTTAATACACTGAAGGATTCAAGCATCTTGATTTAGTCTATGAGCCTCTCTGGGATAGCTTGATGGTAAAGTGTACTTGTAGAATACCATTGCAACAAGGCAATTTCCCACATGATGATTAAGTTTCTTAATATGCTTATGTATTTATGAAGAGGAATTTCTCTCCTATTCCTACTTTTCTGAGTGTTCTTTTATCAGGAAAAGTTGATGAACTGTCAAATTTTTCTGCATCAGTTGAGATGTTCATGTAGTTTTTCCATTTGTTATATTAAGATAATGCAGAGAAAGAACTACAAGCAACAAAAATCACAAGTTATTCTGACATGGTACCCTTGGAATTGAATAACGACAATGTGTATGGTGGTTTTCCTTAATTTTTGTTGACATGTAAGAGTTCTTTATATAATCTGGATACCAGACCCTTATCAGATATATTATTTGTAAATATTTTCTCCCATTCTGTAGGTTGCTTTCTTAGTGATATTCTTTGATGCACAAAGTTTTTAATTTTGATAAGGTCCAGTTTATCCATTTTTTTTTTCTGTTTCTTATGCTATTGGTGCCATTTGTAGGAATCCATTGCCAAATCAAAGGTTTGGACTGAAGGTTTACTCCTAAGTTTTCTCTTAAGAGTTCTACAGTTTTACCACTTACAGTTAGATTGTTTTCTGGATTCTCAGTTCTATTCCATTAATCTAGATGTCAGTATTTATCCCCATATCACACTGTCTTGATTATTGTTTTTAGCAAGGTTTGAAATTTTAAAGTATGATTACTTCTTTTGTTCTTCTTTTTCAGTATTTTTTGGTATTGAGGGCCCCTTGAAATTACATATGAATTTGAGGATCAGCTTTTCCATTTCTGCAAAAAGAGACCATTGGAATTTTGATAGGGGTTGTGCTGAATTTGTAGGTGGCTTTGGATATTGTTGCCCTCTTAACAATATTGTCTTCCAAAACATGAACAAGAGATGTCTTTCCATTTACTTGTGTCTTTAATTTCTTTCAGCAATGTAGTTATAGTTTTCGGAGTACAAGTTTCTCACCACCTGAAATTTATTCCTAAGAATTTATTTTCTTTGATGCCGTTGTAAATGAAATTGTTTTCTTAATTTCCTTTGCAGATTGTTCATTGCTGTTTACAGAAATAAAATCAAATTTTGTGTTGATCTTTTACTCTGCAATGTTGCTGAATTTTTAAATTAGCTATAGTAATTTTTTTGTGGGATTCTTTGGGATTTTCTTTATAGGACCATGTCACCTCCATGATCATATATCCACAAATATAGTTTTATATCTTGCTTTTCAATTCAGCTAATCTGTATTTCTTTTCCTTCCTCAATATTTCTGGCTAGAACTTTCAGTACAATATTGAATAGCAGTGGTCAGAGTAGGCATCCTTGTCTTGCTGATCTTGGGGAAAGTTTTCAGTCTTCCACCACTAAGTATATCAGCTGTGGGTTTTTTATAAACACCCTTATTATCGAGTCCCCCACCATTTATAAATGCTGAAGAATTTCCCTTCTATCCCTACTTTTCTAAGTGTGTGATTTTTTTTATCATGAAGTTATTGAATTGTGTCAAATACTTTTTTCTGCACCAATTGAGATGATCATGTAGTTTTTCTCTTTGCTATATTAATATAATATATATTTCAATGATTGATTTTGTTCTATTGAAATACCTTTGTGTGCCTTGGATAAATCCCACTGGGTCATGGCATATAATCCTTTCAATTTGCTTTTGGATTCAGTTAGCTGGTTGGTAGAGTTTGGGAACTGTACTTGATTTTGGCATCTATATTCATGAGAATCATTGGCCTGTAGTTTCTTTTCTGTAGTATCCTCATTTGGCTTTGGTATCAAGATAAAGTTGGCCTCATAGAACAAGTTAGGAAATGTTCCTTTCTCTTCTATTTTTGGAAGAGTTTGAAAAGGAATAGTGTTAATTATTTAGATGTTTGGTAGAATTCACCAGTGAAGTCATCTGGTCCTAGTTTTTTTTTGTTGTTGTTGTTGTTTTGGTGGAAAATCTTTGATTACACATTTGATTTTTTTCTATTTTTTTTATTAAGGTACCAATGATATACACTCCTATGAAGGTTTCACAAGAAAAACAATGTGGTTATTACAGTCACCCTTATTATCAAGTCCCCCACCAGACCCCATTGCAGTCAGTGTCCATTAGTGTAGTAAATGCCACAGAGCCCCTATTTGTCTTATCTAAGCTACACTGTCTTCCCCATGACCTCACACACACCATGTGCAACAACTATGATACCCCACAATCCCCTTCTCCCTCTTTCTACACCCTCCCTCCCCCACCCCTCCCCTTTGGTAACCACTAATCCCTTCTTGGAGTCTTTGAGTCTACTGCTATTTTGTTCCTTCAGTTTTGCTTCTTTGTTTTACTCTACAAATGAGGGAATTTATTTGGTATTTGGCTTTCTGTGCCTGACTTACTTCATTGAGCATAATATCCTCCAGCTCCATCCATGTTGTTGCAAATGGTAGGATTTGTTTCTTTCTTATGGTTGAATAGTATTCCATTGTGTATATGTACCACATCTTCTTTATCCATTCATCTACTGATGGACACTTTGGTTGTTTCCATATCTTGGCTATTGTAAATAGCTGCAATAAACATAGGGGTGCATATGTCTTTTTGAATCTGAGAAGTTGTCTTTGGGTAAATTCCTAGGAGTGGAATTCCTGGATCAAATGGTATTTCTATTTTTAGTTTTTGAGGAACCTCCATACTGCTCTCCACAATGGTTGAACTAGCTTACATTCCCACCAGCAATGTAGGAGGGTTCCCTTTTCTCCACATTCTCGCCAGCATTTGTTATTCCTAATCTTTTCTATAATGGCCATCCTAACTGATGTGAGGAGATAACTCATTGTGGCTTTAATTTGCATTTCCCTGATAGTGATAAGGAGCATCATTTCATATGCCTGTTGGCCATCTGAATTTCTTCTTTGGAGAAATGTCTGTTCATATCCTCCATCCATTTTTTAATCAGGTTATTGGCTTTTTGGGTGTTGAGGCATGTGAGTTCTTTATATATCTTGGATGTTAACCCCTTGTATATGTTATTTACAAATATATTCTCCCATACCGTAGGATGCCTTTTTGTTCTGCTGATGGTGTCCTTTGCTGTACAGAATATTTTTAGCATGATGTAGTCCCATTTGTTCATTTTTAATTTTGTTTCCCTTGCCCAAGGAGATGCTTTCAGGAAAAAGTTGCTCATGTTTATATTCAGGAGATTTTTGCCTGTGTTCTCTTCTTAGAGTTTTATGGTTTCATGACTCACATTCAGGTCTTTGATCCATTTTGAATTAACTTTTGTATATGTGGTTAGACAATAATCCAGTTTCATTCTCTTGCATGTAGCTGTCCAGTTTTGCCAATACCAGTTGTTGAAAAGGCTGTCATTTCCCCATTGTATATCCATGGCTTCTTTATCATTTATTAATTGACCATATATGCTTGTGTTTATATCTGGGCTCTCTAGTCTGTTCCATTGGTCTATGGGTCTGTTCTTGAGCTAGTACCAAATTGTCTTGATTACTGTGGCTTTGTAGTAGAGCTTGAAGTTGGGGAGCATAGTCCCCCCCCACTTTATTCTTCCTTCTCAGGATTGATTTGGCTATTCAGGGTCTTTTGTGGTTCCATATGAATTTTAGAACTATTTGCTCTAGTTTGTTGAAGAATGCTGTTGGTATTGTGATAGGGATTGCATTGAATCTGTAGATTGCTTTAGGCAGGATGGCCATTTTGACAATATTAATTCTTCCTATCCATGAGCATGGGATGTGTTTCCATTTATTGATACCTTCTTTAATTTCTCTCATGAGTGTCTTATAATTTTCAGAGTCATTTGATTTCTTGTTGGTCTGTTCAGATTTTTTATTTCTTTCTTCTTGAGTCAGTTTTGGTACTTGTATATTTCTATCCATTATTGAAAGTAGGGTATGGAGTCTCCAAATAATGTTGTAGAACTATTTCTCCCTTGGATTTTGTTATTTTGCTTCATATATATTGAGGCTTTGTTGTTTGGAGCATATATGTTTATAATTATTATGTGTTCTTAATGAATGACTATTTTTATCAATGGATAATATCCTTATCTGTCTCAAAACAATATTTGACTGAAAGTCTATTTTGTCTGATATTAACAAAGACACCCTATCTTTCTTTTGGGTACTATTTGTGTGGAATATAATTTTAGATCCTTTCATTTTCAACTTACTTTATCTTTGTGTCTAAAGTGAGTCTCTTGTAGACAGCACATTGTTGGATCTCCAACTACAAGAGATGAGTTTTTTAATCTAGTCTGCCAATCTATCTTTCAATTGGTGAATTTAATCTATTTACATTTAAAGTGATTACAGATAAAGAAGGACTTATTTCTGTCATTTTGCTATTTCTGTTCTACATGTATTATATCATTTTTGGGATTCAAATTCTCCAATACTACCTTATTTTATGTCAGACTTTTTTCTTAGTGTGTCCTTTTGATTTTCTCTCATTTCCTCTTTTGTAAGTATTTTAGTTATTTTATTCATGGTTACTGTGGGGATTATAAATAACATCTTAGAAGCAAGGCACTATGATGTATATTTATATTTTCCTCTTCTCGAAATATTTTCCTTTTTTGGCTTCAGAATATATTGCCTTGGATCCATTCATTTTCTTTCTCCTAAGAAACTGTTTCTTGGAAATTTTATTCATAATACTAATAAAAGATTATCAATTAGGAATTATGTAAGCAGTAACAGACCCATCTACAGTGGCTTAAGCACACAAAGGTTTATATTTATATTTTTCTTGTGTAATAAGAAATCTAGCAAGGTTTGCAAATATTTGATGGCATGATTCAGTGACTCAAAGATGTCAAAATCAAGGGCTCTGCTGTTTTGATCTTTCCCTCATGGTCCAAGAAGTTTCCTGTAGCTTGTCAGGATATCTTAATTCTATAAAAGGAGGAGGAGTGAAAAACAAAAGAAAAAACAATCCAAGTAGCCAAATTAGCCCTTTTAAATAACTTTCATAAGTTATATCCAACAACTTCCACTTACAAATAATTTGCAAGCCATATTTATAAAGGAGCTTTGGAAAGCTAGTTTTCCTATTGGCTGAGATTACTGTCACCCCTAACAACTCAGGGCTTGTTATTAAAAAGGAAGGGGAGAACATATATTGGCAGGATGACTGGCACATATTTAGCTGTTAACATTTCTACAGCAGGAATTATGTGCCAAACACTGTTTTAAATGCCATTTAATCACAGCAATCCTGGAGGATAGGTGCTTTTATCATCTCCATTGTACAGGTGAAAAAGCTGATTCAAAGACAAGATAGCAACTTCTTAGTATAGCTCAGATTTACTAAATAGTAGAGTTAGAGTTACCGCCTAGTTATCCTGCAGACCTCATTTTCTAAACCACCATATTGTTTGCATTAAACAGAGAACAGATCCTAAATCTACACATATGTATTTTGTCCCTTTCCATTCAAAATCATCTTTTAACTTTTAGATGACACCTTAAATGTAATATGATTAAAACTAGGCTTTATAGCTGATTCCTTAACTGGCTACCTATATCCACAGCCTCCATTGCTATTCTCTGTTACCATCAAGGATTGCTGCTCACAATTTCTGCAAGCAACAGGAAACCCATTTTAATGGAAAAATATGCAGAAAATTGTGGTCCACTGGTTCTTCATTGGTTATCTTACCTACAGTTGTATCTCTGGCATTTACTCTAATATTTGATGACTGCCACAGCCCCTTACTGGATACCCTCACCTCAATTCTGGTATTGATGTTTAAGGCAGTCTGACATAAACAGATTAATTGATGAACAGTGGGAAGATACTGAATGCCAGCTTGAAAATGAAAGACTTCATTTTCCTAACATATTTCAAAAATTTGTCACATGCATGGCTCTTTAGTGTTCAGTCAAAATTCCTTGGATTGGTATTAAATGTTCTCAGCTAGGCTTGATGTCTTTATAACTTAATTTTTATGAACTTCTCTATCTCCAATATACTAATAACCAATAGCCATTCCTAGCAAAAGCAACAAAGTAGAAAGGAATAACATGCTCCCTTGTATGACAACTGCCCTTTTCCACTGGCCTATTTCCTGACCTTTTCAAATCTTACCATTTCAGTTCATGGCAAAATACCTTTGACAGAAAGAACTAAAAAGTCAGAAGATAGTCGTGAATTCTTATAGAAAAGTTATGAACAATAAAAAGCAGAATGCATTTTCTTACAATAAGGGGACCTATTCTCTATATCCTCACTAACAAATACCATTTTCATTAAGTACCATATGTGTATTGATTTTTATATTTAAAAAACAAACCGTTTCAGTTATCTATTGCTGCATAATAAAGACACCTCCACAAAAACCTTTGTGGGTTAAAAACAATTATTTATTTGTAGATAATTCTGCAACCTGAGTAGGGCTTGGCAGTGATAGCTCTTCTTGGTTCCACATAATTTTGACAAAGGCAGCTCAGCGTGGGCTTAACTCATATGATTCCAACCGGGGAGCCTGGAAAGCCTTGAGCTCACCATTCCTCTCCTCTGTTTGTAATCTCTTTTCCTCCAGTGTCTCCAACCATCCACATGGCTTCTCTCTCTCATGGAGTATTTGAGTTTTTTACATTATAGCTAGTATTTTATCCAAGAGGGTAAAAATGGATGCTGCAAAGCTTCTTAAGGTCTGTGTCCATCAGTCACACAAAATAATTTCTGCTGTATTTGGCTGATCAAATCAAACCAAAGAGCCAGCCTAAATTCAAGGGAAGAAGAAAGAGATTCCCTTTCATTGGGATAGGAGTAATCCCTGATAGCCAACTTTGCAGACAAGAGACTATGAAAGGTTTTGCCTAAGACATAACAAAAGTGTCCCCTTAAAAAGGAATGGAGTGAAAACCATTATCATTGTTCTTTTTTTCTACAGCTATGTAACAGCTTGACTGCAAAAGCACACCCCACTGTATGTTTCTCAAAATTTCAAATATGTGAAATTTTAGTGAATAGCAAATCAGGTGGAAAGGATTCTTTCATAAGTTATGGTTTGTAGTGGGTTGAATAATGGTCCCTAAAATTAGGTTTCCAAACCCTAACCCCCCAGAACCCATGAATGTAACTTGTAATTAAGTGAAGGATGAGGTCATCCTGGATTAAGTAGGTGGGCCTCAAATATAATGACAAGTGTCCTTAGAAGAGAAGACTCAATACAGAGAGAAGACAGCCATTGATGGCAGAAGCAAAAGTTACACCACCGCAAGGCAAGGAATGCCTGGACCTGAAGAAGCTCAAGAGGGTCAGCTAGGTGAGGATCCTCCCCTAGAGCCCTGAGAGGGAGCGTGGCTCCGTTGACACACTGATTTCAGACTTCTGGCCTTCATAACTCTGCATCAATTTCTGTTGCTTTAAGCCCACCAGTTTGTGGTAATTGGTTATAGCAGCCCTAGGAAACCAATACACACTGTTTTTCTTTTTTCATCAAACTCTTATTGAAAATATTATAGTATTTACTATTAAAACTTCCATTCCTAGTTCATCTGATTTCAGAGGATCTTTGTGTTGCTGAAGAGGATGAAAGGGCTGAAACTACATTTATTTCAAAATTATTAAGAGCTCTCTTAACAACAAAATTCAAACCTTAATTCCTGAACTGTGCGAGTTTCCCTCATGGTTTTTTATCTACAGATGTAACATCAAAATCATCTCATCATTCACATTGGCTGGATCATGCACTGATTCCATCTGTACCCTCACAATGACCTTTTCTTCACCACATAGCATCTCTGTGGTTTCAGATACTTATGGCAAGAAATCAACACACAAAAAGTGTTTAATCATTACTATGGCTTACATCAGTGGCTCTCAAATAATGACACCCTTACCAGCAGCATCATTTGGAACCTGTTACAAATACAAATTCTTGTAGCCCACCCCTGACCTATGGTGTTTGAAATGTGGCATCTCTGTTTGAACAAGTCCTTCAGGCAATCTTGATGCCACTAGCATTTGAGAACAGCTAGGGATTCTGCTACTTGCTAAGTATATTTGTTATTCCAAATATGCTTTCTGGAGCTGGAGAAATAACCACAGGATGAGGTCAGGAATCCACTAGATCTGCTGTGAGATGGACCTTAACTAAAACTCCACTTGTCACCTGACCTCCATAAGCCTCTGCTCCAGCTGGTCGGCCACAGTGACATTTGTGTCTCCCCCAGTTAGTGCCAGTTCAGAGGCAGTGTCCAATCTTCAAAAAGTTTTGATTATTTCCCTTTCCCCAGCTTAGAGTCAACCTGGGGCATGGTGTCTTATTGGAGACTGAATGTAGGTCTCGGCTGCTGGCAGACTGGGCACTCAGTGGCGGCTGTAGCCAGGTCAGCCTTGGTGAGCAGAAGTCCATGCCACTTCCAAGGTTTACAGGCTTCAAATCCTTAGTGTATGAATATCTACTAACTAACTAAATTTCTTATTTGTGGATATGCTGAACATATTTTTTTCCCCAAGTGATTTCTTCTTCAGATTTCCTCCACTTTTTGACCTGCCTCATCTAAAAAGAGTTCTTGCTAAGATGGCTGCTGTCCAACATCTGGTTCTGAAAGGAAACTACAGAAATCCATCAAAACACATTTGCTTGATTCCTGTGGGTTTTTGGGTGGGGAATAAATTTAAACTCTGTGTGAACCTAATGAGGATAAAATAAGTAAGGAAAGAAGAATGAAACATTAGGTTGGGACGGTAGAAAACCAAAACTGTTAGGTTTGTGCCCTGAGACTTTCTCCTACAATAGCCATACGTTGGGCCCAAAGGAATTGGTCTGCTGTACAACGTATCTTGCATTATAAACAGAGGTGTTCATTATGTCACAGACATCTTGTAAGCACTATTGAAATCCTTCTTTTTGTCACTTGGGACAGGAAAAGCTACACAATTATGAACAGATCTATCCCATTCACAGGGCATAGTCTACAAAATAGACTCTCTCCTTCTTCCTCTTAATCCATGCTCCTACTCAAGGAATGAGCCATGGGGCAGAATTTAACAGATGCTGGACTTAAAAGTGTGGCACTGAAGTTGTGACAAGTTTACAAAAAAAGTACCAGAATATTCTACTGATGTGAATTATAGAGTTATAGAATTTCGTTATTCTTTCCACACCAGAGTCTTAGTCTAGCTGCTCTGCTCTTAAGAGCAAATATATGGGAATCATATATCTCATAAATGGGAAGTTGGAGATTGAGGAATTCACCACCAAGTGCTTAGTTAATTATGTTTAGTAATATGTGCTAACAGGCTCCAAGTCCACAGCAAAGATGCACCTCATATTTTTTATGTCATCACTTTATGTGGCAAATTTTATGAACCACATATTATTGAGTATATGATGCTATCAATTCAAATGTATCATTGTTTTAAATACCATTAAAGGAAAAAAGATGCCAATTAAATCATCTTATGCTTTTATTTTACCTTTATTGAAAGGGCTCTTTTAGACATATTTAGATGTAGATTTTTATCACATGTAATTGTCATGCTTATATTAAAAGAAAAATGATAGCAAAGTAAGTTTTTTACCATTCCTAAAACTTCTTCCCATTCAGAGTTCAACTCCCCTGAACCAGAGGTGCTTGTCCGTGCATTCTCCCATGCAACCACCATGCAGGCATCAGGAGGTGCAACATCATGTATTAAAGAGTGTCCACTCCTGTCTCTAGGTCTTTCTTCCAGGCTACTAATATTTGCTCTCGAGCTTTGGTATTGACAATAAAAAGCCTACTAGAAGTTAATGGAAGGTTTCAAACAATTAGATATCATATAACTTTTTTTATTATCATTAATCTACAATTACATGAAGAACATTATGTTTACTAGGTTCTCCCCTACCCCAAGTCCCCCCCACAAACCCCATTACAGTCACTGTCCATCAGCATAGTAAGGTGTTGTAGAATCACTACTTGTCTTCTCTGTGTTGCAAAGCCCTCCCCTTTCCCCCACCCCCCACATTATACATGCTAATCATAATATCCCCTTTCTTCTTCCCCACCCTTATCCCTCCTTACCCTCCCATTCTCCCCAGTCTCTTTCCCTTTGGTAACTGTTAGTCCATTCTTGGGTTCTGTGATTCTGCTGCTGTTTTGTTCCTTCAGTTTTTCTTTTGCTCTTATACTCCACATTTTCTTTTGCTCTTATCTCCACATCATATAACTTTTAAAATGACCCTTAAAATATCTGTTGACTGAAATGCTCAGAGGTGCAGTTGTCTGAGTGATGCTTTTAGAAATAACAAAGTTGCTATACTTATTGCTGAGCTTTTCCTTTCACCCTTCAGTACAAGTCTGCAAAATGAGACAAGAAGTAGTATATGTAGTCTGTAATGCAGGGCTCCTATCCATCAGTTTCATACTTGGTAGGCATCCCACTTCACTTTCTCTTTTGTCATGAATCTTCAAGAAGTCTCTTTCTGGTCAGAGAAATACCTTTCAGGGATTCTACTTTGTCTTTGAATTTCCTTCCACCCAGGGCCAAAGCTTTTAGCTAATGATGTATTATTGAAGTGGAAATGTGAATTGCTATACCCAACTTCAACCATGTCCAGGCAATAACAATCACTTCCTGGCTGCAACCTGGCCCTCCATAACTATAAGTGACAAGACACCATCGTCTAGGTGGTTGGTATGGCCAAGGGTTGCCGATTTTAGATATTAAACATAAAATGTGGGAGAATGTGTGAATTTTAGAATACATAAAAGAAAGGCAATTGTTGTATCTTAGATTTTTCTCAGAGGCAGGGATCGTGACTTACACATCTCTGTATCCCTGGCACCTAATGGTGACCTGTACATTATTGAGAGACCAGTAAATGTTTGTTGCAGGAGTAAAGGATTCATCCATGGCCAGGAAAATGCTGACAATGCATATCAACAAAGCATGAACCCTCATTTTGGCTTTCCTAATGATAAGAAATAACAAGTACTTAAATCAGATTTTTCTTTAAATAAGAATATTTGTTCCCTATAGCATTACAAGTAGAGACTTATATGTGACAGAAATACTATGCTCAAAAATTAAGACTGTAGCCTGGCAGAAAGTTTTATCTTACTTACATAAAAACCTTTTTGTGACATATAATTTATCAAAACATCATATATCCTGTGAACTTTCAAGCAAATTGGAAAGGGGTAAATTTATGTAGATACTTTCTCACTGTTGATACAGTAAGAAACCCCATGTATAACAATGCATTTGTATAAAACTGTTTGCCAAAATGATGGCTCTCCAAATGTCTTATGGGAATACTCAATAGTTCCCTTTACTTTGAACCAGTCATCTTTACACTCAAGTCCACCAATATTTGTCACTGAGTGTGGGGAGAAACTAATCAAATTAACTAAATTCCTGCCCCGTTCTACTCTCAAATAATTTACCTTATCTTCAACCTTCTATGAATATAGATTTTAACTTACTCATATTGCTGATTTCAAAGAAAACATCCTCAATTAGTATAATCATTCATAGTGAAATGGGAAGGTAAAAACACATCAGTAATGTGAAAAGGGCAATTTTAACATAAAGAATTATTAATTAGTAACAGAGGATTGATTAACTACAAAGAAAAGTAAAGAGAACTTGAAGGAATAAACAGATTCCACTGCAGTGGAAGAAAACTTGAGAAAGGAACAAATTGGGAAGAGCACCACACCCCACCCCCAAACACAGACTGGACTTGCCAGTTTTGCCAACACCAGTTGTTGAAGAGGCTGTCATTTCCCCATTGTATATCCATAGCTCCTTTATCGTATATTAATTGACCATATATGCTTGGGTTTATATCAGGGCTCTCTAGTCTCTTCCACTGGTCTATGGGTCTGTTCTTGTGCCAGTACCAAATTGGCTTTGTAGTAGAGCTTGAAGTTAGGGAGCATAATTCCCCCAGCTTTGTTCTTCCCTCTCAGGATTGCTTTGGCTGTTCGGGGTCTCTTGTGGTTCCATATGAATTTTAGACCTATTTGCTCTAGTTCATTGAAGAATGTTGTAGGTATTTTGATAGGGATTGCATTAAATCTGTAGATTGCTTTAGGCAGGATGGCCATTTTGACAATATTAATTCTTCCTAGCCAAGAGCATGGGATGAATTTCCATTTATTAGTGTCCTCTGTAATTTCTCTTAAGAGTGTCTTATAATTTCCAGGGTATAGGTCTTTCACTTTCTTGGTTAGGTTTATTCCTAGGTATTTTATTCTTTTTGATGCAATTGTGAATGGAATTGTTTTCCTGATTTCTCTTTCTGCTAGTTCATTGTCTGTGTATAAGAATGCAACAGATTTCTGTGCATTAATTTTGTATTGCACAACTTTGCTGAATTCAGATATTAGATCTAGTAGTTTCAGAGTGGATTCTTTAGGTTTTTTTATGTACAATATCATGTCATCAGCAAACAGGGACAATTTGACTTCTTCCTTGCCAATCTGTATGTCTTTTAATTCTTTGTGTTGTCTGATTGCCATGGCTAGGACCTCCAGAACTATGTTGAATAAAGTGGGGAGAGTGGGCATCCTTGTCTTGTTCCCAATATTAAAGGAAAAGCTTTCAGCTTCTCATTGTTAAGTATGATGTTGGCTATGGGTTTGTCATATATGGCCTTTATTATGTTGAGGTACTTGCCCTCTATACCCATTTTTGTTGAGAGTTTATATCATGAATGGATGTTGAATTTTGTTGAATGCTTTTTCAGCATTTATGGTGATGATCATGTGGTTTTTGTCCTTCTTTTATTGATGCAGAGGATGATATTGATAGATTTTCGAATGTTGTACCATCCTTGCATCCCTGGGATAAATCCCACTTGATTATGATGGATGATCTTTTTGATGTAATTTTGAATTCAGTTTGCTAATATTTTGTTGAGTATTTTTGCATCTATGTTCAGTAGGGATATTGGTCTGTAATTTTCTTTTCTTGTGGTGTCTTTGCCTGGTTTTGCTATTTGAGTGATATTGGCCTCATAGAAAGAGTTTGGGAGTATTCTCTCCTCTTCTACTTTTTGGAAAACTTTAAGGAGGATAGGTATTAGGTCTTCACTAAATGTTTGATAAAATTCAGCAGTGAAGCCATTTGGTCCAGGGTTTTTGTTCTTAGGTAGTGTTTTGATTACCAATTCAATTTCTTTGCTGGTAATTGGTCTATTCAGATTTTCTGTTTCTTCCTGGGTCAGCCTTGGAAGGCTGTATTTTTCTAGAAAGTTGTCCATTTCTTCTAGGTTTTCCAATTTCTTACCATATAATTTTTCATAGTATTCTCTCATAATTCTTTGTATTTCTGTGGTGTCTGTAGTGATTTTCCTTTCTCATTTCTGATTCTGTTTATATGTGTTGACTCTCTTTTTTCTTGATAAGTCTGTCTAGGGGTTTATCTATTTTGTTTATTTTCTCAAAGAACTAGCTCCTGCTTTCATTGATTCTTTCTATTGTTTTATTCTTCTCAAGTTTATTTATTTCTGCTTTAATCCTTATTATGTTCCTCTTTCTACTGACTTTGGGCCTCATTTGTTCTTTTTCTAGTTTCATTAATTGTGAGTTTAGACTGTTCATTTGGGATAGTTCTTCTTTCCTGTGGTAGGCCTGTATTGCAATATATTTCCCTCTTAGCACGGCCTTCGCTGTGTCCCACAGATTTTGTGTTGTTGAATTCTTGTTATCATTCATCTCTATATATTGCTTGATCTCTGTTTTTATATGGTCATTGATCCATTGATTATTTAGGAGCATGTTATTAAGCCTCCATGTGTTTGTTGGCTTTTTTGTTTTCTTTGTGTAATTTATTTCTAGTTTCTTATCTTTGTGATCTGAGAAGCTGGTTGTTAGAATTTCAGTCTTTTTGAATATACTGATGTTCTTCTTGTGGCCTAGTATATGATCTATTCTTGAAAATGTTCCATGTGCCCTTGAGAAGAATGTGTATCCTGTTGCTTTTGTATGGAGTGTTCTGTAGATGTCCGTTAGGTCCATCTGTTCTAATATGTTGTTCAGTGCTTCTTTCTCTTTACTTATTTTCTGTCTGGTTGATCTGTCCTTTGGAGTGAGTGGTGTTTTAAAGTCTCCTAAGATGAATGCATTGCATTCTATTTCCCCCTTTAGTTCTGTTAGTATTTGTTTTACATATGTAGGTGATCCTCTGTTGGGTGCATAGTTATTTACAATAGTTATATCCTCTTATTGGACTGACCCTTTTATCATTATGTAATGTCCTTCTTTGTTTCTTGTTACTTTCTTTGTTTTGAAATCTATTTTGTCTGATACAAGTATTGCAACTTCTGCTTTTTTCTCCCTATTAGTTGCATGAAATATCTTATTCCATCCCTTTACTTTCAGTCTGTGTATGTCTTTGGGTTTGAAGTGAGTCTCTTGTAGGCAGCATACAGACAGGTCTTGCTTTTTTATCCATTCAGTGACTATGTCTTTTGATTGGTGCCTTCAGATCATTAACATTTAAGGTGATTATTGATGGGTATGTACTTATTGCCACACAGGCTTTAGATTCTTGTTTACCAGATATTCAAGGGTAATTCCCTTACTATCTTAACAGTCTAATTTAACTCACTTTGTATGCTATTGCAAACACAACCTAAAGGTTCTTTTTTCCTCCTCCTTTTTCTTCCTCCTCCATTCTTTGTAAGTTATGAATCATATTCTGTACTCTTTGTCTATCCCTAGGGTGACATCTATTTAGCCTTAGGAATACTTCCATCTAAAGGAGTCCCTCCAAAATGCACTGTAGAGGTAGTTTGTGGGTGGCAAATTTTCTCAGCTTTTGCTTATCTGAAAATTGTTTAATCCATCCTTCAAATTTAAATGATAACCTTGCCGGGTATAGTATTCTTGGTTCAAGGCCCTTCTGCTTCATTGCATTAAATATATCATGCCACTCCCTTCTGGCCTGTAAGGTTTCTGTTGAGAAGTCTGATGATAGCCTGATGGGTTTTCCTTTGTATGTGATCTTTTTTCTCTCTCTAGCTGCTTTTAAAAGTCTGTCTTTATCCTTGATCTTTGCCATTTTAATTATTATATGTCTTGTTGTTGTCTTTCTTGGGTCCCTTGTATTGGGAGATCTGTGCACCTCCATGGCTTGAGAGACTGTCTCCTTCCCCAGACTGGGGAAGTTTGCAGCAATTACCTCCTCAATGACACTTTCTATCCCTTTTTCTCTCTCTTCTTCTTCTGGTACCCCTATAATACAAATATTGTTCCATTTAGATTGGTCACAATATTCTTTCATTCTTAGAGATTCTTTTTTCTCTCTGTGCCTCAGCTTCTTTGTATTCTTCTCTAATTTCTGTTCCATTTACCATCTCTTCTACTACATCTAATCTGCTTTTAAATCCCTCCATTGTACGTTTCATTTCAGATATGCAATTTCTTAATGATTGAATCTCTGACTTAAATTCGTTCCTGAGTTCTTGAATATTTTTCTGTACCTCCATAAGCATGTTTATGATTTTTATTTTGAACTCTCTTTCAGGAAGATTGGTGACTTCAGTTTCATTTGACCCTTTTTTGGGGGTTTGTGAAATTTTGGTCTGGACCAAGTTCTTTTGACGTTTCATATTTCTGTGTGGTGTGCACTAGTACCCAGAAGCTCCAGTCTCTGGAGCTGCTCAGCCCCTAGAGTGAGGTTGGGGGTTGTAGGGGAGCAGAACTGGTGTGTGTGGGGAGGAAAGATCTGTTTCCTGATTCCCATCTGCCATGCCTGTCTCCAGTGTCAGAGCCAGTGGGCCAAGCACACAGGTGTAAGCCTCTGTGCTTTGCATCTATAGCTGTTGTAGGCTGAGCCTCCTTCTGGCTGGCCTGATGCCAGAGCAGTGATTGCTGGTTTGCGAACTGGTGCTGTTAGGCTAGGAGGAAGGCGCAGCAGGCTGCATGTCACAGTGGGGGGCCTCCGAGCTGAGTAGGCAGCCAGGGGGATGGGGCACCTGAAGCTCCTCAAAGTTCCCAACCAGCTGTGCCAAGCAGGCCTAGGCAACCTTGTCCACCTCTCCCCTCCCCTGCTCAGCAAGCTCCGTACATACCCTGTCCCTTCAGCAGCCCTCTCACTGCTAGAAAGCCTCTCAGACCGCCTGCCTTTACCTTGTCCCAGAGAGGCCTGGTGTGGATCCCCTCCTCCACAAATAGCCAGAATCTCAGTCTCTCAAGCACTCCGCCTGTCCGGGCTCCCCAATGTCTATAGCACCACACAATATCGGTTTCTGCTCCCAAAGCAGACTTCCAGGGCTGGGTGTTCAGCAGTCCCAGGTTTCCACCCCCTCCCCCACTCTGTTTCTCTTCCTCCTGCCGATGAACTGGGGTTGGGGAAGGGCTTGGATCCCGCCGGATTAAGGCTTTTGTACATTACCCTGTTTTCTGAGGTCTGCTGTGTTCATGAGATCTGTATGCAGCCTTCTTTCTTGTTGCTGTTTTAGGGTTAGTTGTATCAATTAACTACATTTTCATACTATTTGTGTTTTTGTGAGGAGTTCTCTATCTCACCTCTCATGCCACCATCTTGAATCTTCAGGATTTCTTTTCTTTTTATGGCTGAATAATATTCCATTGTGTACATGTGCCACATCTTCTTTATTCATTCTTCTGTTGATGGACACTTAGGTTGCTTCCATATCTTGGCTATTGTAAATAACACAGCAGTAAACATAGGGGTGCATATATCTTTTCAGATCAGGGATTTTGCTTTCTTTGGGTAAATTCCTAAAAGTGGAATTACTGGGTCAAATGGTATTTCTATTTTTAGTTTTTTGATGAATATCCATACTGCTTTTCACAATGGATGCACAAATTGACAGTTTTGTGTAGGAAGGTTCCCCTTTCTCTGCATCCTCGTCAACATTTGTTATTTCTTGTCTTTTGGATAGTAGCCATTCTGGCTGGTGTGAAGTGGTATCTCACTGTGGTTCTGATTTGCATTTCTCTGATGATTAGCCATGTGGAGCATCTTTTCATGTACTGTTGGCCATTGTATTTCTTCTTTGGAGAAATGTCTATTCAAGCCCTCTGCTCATTTTTTAATTGGGCTATTTCTTTTTCTGGTATTGCATATATTTTACTTATGGCTATTTAGAATTGTTATTAAATTTGTAAATATTGGGAGATTCTGTAGCTTTTTTGTTACTGATTTCTAGATCACTTGTTAGATTACTAGATTATTTGCAGCATGGTACAGGAACATTCTCTGATTTAAATCCCTTGTGATTTTTGGGGGGATTCTCTAACGGCCCACCATATGACCAATATTGTTAACTGGTTAATATGCTCCTGAAAATAATGTGCATACTGTCATTGTTGGGTGCATTTTCCTGCATATGTCAGTTAGTCAATATGGTTAGTCATGTTTTCAGATATTTATATGATTTTTTCAGCTATTGAGGGAGATGTGTTTAAGTTCACCACTATAACTATGAATTTCTTTTCTCCTTTAAATTATGTCAATTTTTATTTCTAAAACTATCAGTTATCAGATACATATGAATTTTTAGCTGTTTTCTTTTGGAAAGATTTACCTGTATAACAAAATCAAAAGTATATTTTTGACTCTAGTAATATTTCTTGCCCTAAAATCCACTTTATCTGATATCAGTAGAACTACAAATGGATTATCTTTTCCATCCTGTTGCAATCTTTTTATGCCCTTACACTTAAATTTGTATCTTGTAAGCAGGATATAGATCTGTGTTATTTTCTTCAGTCTGAAAGTATTCGCCTTTTAATTTGAATATTTAGTACATTCAAAATGCAATTACTGCTTTTATATCTACCACTTTACTACTTGTTTTCCATTTGTGTAACTTGTTTTATGCTCCACTGATCAAGTTTTTTTATTATAGTAACTATTCCTCTAATAACTTGTGAGATATGTAGGTATATATAGATGTATATATTTTATATATCTCTATACATCTAAATATATTTACATGTGGATAAACATTTAGAGTTATACATAGATATAGTTATACTACATGGCTATATCTGTCTTTTCATATACCATATGTAATTACATATATATATAGTTATATACATAGTATTACAATATACATGCTTTGAGCCATTGACTTATTATCATTTCATAAAATAGTCTCTACTTAACAATCAATGAGGAAAAGTCATGGTTTTTCAACTTCTTTTAATCCTTCTGACTTTTTATGTTACCATTGTCATACATTTTAATTCTTTATATATATATGTAAACATTAAAAAATATAATTTTATTTATTATAAATATTATTTTACCTCCATACATGTATTTCCCAGTAAGAATGATATTTTTTCTTGTATTTTTGTGTTTATGTCAGAGATTATTTTCTTTCTGCCTTAAGAACCCCACATGGTATTAACTGTAAAATTGTTGATGATGAATCTTCTCTGTTATTGTCTGGTAATTGTCCATTTCACTTTCAATTCTGAAGTTATTTTCACTTGCTAGAGAATTCTAACCTGTCAGTTATTTTCTTTCATCATTAATTATGTCATTACATTGTTTTTTGGCTTCCATCTTTCTGTTAAGGAATCAGTTGTCTTTACTGCTGCTTGGCTTGAAGATAATGTGTCTTTTTCTTTGTGTACTTTAATATTTTCTTTTTGTCTTTCATTTTCGGCAGTTTGATTTTGATAAAAATGTGGTTCTCATTGTCTTTATACTGCTTGGACTTTTTACATTTCCTGAGCCTATTACTTATTATCATTAGTCAGATTTGGAAAATTCTTTAAAGATTATCTTTTCAAATACTGCTTCTCCATCCTCTGTCTCTTTCCCTTCTAGAACGCCTATTTCTTATATGGTAGACCTTCACTGAAACATCTTTTAAAAGATATACTTCCAGAAGAAGGAAATGCAACCTAAAGCAAGAACTATAAAACATGAAACTGTGGCAAATAAAGGAACTGACAGATATCAGGGTATATATAACAAGAATTTATTACATAAAATGTTATTATAATTATTATTCATAGCTTATGTGAAGAATATAAAAGTCAGTCAAAACTAAAATAAAGAAATGCTAAATTTGAGGGAATGTGAAATTACATGTCCTAAGAATCTGTACTTTTCAGGTGAGGGATAAAGATATTGACAGTGAAATTTTCAAAGACACCTGGTTTGTTTAAAATTTAAGACTACTTATTTAAAGATGAGAAACAGAACATGAAACTTCCAAATTTTACTGGAGCAATAGGTGTTTACATTTAAAAAATCTACTAGAAGGTAAAAGGAGGGAAAAATGGACATAGGGAGAAACAGGATAAGCAAAAACAAATCACAAAATAGAATGGCAGAAATAAATGATAAATACATCAGTTTAAAATTGACAGTTAAGTAAAAATTAAGGTTTGAGTAAATGAAATGCAACAATATTCTGTTTAAAAGAGACACACTTAAAACATGAGCATGAGGAAAGATTACAACCAAACTGACGGTAAAATATTACTATGCATTCAGTAGTAATGCTCAACTGCAGGGGTTAGCAAAAGTTTTCTGTACAGGGTTATATAATAAATATTTGGGATTGTTTGTCATAACTACTGAACTCTCTGCAATTGTGATAAGAAAGCATCCACAGACAATACGTAAACAAATGATCATGCATATATATGTTCTAACAAAACTTTATTCGCAAAAATAGTTGATAGGCCTTATTTGGCCCGTGAGCCATAGTTTGTTGACCTTTGGTCTACTGAAAAGTCATAAGCATTGGCTTAATAGATATGCAAAGGAATATTTTAAGACACAAAATGATAAATTAATATATCATGATTTTATAAGAAAAATAAATCAAAGAAGCTGGACTAGGCATTCAGTAAAAACAGAAGAGAAGGAATCAGAGAAAGATGGCAGATAGCCTGATTTTTAACTCCCTTACTCATCATTAACCCATTATATCTTTCCTTTTCACTCACTCTCACCTTATACCAGTTCTAAACAAGTAAAAATTAAGATATATACTTGGGAGAACGATTTCAGACAGCAAATGGTCCACAGTTTATGAGAACAAACTCTCGAGAAATTTTAGGATGAAACATAAGTAATCTTAAGGCTGCATTACCGGGGCAGCTCTTGCTGCCACTTTTGCTATGAAAGTGAGAGTACAGGACCACTGCTTATGATAAAAGAAGTTCCCCAAAATAACTGACCCTATTTGCATTTATGAATAATTATTTAGGAAAAGATTAGAGGACACCAATCACCATTTACACTTAGCACTATAATCATCAACTGGAAAACAGCAGGGGAGTTATTGTCTCTTAATAATAATTCTTACCACTAGGTGGCACTCATCCAAAGTTGTATTTACTCAGGAATGTGTCGGGTTGCACACTGACATGGCCCAACTTTGGTCCACGAATGTGTTTTAGTCAGCCCATGATGTTTTCAAAATTTGTACTACTGGTAAATGTTTAGTATTTGAGAATTCCACACTATAAAACTATTTCTTGCTAGTCTTGAAAAATAGATCTGAAAACACTGGGCCTTTACTCCACCTGCCAGCAGTCAGTTGAGTCTACAGGCCCTTTCTGCAAGGAGAGTATGCACGTTCACACCATTCTGCTCATCTTGTCTGTTTTAATCATTTAGAGTCCCATCGGACCCCTACAGGTATTTAACTCTGTGATCCTTGCACTGAGGTTGCACCAGAAGGTCTTGTGTGGTGGCTGTTTACTCAAAAGAAAAAAAAAATCTAAGAAAAATAGAATTTAATACTGAAATGTGTTTCAGAACCATAGGTGTAAAGCTAGAAGAGAATAAATAAGACAAAAATCAAGACCTGGTTACTACACTACAGAATGAATACTAAATGAATGAAAGTAAAAGAGCCCAGAAATTAATGATATTCTATATTGATTTTGCTAATTTCCACAAGATAAGCAGCCAGACAGTATAAAAAGATAACAGCATCCAGCAAATGTCAGCTGAATGGGTCCAGTACTGGGTAAATACTTTATGTAGATTTATGTATTATATTCTCAAAATCACCCTACGAGGTTCATTGTTTCCTTCCCATTATACATGTAAGAAACGTGTGGCCCAGAATTGAATAACTTTCCCAAAGTCATAGATAAAATGACAGAACTGGGTTTAAGACAGGTAGTTCTGAGGCAACATCCAAGCTTTTGGCTTCCCCTCTCAGGCCCTTGCTGCAGAGAGATTATTTGGCAATCAGTTTGAGATATAGTTTGGTTTGCTTTGCCATTCACACCCAATCTTTCTGAGCCCTCAAATCGCTTAATCCTGATGTTCTCTGTTGAGTGACGAGGTAATTCCTGAAGGAAGGCAGTAGATGACTGCTCCTGTCTTCTCTATTTTAAAGAGGAAGGCAGTAAAGGTTCCCTCTCAGAGAGCGGCATGGTCCATTTGGATTGAAATGCTGCTCTCCCTTCTCTCCCTAGGATTCTTCTTCCTGTGAGGACGCCAAAATCCCCACAGACATTTCCCCCGTCCTGAAAAAAGGTTCAGAAAACTTGCTGTGTCAGGGGCGGAGGCCTTTCGTTTTTAGTTGCCGCCACATGGTGTCGCTCTTGACACGCAAGGAGCAGTCGCCCAGGTAGGGTCCCTGCCTCAATGTCGCCGCAGAGTCGCAGGCAGGTGCTATGCTGGAGAACACTGCAGAGGAGACCCTTGGTGACCTACAAGCACCACTGCTACCCATCATTTATCAGGCGAAGCTTCTTCACAGGAGGAGGAAATCTCTCCTTAGAGTTACTTTCAACTATGATAATTCTGTGATGTTGTAGACCTGAGCACTGGCACCCATCACTGTAACTTCAGTTTTATTTAAGAGTCTATTTGAGTTGACATATAAAGCCATTTTTACAAGATCCTTACTTAATTGCCAGGGTGGCTGAATTGGATGAATTTTCAAACTCATCCATGTAATTGTCCAGAATTACCTTTCTACCATCCCACCTTCTTTAGCCAACCCCCAAAGTGAAAAAGCTTTCTCTCCACTTCTGTCTCAACGGCCATTCCTTCTTTATCCAAGGAAGAACAACATTCCTTTATGGCAACCCCTGACCTTGCTGGAAAAAGCAAGCTGTAACTTTGATGCCTATAAATATTTCTATTGCTTGGAGAATTACCATGCATGGATTAAATCACCTTGATTAAAGTAACATACTTGACTTTCAGAGATATGGATGTGGACCAACCATATGGAAGCATCCTCAGCAGTTCAAGGCCACACTTAATCCTCAGATCCCTTCTTGTTAAAATCTAATCAGTGTTGTTACTGTTTGCCATATAGGGAGAGCATGCAACCGAACAGCAAATCATATTTTTTTTAAATCTCCAATTCAGTAAAAGATTTTTCTCTTATAATTCCACTATATGTCAACGTTTTATCCCAGAAATATTTCTGTTTCTTTAAGTACAGATATGGGATGAAAAGTGAATGTGAAAAAAAAGTGCTGAGCATGGATTTGAACATGAAATGAAATTAGACCAGAAATGACCCTGAAATTGCCCATTTTGTTCTGGATGTACAGTAATATAAACACACTGAAATAAACTATGTGTCATCTTCTACTACTTCCCAACTGCCGTCCACCAACATATTGGCAAGATGTTTCCAAGGCTTGGCCCAAGTTGCCCCAAAGACACCATCCCTGTTCTGACTCTTGGAGTGGGGAGGGTGTTTTGCCCCTGGAATGCCAGTGGCAGCCTGATTTCTGAGTCCCACTGCAGTACCACACAGCTCATTAGGGATTCCACTACCACATCCTAGAGGGGCTGGGGAGTGCCTGTCTCCTAGCCTCTAAGATCTCCCAGGACGTAGAATTGCTCATTCTCTCTTCTCAGTCAGTAATTAATCAAAGAAATAAGTTTTTATTAGTAGAATATTAATTTCCTTGTGAATTAAGAAAGTGATTTCCTGGGATGTCATATATCTTTAAAATAAAGTATATTAAGTAATAGTTTTCACATCAGTGACAGAACCCCTTCCAGAGCAAAAAGGAAAAGTTTATAATTATAGAAAAGTCTGACAGATCATGAAATTCAAACTTACGACTTTTTCACTTACAGATAAGGAAGTTCACTGCATTCAATGTTAATCTTGTCGTCCATTAAATGAAGGGCTCCAAATGATTTAACCTTAATTGCAGAGTTAGCTACTGGGGTAGAAAAAAGCTAAAATTCCTATGTAAGGCATTTTCTATCACTACACACTGCATTAGAACTAATCAGTCATTGTCTTCTAAAGCCACTTTTTTCCCCAGAAATCAATGATATTCTACATTAGAGGTCCAGATTGCAGCTTTTAGAACATTTGGCTGGAGCTGAGAAGGAAAGTTGCTGGCATTGTGGCTTTTCTTCTGTGGTTTACAGGCACTCCAAACATCAGTTGTGTGTTGTTATATTTCAATTTGCAAAGACTGATGAGATCCCATGTTATGGCATGCTTAAAAACAGACAGACCTTTCTGAGGCTGTGGACATGCAGTTTTGTGCAACTTCATTAGAACTTGGGTTTTTGACCAGAGCGTTTATTACAAAGTGCAGTAAAGTGGAACAGAACCACAAGACAAACATTAGAGCTCTCCCGCCCCTTTTGAATCAATCTGAGAAGAGGACTTTCCTTCGGAGATAACATGTCTGCCTCGGTGCTCATGTGCCCAATTGCTCTGCCTCGCTGAATGAATTTCCCCAGGGGCTTCTACAAAGAAAATCCTGAGGTGGGAACCGGGGAGATATATATTTGATAGCCACTTTCATTGACTGTCCTTCCTTCTTGGAATAGAAACTGTTTCATTCATTTGTACCTAAAAGTGGGAGGTGGGTGAGCTGAGATGTATTTAGATTCAGTGCCAATGCGTTCAAGGTGTAGGACAGGATATGTAGAGATGAAGAAGTCCTTTGGCAACTGGGAGAAATTAATTGAGCAAGCTAAAATTTTAGAGTTAAAAAAACAGAAGTAAAGGAATTTATTATATGTGGAGTTAACTAACATATGCAGATTAAGGGTTCTAAAAGTCTGTCACCAGCTGTCTGATCAGGCCCTGTTACCACCCTATTGGTTTGGGTTCATCACAGCCAGGTTTGCATCTCTCGGTCCTTCTTCTGTGATCCTGAGGTGGCTAAGGTGCTGAGAAGGATTTAAATTTGCTTTTTTATTTTTAATCTTCATTCTTCCTTATTCCTCAAAAAACAAAAAGACATTTAAGTTGGCTGGACCTACTATTACATAGTTGCCTAAGGCCATATTAGAGCTGGAAAACTACAGAATAAATCAAAGCAAGCTGTGGTCCTGTGTTTCTGAATTATTAAACATGTACATTTGATGGGTCAAACAGTGTCTTTATCTTAAATGTATACACACCTCCTTGATTGAGCAGCAGAGTTTGGTGTCAGTAATTTGGAGAATACGTCATTGTCTCCAAAGGTTAGTCGTAGGCCCAAGCTAAACTTTACTGATGGGATAGGAAACTAAAGTACAAGGGTGGACTCTTTCAGAACCTTACATTCACAGAGTACATAAACACTCTGAAACAGCAAAGAAAATGCATTTATGATGCTAATTACTGAACTTCATTCACCAGCTCAGTCCAAAATACATCAAAAAGTAGCTTAGATTGGCAATGGATCTGGTTCTGTTAAACTTTCACCTTATTTCCCCCCTAAGGTCAGAGGACCAATCCTGAAGGAAGAAGCTAGAAGATCTGAATAATGTTATGAAGTGACCCAATAAAAGAATGCTAACGTAATTTCTATTCTTTTGTGATCCTAAGGTCATATGATTTTTAGGTTAAAAAAGTTAATGAAGCTTTCAGAGATGACAGATATGTAACCAAAAGAGAAAAGGAGTACAGTGTACTCTGGTATCTGTGTGAGCTCAAGGTGGAAATATTTAAGGGTACAATGGAAAACCAAAGTAAACTCTAATAATCTTCTCTGGAAAAAAATAATTTAGATTGTCTACTTTCTTGCTGCCATTTTCCAAAAAGATTTTTGTGAATATTCCACTATTTGCATACTTTGCAGATTGGGAAATACAGTGGTTATCCACAACAGTTAATGAGAAGAGCCCAAGATTTCCATTTTTCCATAGTGTTTCAAAACCTCTAGGCTAAGTCATCCTCTCTTTGACGTATCTTTAAACATTACACCTAGTATCAGATTATTCCATCACATAGCATTTTATTAAAATACACTGAAGCAAGTAAATAATATGATATTTCCTGTGGTACAATATTTCCACCTTGCAAATATTCCCAGCAGCAATTGCTCAGAATCACATTATGTCTGAGTGGTGATTGAGGGAATGTCTAATAGATTAGCTTTCCTATTCTTCTGCACAGTCAGCTCTTTCCAAGCTCCCATTAATGGTTGCTTTTAACCAGATTTCCCATAAATAAAAAGGTAAATGGGGTGGAAGTCAGGAAAATTTTGAATCCATGACCACCACACTGCTCTGTACCTCACTATTGATCTGGGATACTGATGAAGAAATAGTTATATCTGACAGAAATAACCCTTTGGCTCTTCATCTGTCCTTAAGCACAAAGACCAGTCCACTTGAGTTTTGGCCTCAAGAACGTGTTTAGGTCTCAGAATTCAGATTCCAATACTCAACACTCTCCCCACACTCTCCTGTACTGCTCACCTTGAACCTCATGATTGATCTCTGCCTTCTCACCAGCACCTCAGTTTACCCACATCCTATCCTCCTGGTACACCCATTCTGCATATTACCTGACCCTTGTGCAAAAGATAAGGAATAACCCATCTTTTCTCCTACTTTGTCCAGGGGACAAAGCCTGTTGCTGGAGAAAGTTGCACAACCCTGAAAGTGAGGAGACCAGACTGCAAGGTTCTGGCTTCACAGGCCACTGGCACCTCCTATTGAACTTTGTTGGCCGATATTAAGTTTTTGCTTCATTCCATGCAATGAATCAAATAGATTAGCTTTAATATCTACAAATTCATCTACCACCAATCCATTTTGACCTTCTTTCCTTTGGCCTAAATTCTCGCTAAAGTGACAGCCAACCACCCAACCTTGACCTCGTGCAAGTCCTTCAGTCATTCACTGTCTCTCTTATGGTCAACCTCTTCTGTCCCAAATGCAACTTTACCCCACTCCCCAAAAGAGTGTCATAAACAGCTAGTGATCCATAGACACTGGATTGGAGGGTGAGAAGTGTCGTTTATTTACCATCCAGATCTGCTGAGTTCTGGCTCTTACTCTGAGCACGCCACAGAAGTTGCTCTTCTTGAGGTCCTAATAACATTTTCACCAACTTTAATAGTCATTTTTAGTTTCTATCTTACTGGAATCTCTCTACTTTATCTGACACTATTCATCCCATTCTTTAAAAAATTTGTTAGGTCCTTGTTTCCCATGACACACTATATTCTTATTTCAATTCCTATTTCTGCAAGTAGACTCTCTTTCTTTTATATATTCTTTAATTTTGGAATCTTTTCTCAGTTCTCTGCTTAGTCACAGACTGAAACTATGAAAATTAATTCATCTTATGTCATTTCTTAACTGTCATCAGTATGCTTTTGACTCCCAAATCTATATTTTCAACTCAACTCCTTGTCCTTCTTGAGATTTGAATAAACCCTTCTAAATACCCAATATCTGCTGGCAATACAAACAGCCACCTTAACTCAAGCTTGAAATCTTGTGGACCTTTTAGCTCCTTACTCCCTCAATGTTTATATCACACCTTTGACTTAGTCATTGATTATATCTCAAACATTCTGGTTCTGCAAACCTCCTTTCCATCTAACTTTGCCAGGCACCAGGCTGCCATAACTCTGTTGGAGATGCAAAAGAGGCCTACACATGCTCTCTGCTGCTGGTTCTGTCCCTCCATATTCATTCTCCACAAAGCTTCTAATCACTCTTCTTAGATGAAGACCGATTACATCGTATTCATGTTTAATGCCCTTCAATGATTGCCCATCAAATAATGTCTGGGCAACTTATTGTGAATTGTGATAGTTCTTATGACCGGACCCTTGCCACCCCTTCACCTATGAATGAGAACCCTGACCTCAGACCCGATGCTGCTGCAGCACAGAGCAGATGGTATTTCCTGGACTCACTCTTAAAATTGTTTCTCTCCTTGTTCCTTCACTCATGAGATAACTTGTCCTTTAAAAAAAAAAAAAAACCATTAAAGGGGGAATATCCAGCAGAAAGCATATTGCGAATGATTTTCACAAGCAGTTAAATTAGAGGGAAATCTACTCTTATAACCTTCCCCTTTTGTCCTCCAGGATTCAATTACACATCAGCCCTGTTATTCTTTTTCTTTAAAATGAAGTCATTCAGCAAAAGCCCACCATCATTTTTGTCAGAGAATAATTTCCCCTAGTATATATAATTTTGGCATACATTAGATCTAATACTGATTGACAAGTTATAATCCTGTTCTGAGATGTCTGGTAAAGTTCAGGTCCTTTGGTACTTGTGGGAATTTGCTAAAAACCACAAGGAGTGGTTTTTAGAGCTAAAAGAAACCATGTGGGGACAAGGACAAACGTGTGTCACTAGTTCCTTCCATATCTTCTAATGATGGCACGCCTTTTTCTCAATGCCATGTTTTGCATTATTTCAGTGTTGGATGGATTCTGAAATGACGCAATGTCAAAAGGTTACAATGAGAAGACAGTTTTGGGCGGTGTTTGTATATCTTGGTCACAAATGTATTCTTCTGAGTCAGGTATGAAGTGTCATGAGCAGCTGCTGTCTCCTGAGCCTCATTTAGACATACCATTGTCTTTGTAAAGGCAGGAAACAGGCAGCTGCACGCAGGACCTGACTCTGCTTTTATACATTTCTCTTGTGTCTCCTAAGGAACCATTACTCTGGCAGGAGTCTCTCCAACATCTTTTTCCTGCAACATCCTACCTGACTTCCCTTATCAGTTGCCACTAGTGCCTGCCTTGCACCTTCTCAGTCTCACCCCTGATTTCAGCCATGGCTGTGGCATACAGCTGCATGAAGACATTGTCTCATGTGATACTAACGTAATTAACACATCAAGTGCCTCTGCTCTGCACTCAGAGCTTCTCCCTGTTGCAGCACAAGACACAGAAGATCACTCTGCATGCATGCATTTGCAGACCAGAAACTCAGGAGCATTAGCAACCTGTTGGGGAACCATAAACCAGGGGGGCAGGAATTGATGGATAAATACTCCTCTCTGGAGGATAATCCTGCGAGGCACCTACTCCTTAGGGAGCCAGCTCCAGTCACTCACGAGGATGACCCTCACCATCTGAGCGCACAGCAGTTGTATCTGTGCCTGGCAAGAAAGGGCGCTGGGGCTTCTATTGAGAATTGGGTTGGTGACATTTTTGTGAAACAAGAAGAGGAGGAAAAACTCCACATAAAGAAAACTAGCAATCAGCCACCCCATCTGTCAGCACATTGGGTCCTTTCCTCATAATCAAAAGAGGAAGACCATAGTAAAAACATAACTGTGTCCACAGACGGCTAGAAGCTATATGCAAATAAAGATAAGCACACAACCAGTAGTCACAGCATGTTTGAGGAAAAACGAAAGTAATAGAGCAAACTAAATGAAAATTTTAGAAAATGTATAAATGGAGACACCTTCCCCACCCCCCAGAGAGGTTCAGGATTTTGTACTCATCCAAAACTCAAATAGACATCTACAGAATTTAAAAATTGATCATTGGTTAGAAAAGAATTTTAGAAATTGGATAAACACTAAAATAAACAAAGGTGAAAGACAAAATAGTGAGCTGAAGATCAAGCCAAAGGCTTCCCCCTAAATGGATTCTAAAGGAACAAAGCAGATGGAACCACAGAAGAAAGGATAAGACACAACATGCACCCCCAGAATTCCCAGAGCCGTTCCAGAGGAAGACAACACAGAGAGAAAGCAAGGGGGTGGCACAGAGAGTAAATAAAAGTAGAAGAAAATGTCCTAGAACCCTGAAAAAGGCTTGGTGTGAGACTGAAAGAGTCTCTTCAGTGCTGAGCAGAGTAGATTAAGAAGAAATTACACAGAAAGCTCCAACTTTAGTACACATAAAAGTAAAATATCAGACATCAAGGAAAAATTCTAAAACATAGAACACAAGAAAAAAAAATATTAATTTTCCTAGATGTGGAAGAGGATTGGGGCTAATGGAAGATTGTACTCACTCTTTAGAGACGCACACTGAATACTTAGAGGCAAAATCCCAGGATGGCTGCAATTTATTTTCAAATGGTTAAACAACAACAAAAAATATATACACATTGACAGGGGGATATCAAGCAAATATGGCTGAATGCTCATGTAGGTGGCAGGTCCGTGGCTACCTTCTTTCAACTTTCCCATTTGTTTAAACACTTTCCTACTATAAAGTTGGGGAAAACTTCGCAGAAACTTGTTAACTGTCAACTAACAACCAAAAACTATAAATTATCAGATGTCAGATTGAAATTCTACATCTCATTATTAATACTAGATACAAGAAGGTAATGGAGTGGTATCTTTTAGGTCTGAGAAAAATACTGTTTGACTTTCCAAACTTATTATTCAAATGTAAAGGCAAAGTAAGTATTAAAAATTATAACATTTGCTAACTTCAAACTGCATTTAATAGAATCAATAAAGGATATATTCCAATAAAATTAAAATTAATGAATGTTAAATGAAGCCAAATTAAGCATTAAATATGAGTCCATAAGCTATTCATTTGATCTCTCTCCTAAAATCCCCTAAAAATACTATGAAAGAGAAAAAAGATCCAAACTGACAAATACACAAAGAACATGGGAAGGAGGAAAACAACACAAGGGATTTCAATCAATTTCTAGGAAACAGAGCACACAGGATTTAGTCAGACCGAGGAAGCCATGGCCACAAAGCCAGAGCCCATGAAGTGTGACTGTTCACTTGCCAGGCCTGCGAGACCCAAAGTACAGAATAAAGCGGTGAGATGGTACAGAGCCAGATTAGATGTTTGTAGACGGTACATAAACTGTAGACAGTCAACTCCTCCGCCCTCCTTCCCTGCCCTCTGCATGGAAGGCTGGTACTAAGCCCCTCCTATCACCCACTCCAGGTGAGATATTGGCAGTTTCTTCTCTGAAGAAGAAACAGAGTGGTCCTGGGAAGATTTCCCAGATAGTGTTTAGCATGACAGGTGGGCCATTATTTACTTAATGCTTTATATTGAATTAGTATGTTAGTAGATAAAAAGGAAAAACATCAACTACATTCAATAAATATGTTTGAATTGGCCTTTCTCATGAATGTGCTTGGGTCTCAAATTTGAGGAGTATAGCATTTCAGCTTTTGGACATCAAAAATTGCAGAAAACAAATCTTTAGTAGAGTTAACAAACTATAATTCTAATTCAGTTTGCAGTCTGTTTTCATACTACCTGGAATAAGAAACGTTTTCACATTTTCAAAGTGTTAAAAACAAAATAAAACAAAACAAAGAATAATGAGTGGCAGAAACCACATGTGGCCTGGGAAACCTAAAATATTTGCTCTCTGGGTTTCCTGAGCAACCACAATAAGCATCACGTTGAAAGTTATATGTTGCCCCTCAATATGCTGTTCCTCTATTATGCTAATCCTCTTCCAGAACATTAAAGAGGTTCTAAAAGACTCCATCATCAATAAACTGGGAAACAAAGGCATCTCAAATTTGTGGAATATCTGAACAGCTTTGCCAAGTGACACTTGATACTACAGGTAGTTGCAGCTCAGAAGGTTTGGTGCCAGGCTCATTACTTGTGTTAATGTGAGAACTCTGGTTGTTAAGATGCCCAGGAGAAGGGCAAAGGGCCAGTAAGGAGCTAGCGAGAGCATGCCTGAACTAAAGACATCATTCACATTACAAACACACAAAATGTGCTGTGCTGGCCAATCAACACATCCTGTTTGTACAAATTTGTGATTTTTACTAAAATCATTGCTATATGGATAAATACCAGATTCTAGAATTTCTGCTGCTTCTGTAACTTTATCATTTCTGTAGATCTCTAAGAGCTAAAATTTTGCTTATATTGAGGGAATTTCCTCTCTATTCACAAATTGTGAATTTCATGGTGTAATATATTTCAGGCCATAGATTTTCATGGGATGTGGTAGAAAATGAAGAAATCTTAAGGCAAAGGGAAATGCAGTTTGTGGGCTGAAGTCTATGAAGGCCTCATAGGATAGAGTAATTTCCAAGATGAACCCCAGTAATCAATCCCTGCCTCCTGGTATTCCCACCTGTGCAATGCTCTTCCTCTGGGGAGGTGGGGGAGGTGGCTAGTCACTTAGGTCTAATAAGTAGACTTCCACTGATTAGCTTACAAAAAATTGTGACTTCCGTGTTGTTAGCAGACTATCTTGATGGCTTTAACTACATGTCTGAGAGGCTCACATGATAAGGAAATGGAGGTAACCTCTGGTCAACAGCCAGAAGGGAACTAAGGCATTGAGCACAATGGTCAGTGAGGAAATGAATCCTGCAGGAAACCACCAAATAAGCCTGGATGGCAGGCCCTGCCCCAGAGGAACCCGGAGATGTTTGTAGCCAACACCTTGATCATAGCCTTGTGAAAAACCCTGACATGCAGGACCCAGATACCTGATCAACAGAATCTGTGAGATAGTGAGTGTATTCTGTCTTAAGCTCCATCTTTCGGCATGATTTGTTACACAATAATAGATAATCAATACACATTATCATAGGAAGAAAATGTTTTGCACATTGTTCTGGGGTAGTTTGTGATTCTTCCAGCATCTGAAAATGGTGAATATTATACAGTAATTAGGAGGCACTGTGTCTACACGTCTTTAGTTCAGTTAAATGCCATACGGTACTAATGCAACCAGACATTTCTTCCTCTTTGACTTACCCATTTTTTCTTATCACTATAACCCAAATACCTAGATTTTTTTAAAAAAAGGCATGACTAGTTTCAGTGGCAATTCATTTATCTTTCTGAGAAACATGAATTAGTACCTTACCAGATACTCCTTATCAAATAACAGACCCAGGAATAACCACAAACATTTATTTTAGAATATTTTGTTACTCTTTAAGTGAATGAGTAGTGCTATTAACTAATATTCATTCAAAACATCTTAATATTGAAAAATTTTCAGCAATTTTTATTTCTCCAATCATATACTTGAGAGCTTAATGAGATACATTTGACATCGTTAGCTTTACCATAGAGTTAACATTACTTTATTCTTCTTTTGTTTTACAAGATTAAAGTCCACAATATGAGACTTCACATTTTTGCTCTTTACATCATGTCAGGTTCTTAGTCTTTCAAATGGATTTATGTTGTTACCTTACTTAATATGGTCAAAGTTGATTAAGAATTTTATTTAGTGATAAGAGTCTGCAATTTCTTCCAAATGAAGTATGTGATGGAGGGGGAAGAAGAATGGCTTAGGGGACTACATTAGAAAGGCCATGGTTGTTGAAGCTGGAGATAGGTTCATCACACTAGTCTCTCTACTTCTGTAAAATATTTATTTGTAATTTTCCAATCTGGACCAGAGAGGTTTGGTGGGGTCCTTTTGCAGTCGGGTCACGATAGACATGGGAGAGCAGAAGTAGATGACTGGTTGTAGGCAATAAATGGGTTTCTTCCACTTCACTTCTTCCTTCGACTGATTTTGGCTTTAAAGGTTATTTGTCCTGGGGTGGGAATATATTTTCCCCCAGAGTTACAGTGACTTTCAATGGAGCAGACGTGCAATATGCTTCCCGTGGATTACTTCACACTAATCCTACAACGGTACTTTTATCCCTGGAGTAGTAGGTTACTTGGAACTTACCTGTATAATTTACCTGAGTAAGTTGCTAGTATAACTTAGATATGAGAAAACTTATCTCAGAAGCTGAGTAGGAGTCAGAACCTCTGTGAAAGCCAAGAGCACACAGTAAAACACTCTATGATAGGCCATAGCATTATTTTTTTCTACTGTAATGCTTCCCTGGAAAGTTCTTTGTTGCCCTACCAAGTTTGATATCTTCTCTTTAACTATTTGGTAAATTGTCTGCATCAAAACACTTCCTGACAGATTCTGGTAGATGTTTACATGTTGTCTTTGAAGGGCAAATAATATAAATAACTTACTATTTTCAATGAAAGCCTGAGCCTGCTTAGGGTGGTATTAGAAAAATATAAAGCTGAAGAGTATGATTTAACATTGATTAGAATTATAGTCAACACAACAGGCCACTAAATTTCAAAATAGTTAAAAGGAAAAATTTGAAAGAATAGGAAGACAATTGATATGAGGGCCTGGAGAATTCAAAGTAATGAGCTAACTATTGAGAGAAGCTGGAGGATATTTAAGTCCCATTATTCTGTATTCTGACATTTAAAAAATCGAGTTTGCTTTTCCAAAAAATTTTCCTGTGGTTTGCTTTTATATAACAAAAGACCTAGAGACAATGATATTTATTTTGTTTTTTTTGGGAAACTGCATTGATTCATTATTTGTTTGCTGAAGTCAAACTTACTCATTATCCTTGTAGAATTCAACCCACTGTCTAGAACTTCACTGATGTTGCCTTAACCAACCCAACCAACAATACAAAGGCAGTGTAGAGTCTCCAGGAGTTAAAATAAGCATCCGTAAACTTTTTCTTTCTTGCATAGTTTGTGGCAGGCTTATTTTTTAAGTTCACCATAAATTCTCAAACTTTTCATCTCCACTTAGTTATGAATTTAGCTGTCTTATTAAATTAGCTGGGTTTGGATACTGGCCCACCATATACTCAATGAATACAGGAAAGCCTCTTTGCTTTTCCAAGTGGGCTTCTCCACAGGTAAAACGGAAACCCTGCTCTGACTTAAAGACTGCTAAATGGCATAGTGGCATAAGAGTGATAAAAAAAGAGTGCTCAGAAAAAAGCCATCTTCTCCCTTCATGTAAGAGACAGGTTAATTTTCCTTTTATTTCATAGAACATTTTTTTTGTGCAAAACAAATAATAAAAGCACACAAGGAAAAAGGGAGAAATGCAGAGGATTATCTACATGGAAGGAAGTCCAGTTAGCCAAATATAGGTTGACTGTTAATTCAGTTAATAGCTCTGTCTGTCCACTAACTTTTGAAAAAAAGTGATACGCAATATTTTCATGAATAAATGTGACTTCACAAAAAGAAACAATGTTATCATTTTCTGTGAGAGAATGGAAATTACTGTACTAAATGTGTAGGGAAAATGAGAAATAATTCTTACATAGATGTGAAAAATTGTAATGGATCTTCCTTAAAATACCAAATTGCATGTTGCTGGGAAGTTGATATATTGATGGTTCAATAATCTGGGGACTTGTTTACTCTGGTCTGCAGCTTCCCTTTGCTACAAAGCCTGAATTTTGCACTCTCTCATGGTTTGCAGGATATAAGAACATAAAACAGATTTTGTAACTCCTGGGTCAGAGAAATCCCCTCATTCTTGTATATAACTACACAGTTGTTAGGAGCAGGCTAATGTGGAACACATTCAATCATTTGTGAACATGTGCATCTGTATACATGAGTGTACATTTGTACATGTGTACTGTGGTAGTGCTGGGCTACACCGTCATAAAAAAAAAGTGTTCAAATGTATCAAAACACACACGAATGTACACTAACACATGTACCCACCCACCCACATACACATATGCTATATGCAGCAAGATAAGGAGCTGCATTCAATTAAATTGAATACTATAGGTTTCTTTATGTGAGGCAAGACTATGTGGTAATAAAGTAGCAATTCCTGTAGAACCAATTTCTCCCACCTGTGAGAACTTCCTCACAGTTTTGAAATAAACATGCTAATAGAGATGGGCACTGCAAATATTTTAACTGAAGGAGTGATTTTAATATGACTCATAGAGGATAAGGCAAAGACTATCAAATATTTGTTTATATATCCTGACACAGGAATCAAAGGGAAAAGAAAGGAGAGTTCCTTATCTAAAAATTGAAGGCTACCACTTTCACTATAACAGCTGATCATTCTGCTCTGCATGTTTTAGGGTTGAAAAACTGCTTCAAAACTTCTGAAAAGTGGAAGCTTAAGAAACATAAAAGCATTTATGTTAAACTTCAGGCAGAGAGATGAGTAGATATCATGCCCCACCAACAAATATTCTTGGGTGAGGCTATAAGAACTGATATACTACTAATCTTGTTTGAGAAAAGAAAAGGATTTGGGAGAAGTAATTGAGAGAGGATGGTGACATTGTGATAGATGAATATTTGAAAGCTTGTGCAGTGTCAAAAAATTGGAGATTAAAGCAAAATGGAACACAGAATCATAAAAAACCTAGCATATAATGATCAGTGGGAAACATGGTTGCTCCAGGCAGGTTTGACAGGTTTGACTTACCCCTTCTCTCCAACGGCATTCTTTTAAAAGTACTGAAGAAGGTGTGTGTGTGTGTGTGTGTGTAAGAGAGAGAAAAAGAATAACCTGCCTTGTTAGTACAAGAAGTTGAGAAGAGATGCCATTCCCAGGGAATAGACATTTGCTGTCAGCTATCCTAGATCTAGAAACTTCAAGAATATTCATCATATACAAAGTGCCAATCAGACCAGATTGGAACTTGAACAAAATGAACAGAAATGTTCTTGGATTCCAAGAATGTCCTGTAGTTATGAATGGCAAAGGTTAGAGGCAGGGTTTGGAAGACTGAGGGAACTTTCCAGACCAACTGCCCCAGCCATGGTGAGTGGGGAAATTCAGGGACAGCTGGGTAGTGAGATCAGGTACAGAAAAGACTTTCTCACATTGCAAGCAATGGTGGCAGCAGCTCTGAGGAAGGGTCCCAAGTGTTCCTAGTTGATGCACAGCGAAGAGCCTTGTTGAAGTTAGAGCCTAGGGAGCATGCATTCACTAAGCAGGCATGGACATGACAGCAATGACTTAACCGTATGGTTATCCTGGGTGATTACCCAGGATCCTAAAATACTGAGAGCTTCTTGGTAAATTAAACATGAGACTGAGTAAATGGGTGTTACACCAAAACAGGGGCCATTATTGGTGATGGACTGAGGATTCTCTTCCCCTAAAGACAGAGTTGTTCTACACTAGCAAATAGATCTGTGCACACAGGACCAAGATCTGGCAAAGTGACTTTACCACACATAAGTGGGTGGCTGGAGGCAGAGAGCACTGACTGCAGCATCAGTAGTCCATGTCGTTCCTTCTTGTCCAGGCTGTGCTGGAGAACTAAGAGAATTCCTATGACAGCATCAAAATGGAAAATGAGAACCCAGGAAGAATCACCTCACCTGAGAAAACTCATTTAAAAATGAGTAAAAAAAGTGATGTAGCTCAATGGGCACCTAAGAGAGAACATATAAATGACTAAAGTAAAAAAATAAAATTTTAAGAATACTTGATCAGTATTAAAACTTCTTCACAGGATTTACAGGGTCTTTTGTGGCTTAGTACTGCACGTCTTTGATTTTGCCTTTTGCCATACTCAGTTGCTTCTGGAATTCCGCCTCCCACCCAGTAATAACAAAGCACCCCTCCTACTGCATACTGGACTGGTGTCCAAGAAGGCCCAGCGACAGTCAGAACTCATCACCCAGCAGTAAAGAGGCAACCCTTTACCACTCCTATAATATCAATAAAAGCTATACAGTAGCAAAAATGAGGCCACCTACTTCTCCCAGCCAGAGGAACCAATGGAGGACTAGTGAGGAGCCCTAACCCCATTCTCACCTAGCAGTAACAAGGAGTCACTTCTTCAGCAGCCCAGGAAGGGTGAGTATGGAACCTGGAATTCCTCCCTGCTCCTTCCTGTCAAAGCAGTGTCAGAGTTAGCCATCTAAAACAGAAGATTTAAGTAAGATGTACTCTCAGAATATAATACCCAAAACTCTCAAAATATAATACCAGGTCTTGATTTTTAAAAATGTCCTAAGAACCAAGAAAATGTCAAACTGAATGAAAAAGAAAAGGAACAGATGCCAATACCAAAATGACAGGCATGTTAGGATTATTTGATAGAAATTTTCTTGGCAAAGAAATAGAAAACAAAAAGAACAACATGGTAATTTTAGAACTGAAAATACAGTAACTCAATATATGGGCTGAACAGTTATCCATTCTGAACAACACAGAGAAAAAAGAGACTGAAAAAAAATTGGACAGAATACCGTCATGCTGTGGGACTATAATAAATTCTTACACTGCATACTGGACTAGGGTAAATCAGAGCCCTTGAACATGAGGAGAAACAAGCAGAACCAAAAAAGTATTCAAAGAAATAATGGCTGAACACTCCTCAAATTTGGCAAAATACATATTGCTACAGGTTCAAGAGCTAAGTGAATCCTAGAGAGGATGAACCAAATAAATCCACACCAAGATATGTTATAGCCAAGCTTTTAAAAACTAAAAATAAATTAAAAGTCCTGGAAGCACTGAGAAAAATGCCAGAAATAACTCTTAACCAGGATCCTATATACAGTGACAATATCTCCTTCAAGAATGAAGGTGACATTAAAACATTCTCATATAAAGGAAAACTAAGAGAATCTGTTGCCAGTAGATTTATCCTCAAAGAATGGCTCAATCTCAAAACAGAAAGGAAATGACAAAGGAAGAACAACTTTGGAATATCAGGAAGTAAGAAAGAGCATAATAAGCAAAAAATAAGGCTAAATGCAATAGACTTTCCTTTTTCTGAGTTTTCTAATGATTTTTGATAGTAGAATCAAACATTATAAAACCAATATGGTTTTAAAAGTATATAGAGGAAATATTTAGGGTAATTATATTATTATAAATGGGAACATCAAAGCTATGTAAAAGATGCAACTTTTAAACTTCACTCAAAGTATAAAATGATGACATCAGTAATTGAGATAACTTACATATAGATATAAAATAAAACCAGGAGCAACCACTAAAAAATTATACAAAGAGATATACATTAAAGCACTAGAGATGAATCAAAACAGAATTCTTAAAAATATTCATGTAATTCATAGGTAATCAGGAAAAAAAATCCAGGAAAACAAAAAACAAAATGGCAGAGTTGAGCGTTAACATATCAATGGCTGCCTCTGGAGCTGTAGAAAAGAAAGTGAGCCCTGAACAGTGTGTTGTGAAAAAAAGAAAGGAGGCAACGAATAGTGGGATCATGTAAAAAAAGACAGTGATGAGATTGATGGGCTCCACTGGTGACATCTGGGATAATTTAAACATTAGAAAGAATGACAGAAAGCGTCATTACATATTGAATAACCTTAAACATTTTTCAGTATTCTATAGTAATAATCTAAAAGAATAAAAAGGACAAAAGAGAGGAAAGAGAGAATGGAAATTGCTTTACAAAAATAACACCTAACAACTGAAACAAATAGTTCCAAAATTCATATGGAACCACAAAAGACCCCAAATACCCAAAGCACTTCTGAGAAGGAAGAATAAAGCAGGGGGGATCTTGCTTCCCAACTTCAAGCTCCACTACAAAGCCACAGTAATCAAGACAATTTGGTACTGGCACAAGACAAGACCCACATACCAGTGGAACAGAATAGAGACTTCAGATATTAACCCAAACATATACAGTCAATTAATATACAATAAAGGAGCCATGGATATACGATGGGGAAATGACATCCTCTTCAGCAGCTGGTGTTGGCAAAACTAGAAAGCTACATGTAAGAGAATGAAACTGGATCATTGTCTAACCCCGGAAGTTAACTTAAAATGGATCAAAGACCTGAATGTAAGTCATGAAACCATAAAACTCTTAGAAAAAAATATAGGCAAAAATCTCTTGGACATAAACATGAGGAACTTCTTCATGAACATATCCCCCTGGGAAAGGGAAACAAGCAAAGATGAACAAGTGGGACTATATCAAGCTGAAAAGCTTCTGTACAGCAAAGGACATCATCAATACAACAAAAAGACATCCTACAGTATGGGAGAATATATTCATAAATGACATATCCAATAAAGGATTGACATCCAAAATATATAAAGAGCTCATGTACCTCAATAAACAAAAAGCAAATAATCCAATTAAAAAATGGGCAGAGGAGCTGAATAGACAGTTCTCCAAAGAAGAAATTCAGATGGCCAACAGACACATGAAAAGATGCTCCACATTGCTTGTCATCAGAGAAATGCAAATTAAAACCACAATGAGATATCATCTCACACCAGTAAGGATGGTAGCCAAAAGACAAACAACAACAAATGTTGGCGAGGTTGTGGAGAAAGGGGAACCCTCCTACACTGCTGGTGGGAATGTAAATTAGTTCAACCATTGTGGAAAGCAGTGTGGAGGTTCCTCAAAATGCTCAAAATAGAAATACCTTTTGACCCAGGAATTCCACTTCTAGGAATTAACCTAAGAATGCAGCAGCCCAGTTTGAAAAAGACAGGTGCACCCCTTTGTTTATCGCTACACTATTTACAATAGCCAAGATATGGAAGCAACCTAAATGTCCATCAGTAGATGAATGGATAAAGAAGATGTGGTACATATACACAATGGAATATTACTCAGCTGTAAGAAAAAAACAGATCCTACCATTTGCAACAACATGGATGGAGCTAGAGGGTATTATGCTCAGTGAAATAAGCCAGGCTTAGAAAGACAAGTACCAAATGATTTCACTCATATGTGGAGTATAAGAAAAAGAGAAAACGGAAGGAACAAAACAGTAGCAGAACCACAGAACCCAAGAATGGACTAACAGTTACCAAAGGGAAAGGGACTGGAGAGGATGGGTGGGAAGGGAGGGATAAGGGTGGGAAAAAAGAAAGGGGGCATTACGATTAACATGTATAGTGTGGGGGGGGTCACAGGGAAGGCTGTGCAACACAGAGAAGACAAGTAGTGATTTTACAGCATCTTACTATGTTGATGGACAGTCACTGTGAATGGGTATGTGGCAGGGACTTGGTGAAGGGGGAGCCTAGTAAACATGATGTCCTTCATGTGATTGTAGATTAATGATACCAAAATAAAATTTTTAAAAAAATGGGCAGAGCTGAACAGACACTTCTCCAAAGAAGAAATTCAGATGGCCAACAGACACATGAAAAGATACTCCACATCGCTAATCATCAGAGAAATGCAAATTAAAACCACAATGAGATACACCTCACACCAGTAAGGATGGCCACCATTCAAAAGACAAACAACAACAAATGTTGGTGAGGATGTGGAGAAAGGGGAACCCTCCTACACTGCTGGTGGGAATGTAAATTAGTTCAACCATTGTGGAAAGCAGTAGGGAGGTTCCTCAAAAAACTCAAAAAAGATGTACCATTTGACCCAGGAATTCCACTCCTAGGAGTTTACCCTAAGAATGCAGCAGCCCCAATTGGAAAAGACATATGCACCCCTATGTTTATCATAGCACTATTTACAATAGCTAAGAAATGGAACCAACCTAAGTGTCCATCAGTAGATAAATGGATAAAGAAGATGTGGTGCATATACCCAATGGAATATTATTCAGTTGTAAGAAGAAAACAAATCCTACCATTTGCAACAACATTGATGGAGGTAGAGGGTATTATGCTCAGTGAAATAAGCCAGGCAGAGAAAGACAAGTACCAAATGATTTCACTCATATGTGGAGTATAAGAACAAAGGAAAACTGAAAGAACAAAACAGCAGCAGACTCACAGAACCCAAGAATGGACTGACAGTTACCAAAGGGAAAGAGACCAGGGAGGATGGGTGGGAAGGGAGGGATAAAGGGAAAAAAGGAGCATTACAATTAGAACACACAATGTAGGGGGTGGGGCACGGGGAAGGCAGTACAACACAGAGAAGACAAGTAGTGTTTCTACAGCATCTTACTATGCTGATGAACAGTGAGTTTAGGCGGGCATGTGGGGGGGACTTGATGATGGGGGGAGTCTAGTAAACATAATGTTGCTTATGTAATCGTAGATTAATGATAGCAAAATAAGTAAGTAAATAAATAAATAAATAGCACCTAACAAATGTAAAAGTAATAGTAAAATTTGAAAATTGTCATTCTTCAAACCTAAGACAATCAATGGTTTATATAAGTATTAAGCAACTTCAAAAACAATTAGAAGACAAGTTATTAGGGATCAGAATATGCCAACTATTATTCCACAGGTTACTAATTAAAATAAGATAAATGTATCTTAAAATGGAAAGACCTGCAAATAATACTTTAACAAGTGGTCAAATTTAGCATTACTAATAGTGGAACACCTTGACATAATTGGCCCTCAGGTGTGACTGCAGTATGATGAAAACAACTCCACCTACTAAATAGTGTTCTTGCCAAAAATGCTTACTCTGGAACTTAACAAGCTTCTAGATCTAACCCTCAGTTTACACAAAATACAGATGCATTATCAAGGTAATTATCACCATGAGAAATTAAAAAATATCATTCCTGGATAATTGGTGGTAATTTTAATATGAATTGTGTATTAGATGACATTATGGAATTGTCCATAATTCTTTTAGGTGTACAAATATATTGTGGCCATGTAAAAAATTCCCTTCTTTTTAGTAACTGTATACTGAAATATTTGGAGGGGAATGTCATGCTTAAAATAAAAAAAAAAATCCAGCCAATTTGAAATAGGCTTGACATTGAATTAAACCTGGCAAAGTTTTAGAAGAATAAGTAAATAATAAATAACTTAATGAAAAAATTAATTCAACTTAACACAAAATAAAGATAGGCTAAAACCATGCTCATGGGATGGGCAGTTAAATATCATAACAATGTTGTTCTCCCTTAACTGATCTATACATTCTTTATAATTCAGCCAAAATCCAAAAAAGATTTTGAAATAGAATTGGAAAGGTGAATCTAGAATTTATACATAAGTGCGAAGGGGCAAGAATCAAGTTACTCATACAGCTTTCCAGTAGGAGGAACTTATAACAAAACAGAGTATGAGCTTTCCTAAACAAGGAGCAAAAAACAAATCATAAAGGAAAGAATTCACAAACTTGACCACATTAAGATTAGTAACAACAAAATATTAACCATCATCAAGAGAACAAAAGACAAGCAACAAATTTTAAGAAAATTTCAAAATATATGACCAGCAAAGGATTAATGCACAACATGTATAAACAACATGTATAGATGAGCTACAGCAAACTATTGGATAGAATAATAGCCAAGAAAAATGAATAGAAATCTCACAGAAGAGGAAGTGATATTAGTTATCACTGAAATGCACATTAAAACCACAGTGATACTATTTGTCCTCTATCAGACTGGCAAAAATTTTAAAGTTGTCCAATATCAAATGCACATTGGAATGTGAAGCAAATTGAACCATTGTCCACAACTGGTGAGGGTTTACAGAGAAACCATCACTTTGGAATCAGTTGGCACTGACTGAAAGATTGCCCTATAATCTAGTACTATATACCTTATAGGAATTCCTGCATATGTCCTCCAGGAGACATGTGCATGAATCTCTAATACAGTCCTATTTGTAATGGCAAATTGTAAATGTCCAACAATAATAGGATGAATAAATAAATTTAGTATACTCATGCAATGGAATATTACACACCATTGAGAACTGGCTCTTACTGGTAAGTTAGAATGAATCTTCAACATCATATTGAGCAAAATAAGCAAATCATAGGAAGAAGAGCAGTTCATTTGCATGACTTTCAGAAACAGAACACTTACAGTTTTGTTGAAGGATAAGCCTTAGGGGAAAAAAACAGTAAAGACAAGGGAAAAAAGGATTATATAAACTGTACATTGATTATCACTAACGAGGAGGGAAGGGGAATAATCCAGGAGGGCTCTATGAATGGATGCTGGGGCATGGTGATATTCTCTCTCTTGGTCTTGGAAACAATGTGGACATTTTATAATTATTCCTTAAATAGAATTAATATGTTTTCATAAATTCCACTGTAAGTATATTTCTATATATTTTCAAAAATGTAATGATAGCCCCTAGAAGAATTGAAATATAATCTATAGCTTCCACATTAATGAACAGGAAAAATATTATAGAAATTTTATCATTCCAAGGCAGGGAAAGATGAAATATAAAAAGTCATAGGTGAGACTGAAGACAAGATAAACATCACTCTGAGCAAGACAAGGAAAATGCAAGTGGTCAGTAGGGCTAAACCCACAAGCCTGCTGAATTCAGGTTGTAGAAGCAGAGTATGAGAGTTGCAGCTATGTGAAGAGGCCATAAAGAGATCTATACAGGACAAGAAGTCACAGAGCCAGGATTATGAATGGATGCCAGGGATTGGGGTGGAGTGGCCCTGGTCATAAAAGGCACTGAGGCGGAAAATCCAACAAACTGTGGCAGATAAAAAACAGAATATGGCTACAGTTTTTAGGAAGCTATGGGTATAAGGAAATGGGAAAATATAAAAAGAGTCTCATAAATTAGAATGGAAACCAAATGCCTGCTGTCTCAGGTCTTGAACTTCATTGTCTGTATCATGGAAGAACTTGAGCGCTAACCACTCACATTGTATAAAACTTGGTTCTAGATTGGGAGGCCATGTGGTTCTAGTAGAGGCAAACTCAAGACTGAAACTGAGTTCGGGGTACAGACATCCCACTCAAAAATGAGCTTGCAAACTTTATTCCAAGACATATGATACAACAAAGATAGTCAACAAAATCACTAAGTAGAATAATTTAACAAAAGCTTTAGTATTAGTGGATTCTGAATGCATGTGAAAATGAAGTATGACAGCTATAGAAATAAATGACACATAAAGAATTACATGTGAGACTGAAAAAGGTAATTTTAAAATAGAATCAAATATTTAGAAATGCAAAATAAAGTAAATGAAAATCATGGTAAAAGTACAAATTAATGTCAATGAAAGTAAAATGGAAGATGGTACTGAGGAATCACCACAACAGTACAAAAATAAATAATATTTTCTTATGAAAATATAATAGATATACAGAAAAGACTGAGAAGTTCCAAAATATATCTAATGGAAGTTTCAAAAGATCAGTGGGAATGAAAGAGATCATTTCCAGACTTGAAAATCTGCAATGTGTAATACAGAAAAGTGGGTACATTATAGAACAATAAAACAAATAATCCCTTAAGAAGATATAACTGGTATATAAAAGCCAACAAAATAGCTTGAAGATGTATAAAGCAGGCAACAAAAGAAAAAATAGATAAAATGGACTTCATCCAAACTAAAACTTTTGTGAATCAAAGGACACTATCAAGAGAGTAAAAAGACAACACATAGAATGGGAGAACATATTTTCAAGTCATATATTTGGTAAGGGATTAATATCAAGATAAAACTCCTAAAACTCAACAACAAAAATATAAACAACTCAATTTAAAAACATTTAAATTAAAATTTTTTAATTGTAAATTATATTTAAAAACAGGCAAAAACTTGAGCAAACATTTCTCCAAAGAAGATATACCAATGGACAATAAACACATGAAAAGATGTTCACTAGTCAATAGGGAACATCACTAGTTCCTTAGGGAGTGCAAATCTAAACTACACACACAATGAGATAGTACTCCAAACCCGTTAGGAGGGTTATTATAACAAAAATAGCAAAGGCTGCTAAGGATGTAGAGAAGTTGAAATTCTTGTGCACTGCTGGTGGGAATGTAAAATGGTGGAGCTGCTATCAAAAGTAGTTTTGCAGTTCCTCAAAAAGCTAAGCACAGATTGAACATCTGTGTTCACAGCAGCATTATTTGCAATAGTCAAAAGGTGGAAACAACCCAAGTATCCATCAAAGGGTCAATGGTAAAGAGGTGGTGTATATATATGTACAATGGAATATTATATAATCATAAAAATAAATAAAACATTGAAGCAGGCTACAATATGAATGAATCTCAAAAACATTATTCTCAGTGAAATATGCCAGTCACAAAAGGACAAATCCTGTTTCCTTCCTCTTATGTGAGGTGCCTCAAGTAGTTAAATTCATACAAACAGGAAGTAGAATGGTGGTTTGCCAGGGACTGGGGAGGAGGGGAGAATAGGGAATTATTGTTAGTGGAAACGAAGTTTAAAATTGAGTTTTGCAAGATGGAGTGATCTATGGATAGATGGTGATGATGGAAGCCCAAAATGTAAATGTACTTGACACCCATGAGTTATACATTTTAAAAGGGCTGAGGTGGTAAATTTTATATCATGTGTATTATATCATATTTTTTTAAAAAGCTAAACATAAAATTATTATATGACCCAGCAATGTCATTCCACTTCAAGGTACATATCAAAAAGAATTGAAGGCAGGGCTCAGACAGGTATTTGTATACCAATGTTCATAGTAGCATAATTTCTAATGGAGAAAAAATGGAAACAATCCAATTATCCATCAACAAATGAATGAATAACCAAAATGTGGCATATACATACCACAGCATATTATTTAGCCACAAAAAGGAATGAAGGTCTGATACCTGCTACAACATGGAGGAAACCTGAGGGCATGCTAAGTAAAATAAGCCAGACACAAAAGCACAAATATTACATGATTCCACTTACAATGTAGAAGTGGTAGAAGGAAGTATGTAGAGTAGGCAAATTAACAAAGACAGACAGATTAGTGATTACCAGGGACAGGGGGAGGAGGAATGGGGAGTTACTGCTTAATGGTTTCAGAGTTTCTGTTTGCATTAATGAAAAAGTTTTGGAAACAGTGGTGATGGTTGTAAAACATTGTGAATATAATTAATGCCACTGAATTACACATTCAGAAATTGTGAAAGTGCTAAGTTTTATGTCATATATACCTATATATATGTACATTCCTTATGTATTTTATCACAAAAAAATATCTAAGGCAAATGTAGAGGTACAGGGAAAGAGTATACATTCACAATTATTGTTGGGGATGTTTATATGCATTTATCATAAAATGATAGATTCAGTGAACAAAAAAATTAGAAAGGGTATAGTATATTTAAATAACAGAACTCAACTACTTGATTGGGCATTCCATCTGGAGGCTGCCCACATTCTTCAACCTGTGACCCCAGTCAGCAATCAGATCATTTCAATCTCTTCTTCTATCATCACATCTGTATCTCATACTCCCTTGCTTTTCTCTTTCAATTATAAGGACCCAGATTACTGAGGACAATTTCTCCATCTTGAGATCCTTTCTTTAATCACATCTGTAAAGTGTCTTCTCTCAGATAAGGTCACATAATCACAAACTGTGAGCATTAGGATGTGGACATACTTGTAAAGCCATTATTATGCCCACCATACATGGTATGATTCCATTTTTATAAAACACGTATACACACACATAAAAAAATTTATATGTGCTTATAAATGCAATTCCATATGTGTAAATAGCATTTAAAGATTTAACAACTGTATACTCCAAAATTTTTACTAACCATATATACATAATTTGAAATATGGTAAGTAAAACTGGTTGAAGCTGAGAGAGGATTGTATGAGGAAGATTTCTTAGAACAAACTATGCATGTTTCTCACACAAACCCCCAAGAGGTAGGGTTTGGGGTGTATAAGGGGATATTAATCTTTCTCGAGAGGAAGTCCAGTAAGACCACTTAGAGGCTTTATGTAAGTCCTCCAGAGTTGTGGGGGTGGGTGTCACAGAAAACTGTCTGACAAAAGTCTCAGTGCTTTAGCAGCGAGTCTGTGGCTATTAGCCTAAGGTGACAGAACAGGCAAAGAGAAATTGGACTCCCTTGGGAGTCAGCTACATTTAAACTGGGACAAAGGATGCAAGAGTATTTCCTGTGGACTGGGTGACACAGGAGAAAGCTAGCCAGGAGTCTTTAAAAATCCTTCTCATGAGGTTGGCCTTGAAATGGGGCCCCAGAAAAAAGACAGAATGGAGTGTACCACTAAAATATCAGAGACTGAGTAACGTATCACCCCAAAGATGAGACTGCCTTACTAGCCTTATGGGAATTGCAATTCTATATGTATAAATAGGGGGTTAAATCTGGAGATATAATAGATGTACATTCCAAAGACTTATTAACCATATACAGTATTTAAAATAGGATAAGTAAAAGTGGCAGTGAATTAACACCATGTAAAAAACACCCAGGCCTAGGAGTGACACCAGCATGATGATGGAATAGGAAGCCCCAGGTTCTTGTACTCCCACAGAGACAACTCAATTGTAATATATAAACTAAATTGTTTTGTGAGAACTCCAGAAACCAATTAAGAGATTATAGCACCTAGGTGATAACAAAGCCAAGAAGAGCCACATGGAAGCAGGTAAGAAATTTGTTGCATTGACCTGCCATATACCTTTCCCCTTTGTGGCACAGCACAGCACAATTGGGAGGAGACTCCCAACTCATAGCTTCTACCTAGGGAGAGAAAGAGAAAAGTGGTATGTCCATCCAACCCTATGGCCTTTCAGAAGGCTGCCTCAAGGACTAGTTTTTGTCTAACCTAACTCACCTCTGACAGAAACCAATAAAATTGGGATGCATTGGGGCCACTGAGAACACAGGCAAGCATTGCCACAGACAGACACCAGAGAAAATAAGATATTACAAGCTCCTGAAAAAGAAACAAGGGAACTCTCTTTAGTACAAAAATTACATGCACAAGACTAGAGAAGACACATACTCATTAAAGATTTAGTACAACCCAGAATCTCTAGTCAAGCTGATTGTTGAAGATCTTTACCTGTACGAAGCCAGTCCTCAAAGACTGGGAGAGGTGGCTGTTTTCTCAAATACCTAAAGTTCAAGAAAAATCATGAGAGGCATACAAAGAAAAACAGGGAAACATGGCCAGATAAAAAGAATGAAATAAATTTCCAGAAACCAGCCCTAAAGAAATGGGGATACTTGAATTACCTGACAAAGACTTCAAAATAACCATCAGAGAGAGCTTGGTAGTCTAAAAGAAAACACAGATAGGCTAACTGAGGTCAGAAAAATGATGCATGAACAAAATGAGAATACTAACAAAGAGATAGAATCTATTTTAAAAAGGAACCAGAGGAATTCTGGAGCTGAAGTATACCATAAAAGAATTTAAAAATTCACTAGTGGGATTAACAACAGATTTGATCAAGCAGAAGACAGAATCAGTGACCTTGAAGACAGGTTATTCAAAATTATGAGTCAGAAGAATAAAAAAAATTGCGAAGTGAGCCTGAGGGAATTTATGGGACACAATCAAATGAAAGAATATATGCATTATGGAAATCACAGAAAGAGTAGGGAGTTGGGGAGCACAGGAGAGAGAGAGAGGGAGAGAAAAGGAGAGAAAGTCTATTTAAAGATAAAATGACCAAAAACCAAAGTTGAGAAAGGAAATTGATATACAAGGTCATAAAATAAAAATAACTCTAATTAAGATAAATCCAAAAGGCCTGTGCTGAGCACATTATAATCAAATTGTCTAAAGTCCTATATGAAAGCAGCAAGAAAAAAGTGACGCATCACAAACAAGGAAGCTCCAATGGGGTTATCAGTGGACTTCTAGGCAGAAACCTTGCAGGCCAGAAGGGAGTGGGATGATATAGTTAAAGTGATGAAAGAAGAAAACTGTCAAATAGGAATACTATATGCAACAAAACCATCCTTCAAAAGTGGAGAAGAAATTAAGACTTTCCCAGATAAACAAAAGCTAAGGAGGTTCATTGCCATAAGAACTGCTCTACAGGAAATACTAAAGGCACTTCTTTAATTTGAAATGAAAAGGCACTAGGCAACAACATGAAAACATACAAAAATATGAAAGTTCTCTGGTCAAGGTAAATATATGGACAAATACAGAGTACTCAAGTATTGTAATATTAGCATATAAATCACTAAATTCAAGCATAGAATTTCAATGGCAAAAACATTAAAAATGACTAATTATCAATGCTAATGGATACACAACATAAAAAGATTTAATTTATGACATTAATAACAAAGTTGGTTGTGCAGAGTTGTAAAGGAGTAGAGTGATTTAGGTTAATTAATCAGTTTAAAATAGATTATTATAACTTTAAAATATTTAAAGTTTAAAATATTTAAAATATTTAATCTCCATGGTAAGCACAAATAAAATACTATAGAATATACATAAAAGGAAATGAAAAAGAAATCAAAAGCATGTAGCTACAAAAAAATCAGTGAAAAATAACAAAAGGTAGCAGAGAGGAAAAGAGGGACAAAATAGCTATGAAACATATGGAAAACCATTAATAAATGACAATAGTAAGTCTATCCTATCAGTAATTTCTTAAATATGAAGAGATTATGCTCCCCCATTAAAAGATATCAAGTGAAAAAAAATGTATTTAAAACACACAAGAGCCATCTATATGCTGTCTACATTTAAAGATACTCATTTTAAATCTAAGGCTATAAATAGGCCAAAAGCAAAATGATGAAAGAAAAAAATATGCTACGCAAATAGTAAATAGCAGAAATAATAACAAATACAACAGATAAAATAGGTTTTAAGGCAAAAACAGTCACAATAGACAAAGAAGGATATTTTATAATGATAAAAGGGTCAGTTCACCAGAAATATATAAAAATTATAAATATATATGCACCTCACATCAGTTTCCAAATATATGAAGGAAACATTAACAGAATTGAAGAGAAAAGTAGAGAACAACACAGCAATAATAGGACATTTCAATAGCCCACTTTTAATCATGGATAGAACAATCAGGCAAAAAATCAAGTAAAGAAGCAGAGGACTTGAACACTAAATGCCTAACAGACATACACAGAGCATCCCAACCAATAATAGTAGAATACACATTCTTTGCCAATGCACATGGAATATTCTCCAGGATAGACAACATTATGCCAAAACACAAATTTTAACAAATTTAAGAGAACTGAAATCATACCAAGTATCTTTTCTGGCCACAGTGGGATAAAACTAGAAGTCAATAGCAAGGAAAAACTGGAAAATTCATGAATATGTAGAAATTAAATAACAAACACTTAAACAACCAATGAGTCAAAAAAGAAATCACCATATCTGGATACAAATAAAAGTGAAAAAAAAAAAAACAGCATACCAAAACTTATGGAACACAGTGAAAGCAATACTAAGAAGGAAGTTTATGTCACTAAATATTTGCATTAAAAAAATTCTCAAATCAACAACTTAACTTCCCACCTTGAGGAACTACAAAAGAACTAAATCCAAAGTTAGTTAAAAGGAAGGAAGTAATAAAGATTAAAGCAGAAATGAATAGAGAATAGAAAAAAATCAAAACATAGAGTTGGTTCTCTTGAAAAATCAACAAAATTGACAAATCCTTAGCTAGACTAACCAAGAAAAAAAGAGAAGCCCCACATCAATATAATCAGAAATGAAAGAGGTGACATTACAACATGAATAAAAAGGATTATAAGAGATGACTATGAACAACTGTACACCAGCAAATTGAATAATATGAAATAAATGGATAAATAAATGTTTGATATCTTGATCTGGATGATGTGTACATGAGTGTATACACATATCAAAGTTCATTGAGCTATACAGTAAGATTTGTATTTATTGTATGTATTGCAATAAAAAATAAAGTGAAATAGCTAAACATTCTAATAAAAATAAATAAAACTCCTAACAGAGAAAAAAATGGATTGACTACTAGAAATATATAACCTAACAAGACTGAGTCATGAAAAAATAAGAAATCTGTACATACCTTTAATCAGCAGGGAGTAATCAAATCAAAATCCTCCCAACAGAGTAAATCCCAGGACCAGATGGCTTCTCTGGAGAACACTATCAACATTTAAAGAGAACACCAACATTCCTCAAACTCTTTCAAAAAACTGAAGAAGGAGGAACATTTCCAAACTCAGTATATGAGACCAGCATGACCCTGATACTAAAGCTAGGCAATAGTACTATAAGAAAAATAAACTACAAATATCCCAGATTAATACTGATATAAAAGTCTTCAACAAAATAGTAGCTAACTGAATTAAACAGCACTTTTAAAGTATTCCACAACAAAATGGGATTCATTCCTCCAATGCAAGAATGGTTCAACACATGAAAAACAATTTCACACACCACAGTTACAGAATGAAAGACAAAAACCATATGATCACCTCAACTGACGCAGGAAAAGCATTTAACAAAATGCAACACCCTTTCATGATAAAAACATTAAACCAACTAGTAACAGAAGAAAACTATCTCACATAATTAAGGCTATATATGAAAACCCCACAACTAACATTAACACTCAATGGAGACATACTGAAAGCTTTTATTCTAATATCAGGAACAAGGCAAGGATGTTCCATTCTCATCACTTCTGTTCAAAATAGTACTGGAAGTCCTAGCAAGAGATAGTGGTCAAGAAAAAAAGACACCCAAATTGGAAAGAAAGAAGTAAGATTATCTGTTTGCAGATGACATGATCTTACACATAGAAAACTAAAGATTCCACAAAATGCCTGCTAAAACTAAAACATGAATTCAGTAAAGTTGTAGGATACAAAGACTACACCCCAAAATCAGTTATATTTCTATACAATAACAATGAATAATCTGAAAGGGAAATTAAGAAAATAATCTCACAATAACATTAAAAAGAACAAAATATTTAGGAATAAACTTCACCAAGATGGAAGAAGACTTTTAACAAAACATTGCTAAAAGAAATTAAAGAAGACACAGACAAATGGAAAGACATCACATGTTCATGAATTGGAAGAATTCATACTGTTAAAATGCCCATACTACTTAAAGCAATCTACAGATAGTTTCAATGTAATCCCTATGAAAATCCCAATGACATTGTTACAGAAATAGAAAAAAAACTAAAATTCATATGGAACCTCAAGGGACCCCAAATAAATCCTGAAAAAGAACAAAGTTGGAAGCCTCACACTTCTCTTGATTTCAAAGCATATTAAAAAGCTACAGTAATTAAAGCAGTGTGGTGCTATGTAAGCACAGACATATGGAACAAATGGAACAGAATAGAGAAGCTAAAAATAAACTCATATGTATATGGCCATATGATCTCATGCAAGGTTGTCAAGACCACACAATAGGGGAAAAGCACAGTCTTCAACAAATGAGGCATCTACATGCAAAAGAATGAACTTGGATCTTTACCTTACACCATATATAAAAATTAACTCAAATGTATTAAAGATATGATAAAGGGTTAATATCCACAACGTACAAAGAATTCCTACAACTCGAGAGTAACAAAAATCTCTCATTTAAAAATGTCTAAGGGATTTAGGCATTTCTCCAAAGGAGGTATACAAATAGCCAACAAGCATATGAAAGCACATTGAACATCACTAATTATTAGAGAAATGTAACAAAACACCCCCCCACACACACACACACACAGAAATACCCCAGTACATAACAAGTGAGGATGTGGAGAAACTGGAACCTTGTCAAAGTTAGTGGGAATATAAAATGGTATAGCACTATGGAAAATAGTATAGAGGTTTCTCAAATAATTAAAAATAGAATTATCATATAATCCAGCAATCCTACGTCTGAATATTTATCCAAAAGAACTGAAAGGAGGATTGAAGACATTTTGCATACCCATGTTCACCGAAGTATTATTCACAATAGCCAAGAAGTGGAGGCAACCCAAATGTCTGCTGAAGGATGAATGGGGTTTTAAAATGTGGTATATACATACAATGGAATATTACTCAGATTTCAAAAACAAAAATCCTGTCACATGCAACACAAATGAACCTTAAGGATGTTATACCAAGTGAAGTAAGTCAATCACAAAAAGACAAATAATGTATGATTTCACTTATATGAGGTATCTAACAAACAGAAAGTACAAAGGTGGTTGCCAGGGGTTGTACGGAGGGGCAAATGGGGAGCTGTTGTTCCATAATTATAAAGTTTCAGTTTTGCAATATTAAAAAGTCCTAGAGATCAGTTCACAACAACATAAATGTAGCTAATACTACTGAATGATACACTTAAGAATAGTTAAGGTGGTAAACATTCTGTTATGTGTTTTTTATAATTAAAATAATCAAAGTACCCAGGCTTAGAGACCATGGAATCATCTTATAAAATTACATTAGAGTAAAAACCTTCCTACCTGCATCCTACTCCCATCTCTCTCTGTTCCCCTTTAGTTTGAACTACAGTGAGGCCAAATATCACTGCTAGTGAATGGAAAAGAGGCAAATTAGAAAAAGGGGAGAAAAAAGACCACTTTTCTTTGGCAGCAGTTGGCCCTCTTGTAGCGCACCCAGCCAGGGGAAGAAGGGATGGCTTGTCTTTGAAAGGAGATTGAAGTGCTGATCAATATAAAGCACTTAGCACTATAATTTCTAATTTAGTAGTTTAGAACTTAAGAATTAACTAGGAATAAGCAGAAGAGTCAATCGATATACCCAGTTTAATCCACTGGCAGAGAAAAAAACTTCCCACTGGGCTTGTTTAAAGACACAATGGGAAGCAAAAATAGAAAGGTTTTCTAATTGTAGCCAATGCATTTTACCTGTTCAGTGTATCGGTTTCAAATGCTAATGTGTATAATACTAATCAATCAATCAACCAATTAATTGGAATGCTAATGCATGTAATATTAATATCAATAATATTAGTGCATATGTTAATATTAATCATATTAGTGTATATATTAATATTAATAAATAGAGGAAAAGCTAGGAAGGCCTGTCCTCTAAATGGCTACCAATGCCATCTGCAGGGATGCATAAAAAAGGGGGTCATTTGAAAGGAGATTTTTATTCTTCACTTGATGCACAGCTGTACTACTTGAATTATTTGCATGGATTGTGAATTCATGTTACTTATGTAAGAAATGTGAGATTTTTTACAGTCAGAATTTTGAATTAACATATTATGCAGATTTATTTAATATAGGTAATTGGTCTGCCTAAATACTATCCACTTTCTTATAACCAGGTATTAGTGAACTTCTTGGGAGAGACAAACTTTCTTTGAAATTGTTGGCATTCAGCATTTATAACATGGCCAGATGTAAAGACTGTGTTTTCTAGATTTTTCTTTTTTTCCATAGCAAAAAGAAGAAAAAGGAAGGAAGAATGAGAAATGTTCAACCTCCTTTTCTCCATAAATGCTTAAATGGAAAAAATAAAATACCTCATTAACTCTATCAATGCCTACTGTTAGTAAATGAGCTCACCAAGGATGAATACTGGCATTATAGTGGTATCTGCCCATATTCTTTTTTTTTTAAAGCGCCTTAATGGATAGCATAGTTTGATGGAGAAATTTTACATCAATATGGTGCTTCCAAAAAGAATTACTAACAATCACTTATATGAATCTCTTCTTTTAACACAGGAAGAATATCAGCTTACAAATGCTTACCAAAAAAACTAAGAGAACCTCCACTAAGCAAAAAAAGCAATGTGGAAAACTTTCTCTGACATTAATTAATGATAAATGGTAAACATTGTTTTCCTGGATATATTTTGCCATTATTTTGGCCCTTTCTCACATGTTATCACTAGAATTTATAGGAGCTGCTTCCTGCCAACATAAGCATTGTATGAAAACTTCACAAACATAGCTGGGAAGAATAGACCAATGACCTCTGTATGACTTCCTAGCAACTCTGCAAGACAGAAGCCTAATTTGACATGTGGTTTTGGTGGTTTGACCAGCTTTGGCTAACATCAGGTTCACATATAAGGGGGGTGTGCAGTGGCTCCTTGCCCCAGGGCACCAGCTCGGTCTCATGCACTGTGAGTCACAGTGGCAGGAGAGAGACTCCTTCCTGGCTGTCTTGACTCATTTGGAAGCAGAAGAGGATGCTCATTGAGGTTGTGGTCCTGTTATGTGAGACACCACGATGAGCTAAACAGCTTCACCAAGATGCAACCAAATCCCTCAAATTAGGAGAGAATAGAATGAGAATGACCAAATTCACTGATGGTTTGAGTTGGCAAAGATCTAGGAAGTTCTAACATTAGCTCAGGCCATAAACTATGTTTTACTTTGGTCTTTTCTATTTCTAATAGTTAAATTGCTGTAGCTGAAGTTGGCTTTTCAATAAATTCTATAGCAATTTTCATTCTTTTTAAAAGTTAATTAACTTTCAAAGTCTATCTTGAATCAGACCCAAATGTCCCAACTTGCCTCAGAACCCATGTCTCTTTGGATGGTACAAATGTTGCCCTTCCCAACAGCCATCCACTAATGTGTTCTTCCCCAGGATTGGTGTGATTTTCTTTTTTAAAACTGAAACTAACAATGCCAGGTTTTTAACTTTTTTACTTAACTAGTAGTATCATTTTATGGGAACTAAACTGTAACATGCACTAATAGTTTGTCTAATTATTAAATTACTACAAGGTTGTCCCTTTTGGACAAACTCCTAAGACTGTTTTAGTTACACTCTAGTAAATAATAAAGGGAATATAAAAAGAGGTTAGAATAAAATGTGTTCATTTCTCCTTTATTATATGACCAGCCATAGCCCCTCTCATAATGTAAAGTGATTTCTCAGCATGGATAATTCAGAGACCTATAGTTTCATGGACCATTTAACTAGGCTACTCACACATCACTTCCTCCATTTCTTTTCCTATAACTTTTTGGGGAACTGCCTGTTTTCTACAGTAGTTGCACCATTTCACATTCCCAGCAATAATGGACAAGGATTCCAATTTTTTCACACCCTCACTAATAGTTTTTATTTTCCATTTTCTGGTAGGGGGAAGTGGATTGTTTTTGTTTTGTTGTTTGCTGTTCTACTGGGTAAGAAGTAGTACTTCATTTGGGCTTTGATTTTCATTTTCCTAATAACTAAAGATGTTGAGCATCTTTTCACATCTTAATGGCCATTTGTAAAGCTGCTTTGAAAAATGTCTATTTAAGTCCTTTGCCTTTTTAAAAATTTGGTTGTCTCTTGCTGATGGATGGTGACTGTAATGGGGTATGTGGTGGGGACTTGATAATAGGGGGCAATGTAGTAACCACAATGTTGTTCATGTGAAACCTGAGCATAAAATTGTATATCAATGATACCTTAATAAAAAAAAAATATTTGGTTGTCTTTTGTTGCTGAGTTGTTCTTTATTTAATCTGGATTCTAAACTACTTTCAGATATATTACTTGCAAATATTTTCTCCCATTCTGTAGGGTTTTTGTTCACTTTCTTGATACTGTTCTTTGCTGTACAAGAGTTTTTAAATTTCAATGAAGTTCAATTTATCTGTTTTTATTGTTTGCGCTTTTTTGTTGTCAGATCTAAGAATCCATTACCAAATCCAAGGACATAAAGATTTACCCCTATGTTTCTTCTAAGAGTTTTAAGTTTTTAGCCTTTTAAATTTAGGCTATATCTCTTTTTGAGATAATTTTTGGAGTGAAGTAGAGTTCCAATTTCATTCTTTTGCATATATGTGTCCCAATACCATTTGCTGAAGAGACTATTCTCTACCCCATTGAATGGTCTTGACGTCTTTTTTGAAAGTCAATTGGCCATAGATGTTTAGATTTATTTCTGGACCCTCCATTCTGTTCCATTGATCTATATGTCTATTTATTTCAGGATCACACTGTCTTGGCTACTGTAGCTTTGGTGTAAGCTTTAAAGTCAGGAAGTATGAATTTTCCAACTTTGTTCTTTCTCAAGATTGATTTGGCTATTTGGGATCCATTGCTCTGTATGAATTTGAAGATCAATTTTTCCCTTCCTGGAAAAGGTCTATTGAAATTTTAGTAGAGATTGCACTGAACCTGTAGATGGGAGTGAAAAGTTTTGCCATCTCAACAGTATTAAGTTTTCAATCCATGAACATGGGCTGTCATTCCATTTATTTAGATCTTCTTAAATTTCTTTCATCAATGTCTTAAAGTTTTCAGTATACAAGTCTTTTACCTGATTGGTTAAATTTATTCCTATGGTTTTTTATGTTAATGTAAATGGAATTGTTTTCTTAATAGAAAACACACCTGATTTTTTGTATTGATCCTGTACCTGTAACTTTGCTAAACTCATTTATTAACTCTAGTGGAGTTTTTTATAGATTCTTTGAGATTTTCTACATATAGGTTCATACTATCTGTGAGTACATATAGTTTTACTTCATCCTTTAACTATGGTAGTTTTGTAATATATTTCAGAATCAGGAAGAATGATGACTCTACCTTTGTTTTTTGTTAAGGTTGCTTTGGCTACTCTGGGTCTTTTGTTGTTCCAATTTTAGGAATCTCTATTCCTATATAAAATGCCATTGCAATTTTCATGGAAGAGCATTGAATACATAGATTGCTTTGGGTAGTATGGACATAGGTACTGGGTTGTAAATGTTAACAATATTAAGTTTTCCAATCTGTGAATGTAAGAAATCTTTCCATTTTTTGGTATTTTCTTGCATTTATTTCATCAGGGTATTATAGCTTTCAGTGTACCAATTTTTCACCTCCCTGGTTAGATTTATTCCTAAATATTTGTTTTTGATACTACTGTAAATGAGATGGTTTTCCTAATTTCCTTTTTGGGTAGTTTATTGTTAGTACATGGAAATGCAACTGATTTTTGTATGCTGATTTGGTATCCTGCAACTTTCCTGGATTCATTTATTAGTTTTAACAGGTTTGTGTTTGTGCAAGTGTATAATCTTTGGGGTTTTCTATATATAAGATCAACTGCAAACAGAAAATTTTACTTCCTCCTTTCCAATTTGGTTGTCTTTTATATCTTTTTCTTGCCTAATTGCCCTGGATATGACTTCTAGTACTATGCTAAATAGAAAGTGGCAAAAGTGAATAGGATAGAAGGGCACCTTTGTTTTGTTCCTGATATTAGAGGAAAAGTTTTCAAATTTTCACCATTGAGCATGATGTTAGCTTTAGGTTTCTTATATACTATTATTTTGACATACATTCTTTCTATGTCTAATCTGTTGATAGTTTTTACCACGAAGGTATGTTAAATTTTGTCAAATGCTTTTTCTGCATCTATTGAGATTATCATGATTTTTTTATCCTTTATTCTGTTAATGTGGTATATCACATTTATTGATTTGCATTTTTTAACCATCCTGGCAGCCCAGGGATAAATTCCATCTGATCATGATCTATGAGCCTATAAATGTGCTGTTAAATTCTTTTGGCTAGGATTTTTGTTGCAGATGTTTGCATCTAGATTTCTTTTACAGATTTTTGCATCTATACTCATTAGAGATATGGACCTGCAATTTTCTTTTCTTGTAATGTCTTTTTCTGGTTTGGGTATCAGCAAAATGCAGGCTTTGTAAAATGAGTTTGGAAGTGTTGCCACTCTTCAATACTTTGAAAGAATTTGAGAAGGATTGATGTTAATTCTTTAAATGTTTGACAAAATTTAAAGCCATGCAAAGCCATTTAGTCCTGGACTTTTCTTTGTTGGAGATTTTTATTTTCACTTCTGATTTAATTTCCTTACTTGTTATTTGTTTGTTCATATTTTCTAGTTCTTCTACTACATGATCAAGCAATTCCACTCCTGGGTGTACATCCAAAAGAACTGAAATCAGAATCTCAAAGAGGTATCTGCAGTGCCATGTTCATTGCAGCATGACTCACACTAGTCACAATTAGGGAACAACCCATATTTTGATGAATGTAGACAAATAAAGACAAATAAGGAAGGAAAACGTGGTATATGCATGCAATAGGATGCTACTCAGCCTTTAAAAAAAGAAGGAAATGGGGATTCAAGATGGTGGTGTGAGAGGTAAGAAGAGAACTCCTCCCAAAACCACAAATAGTACAAAAATATAGTTAATTAATACAACTGACCCTAAAACAGCAACAAGAAAGAACGCTGAACCAGACTGCATGTAGACCTCAGGAGCAGAGCAGACCTCCTGAAACAGGGTAACATAAGAAAGCCTTAATCTGGTGGGACCCAAGCCCCTCCCCGACACCAGCTCACCAGCAGGAGGAAGATAAATGGAGCGGGAGAGGGGGTGGAAGCCTAGGACTGCTGAACACCTAGCCCTGGAGATCTGCTTTGTGAGCAGAAACCTACACTGGGTGGTGCTCTGGGTGTTGGGGAGCTCAGACAGGTGGGGTGCTTGAGAGACTGAGATTCTGGTCATTTGTGGAGGATGGGATCCACACCCGGCTGCTCTGGGACAAAGTAAAGGCAGGTGGTCTGAGAGGTTTCCTAGCAGAGACAGGGCTGCTGAAGGGGCGGGGTTTGCACGGAGCTTGCTGCACAGGGGAGGGGAGAGCTGGACAAGGTTGTTTGGGTGCAGTCTGCCCAGCTGGTTGGGAACTTTGAGGAGCTTCAGGTGCCCCATCCCCCTGGCTGCCTACTCAGCTCCGAGGACCCCCACTGTGACATGCACCCCACTGTGCCTCCCCCCTAGCCTGCCAGCTGGTATGCAAACCAGCAATCACTGTGCTGTCATCAGGCCAGCCAGAAGGAAGCCCCGCCTACAACGGCTATAGATGCAAAGCACAGAGGCTTACACCTCTGTGCTTGGCCTGCTGGCTCTGACACTGGAGACAGGCACGGCAGATGGGAATCAGGAAACAGATCTTTCCTCCCCACAGGCACCAGCTCTGCTCCCCTACAACCCCCAAACTCACTCTAGGGGCTGAGCAGCTCCAGAGACTGGAGCTTCTGGGTACTAGTGGGCAGTACACACAAATATGAAATGCCAAAAGAACATACTCCAGAACAAAAATCTCACAAACCCAAGAAAAAGGGTCAAATGAAACTGAAGTCACCAATCTTCCTTAAAGAGAGTTCAAAATAAAAATCATAAACATGCTTATGGAGGTACAGAAAAATATTCAAGAACTCAAGAATGAATTTAAGTCAGAGATTCAATCCTTAAGAAATTGCATATCTGAAATGAAACATACAATGGAGAGATTTAAAAGCAGATTAGGTGTAGTAGAAGAGACAGTAAATGGAATAGAAATTAGAGAAGAGGAATACAAAGAAGCTGAGGCACACAGAGAAAAAAGAATTTCCAATAATGAAAGAATATTGAGAGAACTGTGTGACCAATCTAAAGGGAACAATATTCATATTATAGGGGTACCAGAAGAAGAAGAGAGAGAGAAAAAATGGATAGAAAGTGTCATTGAGGAGGTAATTGCTGCAAACTTCCCCAGTCTGGGTAAGGAGATAGTCTCTCAAGCCATGGAAGTGCACAGATCTCCCAATACAAGGGACCCAAGGAAGACAACATCAAAACATATAATAATTAAAATGGCAAAGATCAAGGATAAAGACAGACTTTTAAAAGCAGCTAGAGAGAGAAAAAAAAGATCACAGATAAAGGGAAACCCATCAGGGTATCATCAGACTTCTCAACAGAAACCTTACAGGCCAGATGGGAGTGGCATGATATACTTAATGCAGTGAAGCAGAAGGGCCTTGAACCAAGACTACTATACCCAGCAAGGCTATAATTTAAATTCGAAGGAGGGATTAAATGATTTTCAGATGAGAAAAAGTTGAGAGAATTTACCTCCCACAAACCACCTCTACCGTGCATTTTGGAGGGACTCCTACAGATGGAAGTATAAGTATTCCTCAGGCTAAATAGATCTCACCAAAGGGATAGACAAAGAGTAAAGAATATGATTCATAACTTACAAAGAATGGAGGAGGAAGAAAAGGAAGAAAGAAAAAAAAGAACCTTTAGGTTGTGTTTGTAATAGCACATGAAGTGAGTTAAATTAGACTGTTACATAGTAAGGGAAATACCCTTGAACCTTTGGTAACCAGGAATCTAAAGTCTGTAATGGCAATAAGTACACACCTATCGATAATCACCCTAAATGTAAATGGTCTGAATGCACCAATCAAAAGACACTGAATGGATAAAAAAACAAGACCTGGGGAGGAGCCAAGATGGTGGTGTGAGTAGAGCAGCAGAAATCTCCTCCCAAAAACATATATATTTTTGAAAATACAACAGATACAACTATTCCAAAAAGTGAGACCAGAAGATACAGGACAACAGCCAGGCTACATCTACAAGTGCGAGAACCCAGCGCCTCTTGAAGGGGGTAAGATACAAGCCACAGCCCGGTGGGACCCAAGTACCCCTCCCTCAAGCTCCTGGCAGGAGGAGAGGAGTTGGAGAGGGGAAGGAGAGGGAGCCCAGGACTGCTGAACACCCAGCCCCAGCCATCCGCACCAGAGTGCAGACACACAGTGCGTGGTGTGCTGGATACTAGGGAAAAAGGACAGTAAAACCTGCCAGTGGGTCCACACAGCCTGTGCCCCTGGGACAAAGAAAAGCGAGTGCTTTTTGAAAGTCTTAAAGGGACAGGAACCCCACAGCTGGACAGAGGTGTCCCAGCACAATCAGCTTAGCTGCTGGGAACCCAGGGAACTCTGGGCGCCCTAATCCCCAGGGTGGCAGCACAGCTCCCAGACCCCTCACAGTGATAAACAGACTCCCGCTCCGGTGCCATAGCAACCACGCGCAGAGCTTCCTTCACAGCAGGAAAAAATGAGAAACTCCGTCTGCGTGCAACTGCCCAGCACAAGCCACTAGAGGTCGCTGTTCTCCCAGGAGAGAAAGGCCACAAATAGCAAGAAGGAACGTTCTCCCAGCTGATACGTACCAACTACCCATGACTATCTCCATCACCATGAAAGGCAGAAGAATTTGATATAGACCAGATTAACCCAGACAGTCTCCCCTGAAAAGGAATCTGCAGAGATAGACCTAACCAATCTTCCTGAAAAAGAATTTAAAACTAAGGTCATAACCATGCTGATGTACTTGCAGAAAAATATGCAAGAGCTAAGGAAGGAGAACACAGAAATAAAACAATCTCTGGAAGGACTTTAAAGCAGAATGCATGAGATGCAAGAGGCCATTGATGGATTAGAAACCAGAGAAGAGGAACGTATAGAAGCAGACACAGAGAGAGATAAAAGGATCTCAAGGAATGAAACAATATTAAGAGAACTGTGTGCCCAATCCAAAAGGAACAATATCCATATTATACGGGTACCTGAAGACGAAGAGAGAGAAAAAGGGATAGAAAGTGTATTTGAAGAAATAATTGCTAAAATCTTCCCCAAACTGAGGGAGGAATAAGTCACTCAGACCACAGAAGTACATAGAACCCCCAACAGAAAGGGCTTAAAGAGGACAACACCAAGATACATAATAATTAAAATGGCAAAGATCAAGGACAAGGACAGAATTTTAAAGGCAGCTAGAGAGAGGAAAAAGGTCACTTAAAAAGGAAAACACATCAGGCTATTATCAGACTTCTCAACAGAAACCTTACAGGCCAGAAGAGAATGGCATGATATATTTAATGCAATGAAACAGAAGGGCCTTGAACCAAGAATACTGTATCCAACACAATTATCATTTAAATATGAAGGAGGGATTAAACAATTCCCAGACAAGCAAAACTTGAGGGAATTTGCCTCCCATAAACCACCTCTACAGGGTATTTTAGAGGGACTGCTCTAGATGGGAGCACTCCTAAGGCTAAATAGATGTCACCAGAGAAAATGAAATCACAGCAAAGAAAGGAGACCAACCAAATACTAAGTAAAGGCAAAAAATAAAATCAACTACCCACAAAAGCAGTTAAGGAAAACACAAAAGAGAACAGAATAAAACACCCAACATATAAAGAATGGAGGAGGAGGAATAAGAAGGGAGAGAAATAAAGAATCATCAGCAGTGTTTATAATAGCTCAATAAGCGAGTTAAGTTAGACAGAAAGATAGTAAAGAAGCTAAACATGAACCTTTGGTAACCATGAATCTAAAGCCCTTAATGGCAATAAGAATATATCTTTCAATAATCAACCTAAAGGTAAATGGACTGAATGTGCCAATCAAAAGACACAGAGTAATAGAATGAATAAAAAAGCAAGACCCATCTATATGCTGCTTACAAGAGACTCATCTCAAACCCAAAGACATGCACAGACTAAAAGTCAAGGGATGGAGAAAGATATTTCATGCAAACAACAAGGAGAAAAAAGCCGGTGTTGCAATACTAGTATCAGACAAAATAGACTTCAGAACAAAGAAAGTAACAAGGGATAAAGAAGGACATTACATAATGATAAAGGGCTCAGTCCAACAAGAGGATATAACCATTATAAATATATATGCACCCAACACAGGAGCACCAGCATATGTGAAACAAATACTAACAGAACTAAAGAAGGAAATAGAATGCAATGCACTTATTTTAGGAGAATTCAACACACCACTCACTCCAAAGGATAGATCCACCAGACAGAAAATAAGTAAGGACACAGAGGCACTGAACAACGAACAGATGGACCTAATAGACATCTATGGAACTCTACATCCAAAAGCAACAGGATACACACTCAAGTGCACATGGAACATTCTCCAGAATAGACCAGATACTAGGCTACAAAAAGAGCCTCAGTAAATTCAAAAAGATTTGAATTCTACCAACCAACTTTTCAGACCACAAAGGTATAAAACTAGAACTAAATTGTACAAACAAAGTAAAAAGGCCCACAAACACATGGAGGCTTAACAACATGCTCCTAAATTATCAATGGATCAATGACCAAATCAAAATAGATATCAAGCAATATATGGAAACAAATGACAACAACAACACAAAGCCCCAACTTCTGTGGCATGCAGCGAGAGCAGTCTTAAGAGGAAAGTATATAGCAATTCAGGCATATTTAAAGAAGGAAGAACAATCCCAAATGAATAGTCTAATGTCACAATTATCAAACTGGAAAAAGAAGAACAAATGAAGCCTAAAGACAGCAGAAGGAGGGACATAATAAAGATCAGAGAAGAAATAAATAAAATTGAGAAGAATAAAATAGAAAAAATAAATGAAACCAAGAGGCGGTTCTTTGAGAAAATAAACAGAGAAGCCTCTAGCCAGACTTATTAAGAGAAAAAGAGAATCAACACATATCAACAGAATCAGAAATGAGAAAGGAAAAATCATGATGGACCCCACAGAAATATAAAGAATTATTAGAGAATACTATGAAAACCTATATGCTAAGAAGCTGGAAAACCTAGAAGAAATGGATAACTTTCTAGAAAAATACAACCTTCCAAGACTGACCAAGGAAGAAACAGAAAATCTAAACAAACCAATTATCAGCGAAGAAATTGAAGCGGTAATCAAAAACCTACCCAAGAACAAAACCCCTGGGCCAGATGGATTTACCTCAGAATTTTACCAGACGTAGAGAGAAGATATAATACCCATTTTCCTTAAAGTTTTCCAAAAAATAGAAGAGGAAGGAATACTCCCAAACACATTCTATGAAGCCAACATCACACTAATACCAAAACTAGGCAATGCCCCACCAAAAAAGAAAATTGCAGACCAATATCCCTGATGAACATAGATGCAAAAATACTCAACAAAATATTAGCAAACCAAATTCAAAAATACATCAAAAGGATCATACACCATGACCAAGTGGGATTCATCCCAGGGGTGCAAGGATGGTACAACATTCAAAAATCCATCAACATCATCTACCATATAAATAAAAAGAAGGACAAAAACCACATGATCATCTCCATAGATGCTGAAAAAGCATTTGACAAAATTCAACATCCATTCATGAAAAAAACTCTCAACAAAAGGGGCATAGAAGGCAAGTACCTCAGCATAATAAAAGCCATATATGATAAACCCACAGCCAACATGATACTGAGCAGCAAGAAGCTGAAAGCTTTTCCTCTGAGATTGGGAACAAGACAGGGATGCCCACTCTCCCTACTGTTATTTAACATAGTACTGGAGGTCCTAGCCCTGGCAATTAGACAAAACAAAGAAATATAAGGAATCCAGATTGGTAAAGAAGAAGTTAAACTGTCACTATTTGCAGATGACATGATATTTTACATAAAAACCCTAAAGACTGCACTCCAAAACTACTAGAACTAATATCAGAATTCAGCAAAGTTACAGGATGCAAAATTAACACACAGAAATCTGTGGCTTTCCTATACACTAACAATGAACTTATAGAAAGAGAAATCAGGAAAACAATTCCATTCACAATTGCATCAAAAAGAATAAAATCCCTAGGAATAAACCTAAGCAAGGAAGTGAAAGACCTATACCCTGAAAACTATAAGACACTCTAAAGAGAAATTAAAGAGGACACTAACAAATGGAAATTCATCCCATGCTCTTGGCTAGGAAGAATTAATATCACCAAAATGGCAATCCTGCCCAAAGCAATATACAGATTTGGTGCAATCCTTATCAAATTACCAACAGCATTCTTCAGTGAACTGGAACAAATAGTTCAAAAATTCATATGGAAACATCAAAGACCCCAAATAGCCAAAGCAATCCTGAGAAGGAAGGATAAAGTGGGGGGGGATCTCGCTCCCCAACTTCAAGCTCTACTACAAAGCCACAGTAATCAAGACAGTTTGGTACTGGCACAAGTACAGAGCCACAGACCAATGGAACATAATAGAGACTCCAGATATACACCCAAGTATATATGGTCAATTAATATACGATAAAGGAGCTATGGATATACAATAGGGAAATGACGGCCTCTTCAACAGCTGGTGTTGGCAAAACTGGATAGCTACATGTAAGAGAATGAAACTGGATTACTGTCTAACCCCATACACAGAAGTAAACTCAAAATGGATCAAATACCTGAATGTAAGTCATGAAACCAGAAAACCCTTAGAAAAAAATATAGGCAAAAATCTCTTGGACATAAACATGAGCAATTTCTTCATGAATATATCTCCAGGCAAGGGTAACAGAAGCAAAAATGAACAAGTGGGACTATATCAATCTAAAAAGCTTCTGTACAGCAAAGGATACCGTCAGTAGAAGAAAAAGACATCCCACAGTATTGGAGAATATATTCATAAATGACATATCCAAATTATATAAAGAGCTCACACACCTCAACAAACAAAAACAAATAAGCCAATTAAAAAATGGGCAGAGGAGCTGAACAGACAGTTCTCCAAAGAAGAAATTCAGATAGCCAACAGACACATCACAGATGAAAAGATGCTCCACATGGCTAGTTATCAGAGAAATGCAAATTAAAACCACTGTGAGGTATCACCTTACTCCAGTTAGGATGGCCAACATCCAAAAGACAAACAACAAATGTTGGTGAGGATGTGGAGAAAGGGGAACCCTTCTACACTGCTGGTTCTAATGTAAACTAGTTCAACCATTGTGGAAAGCAGTATGGAAGTTCCTCAAAAAACTCAAAATAGAAATACCATTTGACATAGGAATTCCACTCCTAGGAATTTACCCTAAGAATGCAGCAGCCCAGTTTGAAAAAGACAGATGCACCCCTATGTTTATTGCATCACTATTTACAATAGCCAAGAAATGGAAGCAACCTAAGTGTCCATTAGTAGATGAATGGATAAAGAAGTGTCCACTAGTAGATGAATGGAATATTATTCAGCCATAAGAAGGAAACAAATCCTACCATTTGCAACAACATGGATGGAGCTAGAGGGTATTATGCTCAGTGAAATAAGCCAGGCGGATAAAGACAAGTACCAAATTATTTCACTCATCTGTGAAGTATAAGAACAAAGCAAAAACGGAAGGAACAAAACAGCAGCAGGCTCACAGAACCCAAGAATGGACTAACAGTTACCAAAGGGAAAGGGACTGGGGAGGATGGGTGGGAAGGGAGGGATAAGGGGGAAAACGGGGCATTACGATTAGCACACATAATGTAGCGGGGGTAGGGGGCACAGGAAAGGCAGTATATATAGAGGAGATAAGTAATGACTCTATAGCATCTTACTATGCTAATGGACAGTGACTGTAATGGGGTATGTGGGGGGATTTGATAATAGGGGGAGTCTAGTAACTATAATGTTCAAGTAATTGTAAATTAACGATATCAATATAAAAAAATTTTTTTAAAGAAGGAAATCCTACCATTTACAATATCATGGATGGACCTGGAAAACTATGAATTTTTAAAGCCATTTAAAAAGTAAAAGTGAATATTATCTATACCTCTGCATTTTTATTTACCAAGAGTCATTTTTCCTTTTAAACATCCTTTTATCTAAGTAACAATTGCTTTGACTGAAGCAAAAACTAAAGTGTTAATCTGTGCATTTCAAGGTTCTCTAATTTAACTGGGTGACAAATGATGGCATTATCTAGTTCTTATTTCTTAAAAGGCATTTAATAGCTCAGTGGCACAACCAGACACATCTTACTGTGACATTGCTTCATTTGATTCAATCATCATTTTTTCTTTACAATATCTGTCTTTTCTAGATAATGTCTAGGGATTTCTGGGATACAAAATTCAGGGCTAAAAATGCTCATATGCTGTCTGAGAATCCAGGGAGCTCCAGAACCTGAACCTGGATGGGGCAGGTTTCAGATTCAGGCACTGGGCCTGGGGAATCCAAAGTAAAGGCTGGGTTGAGCTGCAACTAGGGATGGGGAGAGGGTGACCTGCAGTCATTGCAGCACCTCTTACCTGCTTGTGGTACTCTCACAATGACCATCTGAAGGGCAGACACCAAAGACCAGCCTAGCTGGGCTCACATGTGGTTCTGAGTAAAGAGCCAGAGATGCCATATCACCGTGGAAAACATTGTGCCTGGAAATAAGTCAGTCACAGAAGAACAAATATTGCATGATTCCCCGTTTATGAACTATCTAGAACAAACTCATAGATGCATAGAATAGATTGGTGGTTGCCAGAGGATGAGGGAGGGGAAAATGGGAAGTTTTTTGATGTTTATAAAGATACAGGTATATACAAGAAGCATAAGTTCTAGAGAACTGCTGGACAACATAGAGCCCATAGTTAACAGTAGGGTGTTGTGCATTTAAAAACTTGTAAAAAAATTAGATCTCATGCTATGTGTTCTTACCACCAATATATATATATATACACACACACACATATACATATATATGAAATAAATAAAAATGGGAAACAAGAAATATTTTGGTGGTAATAGATTGTGTTTATTACCTTGTTTATGGTGATGTTATTACAGGTGCATGCATAAACTCAGTAAAATGTATACATTAAATATATTCAACTTTTTGTATATTTGGTTTGTCTCAATAAAATTGAGAAAAAACAGCAAATAAAAAAGATGAACACAAAGCAAAATTGAAACTATCAAATGCTAAGAAAGATGTGGAGCAACCAGAATTTTTATTCACTGCTAGTGGGTTGTAAATTGGTAAACCAAAGAACTATTTGGCAGTGTCTACTAATACTGAATATATGCGTATCATGTGGCACAGTAATACTATTTCCAGTTATATAACAAAATCAAATGTGTAACTACATGCATCAACATACAGGCCCAGGAATATTCATAGTGGTGTCATTTGTATTATTCAAACTTTAAAGAACCTAATGTCAAGCAATATTAGAATACATAAAGAAATTCTGGTATTATATGCAAAAATGAAAATGAATAAACACTACTACATTGATATGGGTCAATATTACAAATAGATTATTGAGTGAAAAGAGCTGCACAAGTGTACATAACATAGTTTGTCCATTCATTAGTTTTCAAAGGCAAACAAAACTAATTTTGGTGGTAAAATACACAGTAGTGGTTATTTGCATGTAGGAGTGCAACTAGGACTAAGAATGACAAGAGATTCAAATACTGCTTGTAAATAATTAAAATCTTGGTTCAGGAGCTGGTTACACAAGTTCATTTGCTTTGTTACGAAGATAAACATTTATGATTATCACACTTCTTACATGCATTATCCTCTGAAAATTTTTCACATCCATCAAATCAAATAATTTTTTAACTTGTATTTTATCAATTTTGGTGAGGGTGCAGGAAAGGGTTGCTCATATTTTAGTGGTAGGAATGTAAGCTTAACAGCCACTTAGAGGAGCAAATGTTAGGAATCTACTACTAAGATTTAAAATGTGCATCCTGTAGCCAGCACATTGACTTATTGGTATCTCTGACCTAGAAAGCACTTGGATATATGTACAAAAGGGCATATACATTTATGTTGAAGGTAGCAATTCTTATAAGAGAAAAACAGGAAAGAAATAAGCTAAGTTTCCAAAAGTAGGGAAATCATAAATTGCATTTATTGGTTCTGAGGACTATCATGCAGTATTTTAAAACAATGGGGTAGACTGATATATAAATATGGAAAGATCTCAACGATATAATGTTGATTGCAAAAAAAACCCTACGAGTGTAAATAATAGAAACTAGGAGTCATCAGGATGGGTTTCTAATTAGTGCCTGAAAAGGATTTTAGCCTAAGGTGTAATGTTTACATTTATGGCTATGTGTAACTTAAAATTAATAATAGCACTGAGAATGTCTTTGGAAGAGTATCCAAGAAGCCAGCAAAAACTCCCTGCTTCCGAAAAGCAAACTGAGTGCCTACGGAACTGCAAACGGAATTAATTTTCACGGTATAATCCTCCACACCTGTAAACATGAGAACAGTATAACTGCAGCATCCATTGGTAAAAAGTTTAATTAAAATTTAAAGGTATTTTGAATAGAAACTAAAAGATGCCACTCTCATGGGAAAAATATACAAATATAATTGTGACTACTATTAAGATCCAAGTGTTACGCAATAGGAGCACAGAGAAAGGGTCACCTAAATAGGTCTAAGGGATTTTAAGAGAATTCAAAGGGGAGATGATGTTTGAACAGAGAAATGGAGTGTCCTACTTTTTAATTCCTACAGAGCTCAGTGCGAGGTGCCTATGGGCCTTGAAATCCAGTCCCATGATTATTTTCCACGACCTGGAGCCTATATCCCTAGCCAAAGACTGAAGGAAGGCGGAAGAAGCAGAATAAACAGTGAGGGGCAAGCAGCCGGTTAATTAGCTGGAGTGGTACAAAGGTCGAGCAAGTGCAACCAGCTCCGTGCTCTCTAACCCAGAGCTCCAGATTCCCACTCTCTCCCCGGGCAGACCAGCCCGCCCTCTCTCCAGCTCTTGCGTTGCTTACTGGGCAGTAGATGATTGACAGATCCACTCACCAATCGCTAGCTCTGTTATGTGAGCACTCAGGTCCCAGCCCAGTCTTTGGTCCCTCGGGCGAAATGCGGCCTCTGTGCGTCGACGTCAGCGTGCTGACGTCAGAGCCCGGGTGCTCGAGGAGGTCCGGGGTGGCTGCCTGCGGGCGGTGGACAGCACGTCGCCTACCTCGCTCGGTCCCGGTCCCGCCCCGCCAAGCCCCGCCCCTCCGCCCTCTCGGGCTTCTGCTGGCGCGACCACGAAGCTGCTGTGCCCCGCCAGCCTGGGGCGGAACCACCCGGTGAGGTAGGCTGGGTTTCTCGTCACCCTATTTGACAGATTGGAAAACTGAGTCACCCGGGGGCAGATGACTTGCCCAGGGCTCACTGGAGACCCACCCATGGAGGCCCAGAGCCCAAGGGTCGGGTTCTGTATGGGAGCCCTGCGCCGCTCTCCGGAGAGGAGGAGGGCCTGGTAGGCTGTGTTTATAATAAAGGATACAAGAGAGAAGTTGCAGAACGCCGAGACCCGCTTCATTTCAGGGCGGGGCCAAGATGCTGGGGATGGATGCAGGTAATGAGGTCTCCATTCCTTCTCCCTGCGGACCCCGAGGAGTCCTCGGTGGGGTCCAGCCGCCTGCTGGCTCCGTGGGTCCTCCAGAGTGACCAAGAGTGGTGGTGATGGGGGTGATACTTGGATTATATAGACCAGGCCAGTTACTGGCCACTTTTATTCATCAAGAAAAGCTATGTTCAAAACAAAACAAAATAGAAAACTTAAATCACCAGTCATGAATGCTCTGGCTTTCGTTTCAGTTTATTGCTTTGTGCAATCATGGCCATATTTTGAAATCTCAGTAGCATGCTTACTTTTGGTTTAGGATTAGAAAGGGATTTTTTGTTCTCTTTTATTTCAAGCATAGGTTAACATTGTGGAACTTTTATTCCTGGAATGTGCCATTTGTTCACCATATCATTTGTCTTTTATTTCACAGATAGAATCACTGAATTTATCATTTGACTCAGTATAGTTTGGATAAGTTTAGCAAGGTGACAGAGTAACAGGTTTGACCTCTCAAATGTAGAAGAATTAGTTCAGGTCAGAATGCTTTGTTGAGAAGGTTCTGAAAAATAATTCCCATCTATACACTGTCCACCCATTCACACCCTTTCTAGAAGCAGGATCTCACAAAACAAAATTTATGGTACCATTGTTTTATTAATGGATTCTGATAAGGTGGGGCATAATCCATGCTTGTGAAGTGGAAATGTGTACTGTACAAAATACATGTACAGATGTAGTATTTTGTATTGTGAAGAATGCATTCTCTTTAAATCTTGCTTCAAATATTGACTTTTTAATACTGCATTATTGCATAGAACCTGCATTAAGGAAATTAAATTAAAGACGCTTCAGGGAACTTTTCCTTATGTTTATGAAAGGATGGTAATTATTATCATTTAAGTTTATTCTTTGGGCATGTTTATCTGCTGCCTCATCTGTTTGTTTTAGGTGTTGGAGATGAAGTGTTGAAAAATGTAGATAAATTTCCTGCCCTCAAAAACCTATTTTGGTGGAGATAATAAACATGTAAATGAATGACAATTTTAGATAAAAAAGCATGCTAGAAAAAATATTACAGGATAATGGACTTCACTGGGATGTGGTTGTGGGGGTGGGGGGCTAGATTCAGTGATCAGGGAAGACTTCCTTGAGGAAGTGACCGCTCAGGTGAGAACTGAATGTTTAGACTGAGTCTGACATGGGCCCATCAGCTGGAGGTTTCCAGGCAATCATAACAATGTAAAGGAGTGAAAGGAAAAATGAGGTTGGCAAGTTCCAGGACTGTGTGGCTGGAGTGGAGTGAACCTAGGTGAAAGTGAGGCTAGGGGACAGTGGTAAGAGATCACACTTAAGGTAGGCAAGAGTGCGATTGTTTGAACCCGGTGTAAGACTTAGAGACAGGCAAAAGAAATAGGATTTATATTGCCGAAGCCTTTGTTTTCTTCAGTGACACTCATAGACTTTAACCAGCTCTTTGCTTTATTTTGGTTATGAAATCATTGCAGTATTACATTACATTTTTCACCAGTGGCCCACTTCCTTAAAGAAAAAAACATCTTCCCTCACGCACTGCGTCCTACACTGTTTCTTTCCTCTTCATTGTTATTATGTGCCAGACTTTAAGTCTTTGCTTATCTTCAACTCCCTGCTTTAATCCTTCCTACTCCCAACCATGTGTCTTCTCCACCATTATCTTTATGTGCTGGCCCTTTGGGGAGGACTGGTAGTTAATATCTGCTCTTTTCCAAGATGAGTTCTAGGAAACCATATTGTCTAGTGGTTGCCATTTTCCATTAGAACTTTTATTACTGGCCAGAGACTTAATGGCTGCCTTTATTTAGTGCCTACATAAAATATGCACTTAAATTCATTCTAATCCTTCCAACATAATTCAAAGGTAAATATTGTCCCTTTCTGGTCAAAAAAGGAAACTTACACTTAAGGCTCCCCAGCTCATCCTGAGAGAGACTGGATTTGAACGTCCCAGTTAGCCGGCCCCCAAAGCCTAATCTGTACTAATGCATCTTCTGCTTCCCTGAGATGTAGTCACAGCTACAAGTCTTTGTTGTTGAAATTTTATTTTATGAAATAGGGTTTTAGAGATCATGATTCTGTCCTCTCAGTGTCAAGGTAGGGCTGTGGAGGCCCTAAAATGTTGAGTGATTCTTTTAAAGACATAATTGGCACCAAATTCTCACCCTGTTGATTCTCAGCCTAGTATTCTTTCTGCTATACTTCTTGCCAGAAAGTTCCCTCATGGGTTTCTGTATATATAAAAATATTTCAACATTATGAATTTACTATCCATAAACTCATGTAAAGTAATTTTAAAAAGATGAAACAGTGATGTTTCTTAGGCCAAAATAATCCTTTGCTTTATTTTCCTCCCCTTTTCTCAGCAGTAAGCAGGTGCAATCTTTCTGGATGAATCTTTGGTTTCTGTTAGTAGTAAGAAAGAAGTTACAAAATAACTTTAAATTTCACAAATCTTTGAAAGGGAAGTTTAAATTGTGTTACCGTTTTCCCAGCTTTAACCTTAATGATTCAAATGGAAATAATTGCCTAAGGTTTGCTGGCTCATAGTTTCCGTTAATCAATAGAGTTTCCTCCTACACTTAAGGAAGCCCTTGGATCAGCTTAGGGATAGAAGTTATCTTTCTTTGTAATATATTATCATTTAAAAAAATATGTAAAAATATTTTTCACAATCAGTAAAATATGGCTGAAAATGGATTACTATGTACTTACAGTTTTAAAATATCCATTATTTATTTCTGAGGTTTGCTTATTTTATTAATTATGATTAGGATATAGATGAACAATAGTAAACTAATAAGTAGCTTAATTTGCTTTCTGATAGCTTTTTTACTCTCCTGTAACTTAGTGGAGATCATCTTTTTCATTAGTCAAATTGGAAAGATGTTAATGGAATTAGCACCTTCTTTCTGAAATGTTGCAAGATAATTAAATTTAGGCAAAAGAAAGCTTTTGCTCTTTAAGTCATCTACTAGATATTTTGACCAAGTATCTCTGACCTTTAAGACAGTATATGCAACTGATGTCCATGTTCTGATGATCCAGGCTGTCATGATTTGGCCTCAAATTATAGTGCCATCCTTTTACCCTGAATCCAGTGCTCCAAACTGGACTTCTGGCCTTTCCAACTTTAGTGCCATCTGTGTGTTCTGCCTATAACCTAGAATGTCTTCTAGATGGACATTTCTAGCCAAACTTCTACTTGTTCCTCTGTATCCATCTATGCTGCTTCCTCAACAAGGTACTTCTTGTGTCTCTTTAATGGAAGTCTTCTCTTGGACAACACTTTTGGGACTTGTCTGTGACACAGTTTACCCATCTTGGTATCTTTGGTAATGAACTCTTGTATGTGGTTGTTCAGATGTAGGTTGGCTTGAGCTTAGAGGAGACTTAACAATTCATGTTATTCATGCAGAGTTTTTTGTAGATTGTAGAGCCCATTAGTTTTATTTACACTTTTATTACATCATCTTTGAGAGAAGTACTGTGATGCTTTTCTTGCTTTGATTCAACAGAACCTCCTTCCTGTTTCAGTGAGGGTCTTACTTCTACAGTTAATCAACTGGTCCCTTGAGAGGAATTCAGATTTTTGGGTAAATGTTGAAGGCACATTGTTCCAAATAAAAATCAATGTTCTCTGTGTTTATGGTGTTGGAGAAAAGAAACAGCAACTCTGCTTTTTAATATTAAAGCTGAGAACACTGAGACCCAGAAAGAGTAGCCAGGGCTCCCCAACAGTGCTGAACTGAGAAGCCTGGTCAGTGCTTGTGGCTCATGGCATCAGGGCTATTGCGGGTTGTCATTAGTTCCTATGTCCTGCATCAGAACTCCAGCAGCCCCTTATGAGCCCAGGCCTTTCTGGACTATTTCATTTGCTTTGTTTATGACTTGACATGGATCTGGAAGGTACTTCTTGTAGTGACTCAAATTCAAAGCAGGGTCTCTCTCCAAGGGTCCCTGACTGACTGACTGAAGCCTGCAGGATTTTCCCCGTGCAGACCTTGAGAGACTATTGGGTTTGGTAGGCTCTTTAGTTTAAACCCTTCTGTTCTACCTCTCCTCTCATCACAGTTTTCCAAAAAATGTCTTGGAACTGGTGGGTATCCTCAGGGTATTAAACTTGGAGTTTGCAGGAATTTGGCCTGGTACCTTCTAAGTTAGAGTAATATCCAGTTTTCATGTCCCATATTTTCCAGGACAGTATATTCTTCAAGTATTATACATTATTGTTTACCAACGTATGTTCTTGTTTGCTTAGAATTATTCTTTTTAAATTAGTCACTAGCCTATTGAACTAATGGAAATTTCAAGTACATTTTCCTATTTGAATGGTAATTAAATTAATCAAAGGTAACATAAGGTGCTGCTGAGCTACTAGAAGTTTCTCCTGCTGAAGTGGGAATACAAGCCAGGACTTACTTAAGTCTTCATTGGTAATAACTTGCATCTTGAGTAAAGTTACATGCTGGCATGCAGTAGTACTGGATGAGGAACCAGGCAGTGCCCCTGTGAACCTTGGCCTAATGCTGCCAGCCCATACTGGGCCTCAGCAATTAGGGATCCAAAGACCCAAGTAAACTAGGAGATAAAACAGATGTCAACAGGGAACAGGCAAGGCTGGAATTAAGTCAGGTGGCTGGGTGACAAAAAGTATTGCCAGAATTACCTATTTTTCAAGAAAAGCTGGAAATCTGGATTTCATTTGTATGCAAAAATCTCATATTTAATATTGGCAATTAATTCAATGCTTAACATACATTGCATAAGCCAGCAAACACCCTTACCTGTATATGAACAAGATTTGGTGCCAGGCCATCATTTGCAGTCTTTTTTATGTAGAATTCGCAGCTATGTGACACTGTAGAGAAGAGTACCGTCACTTGATGGGGGAAATGAGGTAGAATCTGTGTGGAAGGCAAAATTTCCCTTCTTTGAAGTCTCTGGAAATGAGGATGGGTGGGAATGGGGATTCTAAAATAGAAGTGGTTGTCCCACTTTCTTTTAAGCCAAAAGAGTGTGAGAATTAAAGCTGACTAACCATCACACTTGAAACTTTTAATGCTCTGCTGCTCAATGCAGACTCAGTTTGAGTCCCATACCTTGATGTCCTTCAATGGGAGGACTCTTTCTCTCATGCCCTCTATCTGTCCAGATGTTAAAATACTGATTTTACAGGACATTGAGAAAACATAAATTGTGGAATTTAAACGGCCACAGCTGACAGCGTTGCTTTGTTGACAGCCAGTAACCAGCTGAGTTTGGGTTCAGCTCTATGAAGGACCAGGCTGTCTGCCTGCGTTTTGGTAGCTGACAGACCCTTGTTGGCCTTTAGAGCATCCTTGTCCTAAGGACCCTGATGGCCTCTTCAGTTGAGCCTGTCTGCCGTCTTGCCCCTGCCCTCGGTGTGGATGGAAAGCTCACACCCCCATGCTGACTTTTCACAGCCCTTGTCATCTGCCCACACCCTTCGGTCCAGCCGCACCTGGAGAGGCCTCCCCTGCACTACCAGTGGCTCGGTGCTCCCAGACCCGCTCCTGCTGCTCCTCCGGGGTACCTCTTCCTTGCACTGTATTACCTTTCATTTCTTGAAGCCTTTTCTGATCACAAGAACCTGAAGTTCAGTCTTCTTTGTATTATAGTTATCACCGGTTTTGATTTCTAATTATTTGTATAACTGTTTACTTCCTTTATAAACCTGTAGTCTCCTTGAGGATAAGGGCAGTGTCTTTTCCATCTTACTTTCCCCACAGCTTCTAGTGCTGTGTGTTACTTGTTGTGGATACTGAGTGCATACCTGTCCATTCCTGTGGGTTGGGTAGGTCGCCACTCGTATAGTAGTTTCTTTTTGTTTTCCCATGTGTTTGTATCAGTTGATGTAGTGTGTTATAGGAGTGACTTCACTAAGTAGCATTCAAAATATACTGAAAAAAGAGATGACCGAATTAATTAATCTGGGCAGGGTTGGGACATTTTTATTCCATTGTCAATTATAGTAATCAGTTTAAATATTCCCAGTTTGTTTAATACATATGTGTACTTACCTAACTTTAATTGTAAGTACCCAGATTTCATACTTTTATACGATGATATTCATAATTCATGAATTTAACAAACAAATTGAATGCCTAGCACATGGCTGGCATTTCCCTAGGTGGAAAGAATATAGAGGTATCTGCTAGGAGCTGATATAGTACTGAGAAAGAGACATGTAAGTGGCATGTGAAATAAATAAATATGATAGGTTAGAGGTGCCTTTAAATAAGGATATATGGCACATAGGTTATGCCAGGTGAATCACAGAAGGTTTCTTTGAGGAAGTGATACTTAAGCATCCTTGAACAATGAACATTGCTGTGAATTGTTTGCTGGTTTGGAGGGAAAGGCACCCTAGGAAGAGGAAGTATGAGGACCAGGTGTGGAGGGGGGAAATCTCCTGTACAAGGGAACTAAAAATAAGTGAGCACAGCTAGAGCACTGGCAGGAGGGATATGGAGTTCTGAGTGAAAGGATGAAATGATTCTCATTCAGTTTTTCATTTTAGAAAAACTAGCATGATACCAGTATGGAGAATGTTTCAGAAATGAATGAATTATTGGAGGAATGTGAGTGAAAGAAAACCAGAAAACCAGTGGAAAGACTGAGGAGAGAGATTAGGGGAAATGAGCTGGTGGCCAGTTAGGAGGGTTTGGAGGATGGAGCCAGGAGAAGAATCAAATTGTCTGAATAGCCAAATAACACATTATCTTAATCATAAAAACAAGATCTCACTAATTAATATTGGTTCATTTTTATCTTAATTTATTTTTTTATTTACAGGTAGTGTAATATCTGTATTTTTAAGTCACTAATATTTTATTTTTGATCTTTTAATTGCTTATCTTTTCAATTATTTGAGAGCCAATTTTTCAAAAATTGAGCTGGTTTCAAACCTTTGTTGAGAACCTTGCTAGCTTACAGAGATCCTGTGCTTTTGTGATATTCTCTGCTTCTGTAACATGTGCTCTGAGCCTGTTCTCATTAGGCTGTAATTCATACTCAGTTTTCTACATATATTAGCCTGTAGTTGTATTGAATCTTGTAATTGCTAGTCTTTGTTTTCTGAAGCACAAGCTAGCTTGATAAAGTCATCTGAGGCTGATCTCTTGAGGATCTGGTTTCCTGTGTGACTGTCCAAGAAGTCTGATGAGTAAAGAAAAGGATACTGGTGGTGTGGAAATCTAGACATCAAGATTTTGAGATTGATTTTCCTAATCTTTCACATGCATCAGTTTTGGACCTCAAACCTTTATCCACGGTGAAGATTAGTAATTATGTTAGGAACTGTGTCCCATCCTTGTATATCAAAGTATAGAAATAACATGTAACTTCTGCCTGGTGGTAGATACTCCTGGGAAGAGACGTGACTGGCATTCCCTTCTATTAACTTGCTCTTGTTTGTGAAGTGGGAAGTTGGCCTCTGATAACTCCAGGGGCAGCTGAAGTTGTCTTCCCTGACATTGCTGTCAGTGCCCCTTCTACCAGCTACAGAGCTACTGCAGGAGCAGTGAGTAGCAGGTGGTTCTGTCAGCGAGAGTGACGCTTGCAGGAACCCTTCTCTCTCCTTCCAGAGGAGTCTTATGCTATTGAATGGAATGAAACCCAGCTTGCCTCTGAATAGCCACTTAAGCTTTGCTGTCTTCTCATCAGCTGGCTACTTGGAATTCAGCTTCTATTTTCTTTGTATAGTGAAGATAGGTCTGGGAAGAATGTATGATGAACACATTGTTAAATCTAGTCTTTGAGCTGAAGACAGTTGGTAAAAGAAGGGTACCCTTTTAACCACCTTCCTATGATTCCTAGGAGAGCAGTGAGCTTGCTGCCTTGGGATATTACTGATTTTCAGATCTAGATCATTAAGATTATAGTTCCATCCTGAGAACTGAAAGCATTTGTTTGAAAATTGCCCGTAGTAAGTACTGAAGGGGTGGCATTGCCTGGTACAGCAATGTCTTCATATGTATCGGAAAGTGTTTCAAGTTCTTTAACTGAGGGACCTTGTTTCTCTTCTACTGAAAACTTTCTAATGTCTTCCTCTCTCATTCAGAGTTCAAGTCTTTACAGTGGCCTGGAAGCCCTGTCCCTTGTTAACTTCTCTGTTATCATCTCCTGCTGCTCTTGAGCTCTCTCTCACTTCGCTCCAGCAAAGCCGAAAGCTGCTGCCCTGGCTGGAGTCCTGCGTGGCCATCTCCGCCCCTCCTGAGGGCTTTCTCCGCAGGCTCTTCCTCCTAATGTCTGTGTGGCGCATCTCCTGCTAGTCTGTGCTCCACCTTCTCAGGGAGGTCATCCTGACCACTCAGTTTAAAGTCACAGTGCTCCTCTGCTGATCCTCTGTCCCTTTACTCTAGAAGGTAAACTCTGAGGGTAGGAAAAAGTGTTTTGATTTTGTTCATTGCCACATCCCCAGCGCTCAAAGGAAGACCTGACGCATTTTTGGTTCCCAAAACATGTATGGAATAAAGGCGATATGGTATATTTGGGGCAAACTGAATTTTCAGAAGTTACCAAATCCAATTCTTACATCTAATAGTATCACCCAGATTCAGTTCACAATATTTGTTTTAGTTTGCCTCATAAATTATGCAAATTTCAATATGAATTTTCCCAGCCGTTTTTAAATCTTAACTATTTTTATGTTATATGTCAAAAGTTCACTAATATTTTCAGTATTGCTATAGAAATACATCACTTAGAAATTGATTTACTCTAAGAACAGGTTTCAAGTTGGGATATAAATTAGTGTCTGTTAGAGGAGGGAGTAAAAAACACTGTAACATTTGTTCTCTGCTTTAATTTTTGCAAGTCATTGGTTAATTTCTTAATAAATTTGAGCTTTGAAGCAGATTGTCACAAGGTTGATTCTGTTTAAATGCACACAATTACTTTCATCCACTGATATTAGCAGAAATTACTGAGTGAGACAAGACCGCAAGAAATGACAGCTGTAACAGCTAGCCTTGAATGTGGGGATGAGGGAAAGAGGGCTGAACACACAGCAGCAAAGAATAGCGGATTTATCAGGATGAAATAAAAGCTTTTGTCACATCCCAAACAAATGTAAGCAACACTAGAAAACATGAGACCTACAAAATAACTATTCAGAATAAAATAATGGAAATAATAAGAGAGAGATTACTATGGAGTTGAACATTCTAAATTCTTAAGGGAAAATAAGAGACCAACAGGGAGTGCTGCCGAAATGTAGGTCCCAGTGTCATAGCCGGCTGCATGGATGAATCAGTGCATGGTGTAAAAAAAGTTTTCCCCACTGTGAAGAGTGAGTACTAACATAGGAAATACGTGAAGGACAGGTTTGGCTGTTACAGCTTACAGAAAAGTGGTATCTTGTGCACATTATCACCAAAGACCTGAGCAAACTTCAGGCCCCAAGTGGTCAAATGGAGCGCCCTTCACTGCTCCGTTTAAAACTTATAACAAAAGCAGCAACAGGAAGATGACGATTAAGTGTCACACTGACTCAGGGCTCAGGGAAACTCTGTCCGCCAACAGGCACTTCAAATCTTCAGTATCCATTTGTGTCTAGGTAATTTGATAGTTCTGTAAAGAGCAGAATGTTTTGGATGCCCAGAAGTCTTATATAGGTTTTCCTTTCAGTCTATCACTTTGTTTCAAACTGTCATGTACAGAAAAACTACTATACAAAGATTTGTGTACAGAGTCCATGTGCGTTCCATTTTATAGAGTGATTGAAGAGGTTTCCTAGGGTGATTTGGGTTCCTCACTCTGTGCTCTTCAAGGTAACTCCTAGCCAAGGAACTTTAACAATGTTTGCAATGAAAATTTGCCTTTACTATTTGATTCCTTATATGATACATATGTAAATGTATACCATGTACATATTATGTATATGTACAAATGTATCTGTATCGTATATATATTTGTATATACAAGATGGATGGACGGATGGATAGATAAGTAGAGTAGTTCTATCCCAAAACATCCTGATGTCCTTATTTTTTCTGAACTATTCATAAGTTAAGCTGTGTATGTTATGACACTTACCACTTAGTACTTCAGTATGCTTCTTCTAAGAATAAGGACATTCTCCTGCAAAACCAGAACACTATAATCAATTCCCCAATTGTCTTTTGTAGCTTTTCTTTTGTCCAACTCAGAATTCCCTCTGGGCAAGTGTATTGCATTTGATGATCTGTCTCTATGTTTTTTTAAGTTTGAAGAGCACCCATTCTATTTCTTTTTGCTTTTGTTGTTTTTTTCACCACATTGACTTCTTTGAAGAGTCCATGATAGCTGTCTTGTAGATTGTCCCATTTATTGCATTTGTCTGATTGTTTCTTTATGATTAAGTTCAGGTTAAACATTTTTGGCAAGGGTATATCATAATTGATAATTGATGTTATATACTTCTTACCACATCACATCAGAAGGTACATAATGTCAGCTTGTTCTAGTAGTGGTGACGCTGTTTGATTACCTGGTACTGGTGATGACTATCAGCACTCTCCACTATAAAAGTATATTGTCGCCTATGAAATTATTTAATAATCCGAGGAATAATGCCTTGGGATTGTGAAGATACTATTCCCCAACAACCTTTAAAAAAATTTTAGCATGCATTAAAGGTCCTTGCTTGAATCAATTACTCTGACAGTTTCAAACTTGAGTTGTCTAAGTTTATTATTTCTTCTACCTTTTTTATCCGACATTTTATTTTTCTATAAGGAGAACTTCTACTTCCATCTCTCTTTACAATATTAGTATGGATTTATGGAACTTGTCAATTTTTCCAACATAAATTCGAACATTAATGTCATTTCTCATTTTCATGTTCAAGTTGTCCCACTGTAGCCAGTGGGAACCCCTCAAAACAGCTTATACATTGTTTTTTAATGAATATGGCTTTTTGTGCCTTCTCTAAGAAATCTTCCTACAAAAAGATCATAAAAGTATTCTCCACCACATTCTTTTTTTGGCATAGTGTCAGTTAGGGTTTAACGTTCTTTCCAGTTTTGCTGTCTAGTTGTCCCAGCATCATTTGTTGAAAACAAACTTTCTTTCCACCACTGGATTGCTTTGACATCTAAAGTTAAATGATCATATAAGTGCAGGTCTATTTCTAGGCTGTCCACTATGTTCCATTGATCTGTTTGTTGATCCTTTTGCTAATATCATGTTGTTTCCATTATGAAGCTTTATAGAAAGTCTTCAGTCAGGCAGTGTTAGTCTTCCCATTTCATTTTTCTTTTCAAGATTGATTTGGATGTTTTTGTTTCTTTGCATTTTAGAATTAACTTGTGAGATTCTATAAATAAACTTGGTGGGAATATGATTGCACTTGAGTTGAATAGGTCAATTTTGGGAGAATTGACATACTAACAATATGAATTCTTCCAATCCATAAACATGGTATATCTCGCCATTTACTATTATCTTTGATTTCTCTAAGCAATGTTTTGTAGTTTTTAGTGTTTGTACCAGGATATATTTCGTTAAATTTATTCCTTAGTGTTTTATGTTTCTGATGCTCTTTAAATGGCCTTTCTTTTTTTTTTCTTGTCTTTAGTTTTTTCCCACTCCCAGTGCTCAGAGCGAAGAGGTGGTAAATACATGAATCACAACATCCTAAGCTGTTGCTTAAAAAACAAAATGTAGAGCAAAAATAATCTTGATGCACCATAAGAGATGTCATTATAGAGGTCTCTGTACACTATTCTCTGATGGGGCAGAAAGGTATGGGAGGAAGCAAAAAAAAAAGCGACTAAGGAAGTGACTTATGAGTTACGGCTTATAGGATGAGAAAGAGCCAAACAAATAAGGAGAGTAACACTTCAGGTAGAGAGAAAAATACAAGTAGAGGTTCTTGAGAATGTGATTCCTTTTAAGGAACTGCTTGTGATTTTTATCATGGTGAAGTGGGCAGAAGTAGGCCATGTGTTAGGTTAAGCAAGATTAAGGAATTTGAGGTTACTTGAAGATCCCAGGAAACTATTTAATAAATGATCTCATAAATTTAATTTGCTTCTCTAACAAATTTATAGGTGTTAGGTGAAAACGTTTTTATTAATCAATAAATTTATTTTTCTTAGGCACCTTTGCCCATTTTTCTAATTGAGTTTTAAGGTGTTCATTATGTCTTTCATCACTTTTAAGTTCTCTTCTAGTGTTTTTGAAGTAGAGAAGCTTTTGATTTTTATGTATTCAGATCTGTCCCCCCTATGTAGATATTCTTAAAACTTCCTCATCCTAAAATCATGGGTTATTTATGTACAATTTCTTCTACTGCACAACCCATGCATATAAATTGTTTTGTTTCATTGACTTTTAAATAAAATCATTAGTATATTTTGGTATGTATATTTCTTTCTCCATATACTAAAATGATTAATGGTTTTATTCTTTCACAACTGGATGTTTGTAGCATCTTTATTATCTATAGATATTTTTTGGTTTATACAAGTTTTTCTTTGCAGAAAAGCTTAGGGAAGTAGAGGCCAGATGGTGGTTTAGAGGGAATGAGCTTTCCTTGATCTTCAGTGCTTTAATTTATTTTTTAATTAAACTAGTGCTTGATATTTGATAAATTTCCTATTACAGTTCAGATTACTGGCTTCTGATGATAAATCAGTAATGTGGCCCGCCTCACCACATGTATGACCCCTGAAGATCAAGCACACATTCCTCTCCTGTTTGCCACTTGTTCCTTGTCTCCCAAGGCTGATTGTCAGTTGCTAATATTCTTTCACTTACACTTTCCCTATATCGCTTTCAAACCCTGGAGAATAAGAGACCTGAGAAAGCCACATTTTAAGGAAGTGGAAGACGGTAGATGTCAATGTGGAAATGAAGAGTCCCACCATTTTGAAATTATGCCAGTCTCCCCACATTAAAAACCATCAAAACATAATTTCAAAGCAAATAAATTGTAAATTGTGTTAATGCAGTCTTTGAAATGCAGTGAAACATTTTAATGGGTAAACAAGTATCGGCCTTCCAATTAGTTGGTTTTAGTTTATTTGAGTTTTGACTTACTTATGTGATATTTCAAGAATACATTCTCATACCTGGGGCCTACTCATAGAAGTTGTTGTGTAGCTTCAGTAACAATATATGATATACACTGTTATATAATAATGTGTTACCTGTTATATAATATATAATAATATGTTAATAGGTGGGACTCATTTATACTCTGTGTTCTCTTGTTCTTTTGTGTTGCTGGTCAGATAATGTCAGTATTATGCTGGCTTTATTTAATGAGAAGGTAGTGTTCCTTTCTTTTTCGTTTCTGGAACTGTATATAGGGTTTTATTTATCTTTTATTTCAAATTATAAAATATATATCAAACTGTCTGACTCTACTTTCTTTGCTAGGGAATTGTTTATCAACTTTTTCGCTTTTCTTTTGGGGATGATTCATTCTATTCAGGCCATCTACATCTTCTCAATATAATATTTCCAGAGTACTGATTTTATGATTTTCTAATGTAATTGGTGTAAAACGCTTTGAAAAATAACCTCACCTATAGTAGTAGTACTTGTATTACTTTCTTAATCTTTCCTGTCCCAGTCTAGGTTTACCTATTTGCCCTTTTAAAAGACTATTTCTTGATTTTATTGATATATTTTAAATTTGTTTGTGGAAATGTCATTCATGTACAGAAATATAGAATTTAGTATAATGAATCACACAGCACCTATCTCCCAGCTTAGAACAATTATCATTCATTCTCATTTTGGATTTATTTATTGATTGTACTCATTTTTCTTCTTTCTTTTTTACATTTTTCCTCAGAATAGTTGTAATTTTTATAACTTCATTATTTAAATGGCCTATTCTTTCATGCTTCAAAAAGTAATTTTAAAAAGCAATTAAAGTACTTTAAGGAACTGAATTTATGAATAAGCTCAACTTTGACAGCTTTCTACTGTTTTTAGTATATTTTCTAAATAGTTTGCTTTCATTTTTAAGTATATTTATTTTGGTAGTAATTTTAGAAAATACTGCTGTTTTATGAATTTCTGTTTGTCATTGTTCTGTACACAGTTCCTAATTGCAAGACATACTGAATTACGTATTTTTTTAGTAGTCTGGGTTTATGATCAGTTTTGTAAACATGGCATATCATATCCTCAAAATAGCATATAGTCTTTGATTTTAGAGTTCAAAAAGTAGTTATCAAACTTTACAAAAACTAAATCTGTATCCATATTTGTGTCTTTAAAATACCAAATAAATAAAAAAGTGAACTGTCAAAACCTCCCATTTTGATTTTAATCTATCATTTACCGAGCTTTTGCACTTCCTTAGTTTCCAAAGATGCATTTTTGTATCAATATTTCTGGTAGGGCATACATTGGTACTGAGTGGTAAATCTTCAACCTGATTTCAGATGCACTGCATTTCTCAATTTTTAGAAATCCAGATATTAGCTGTACTTGCTTAGTTAAGAGACTGTATGTCAGAATCTTTAGAACTTAATTATGCATCTGTGTTTTTGAAGATACGTACTTACTAAAAACCTGTAGCTGAACTGTGAACTTTTTATTGGTTGTGAATTAGTAATCATATCAAATACTTGCAAGTCAGATTTAAAAAAAGCCGTTATTGTACCGTATTATCATCACAGACTCAAGTGCCACTGTTACAGCATTTTTTGAGCCTGGTAACAGTGGTCCTCTTAATAATTTTCCTTAGGAAAAATTATTGATAATTGCATGTAAGCTTAAAAAGAAATACTGGAAGAATACTGGAGTGAGGATACAATTTTCCATAATTCTCTTTTGGAATGTTAACCACTTGCATACTAAATACAGAATATGCAAATGTTTTATGGTAACTAACTATCAAGAAGATGATTTTTGATGTTATCTCTAGAAGTTCCCCGAGAGCTATTTTGTACCCAATAATACTTTTGAGGGTCATCTGGAGATGCGTAAACACCCACCTCCCAAAAAGCTTCTCAGCATCATCACCTTGGTGACTGCTGGAGTGGGCCCTCTTCTGTGCTAACTGAAACCTCATTTGTCACATTCTGTTTGCAGAGCCCAATGACAGTATCTCTGCCTCACATGGGTAGGCAGACTCACGTCTTAGAATCTGCAGTGAGCACAACTGTCAGGTAGACTGAATGAATGACCAGTCCGTTGTTTCTTTACAAAGAATATCACATTTTAATAAAAAATACAGAATTTAAAAAAGGTTGTGGGAGGCCTGCAAGGAATTATTAAATTAATCATTTAATTATTAAATTACGCATTAACCAAAGTCACTGACAACACCTTTATGCCATCATACTAATCATACAAATAATCTGTCCAGTGCACTGGGGACAGTTAAGCTTCAACAGGTAAGGGGCCCCTGTTTGAAGAATGCCAAGCTGAGCACAGCTACCATTTGCTTGCAACACTCCTTTTTCTGTTTTGGGACTCACCTGACCCCCTTCTGATGGGCACATTTCCTCTTTCCTTCTTTAGATCTGAATATATCCTGATAACTTGTTCTCATATCTTGGCTTGTGAGCCATTTTGCTTCTTTAAGCACACAGCACCTAAACACTGATTCATTATGAGTTGAATTTATAGTTCAACTCTAAGAGGACAGTATTATTTTAATTTCAAAATTCTTCCCACCTCACCCCCACTGTAGTCCTTATGATATGGACAAATCTATAAAAAGCCTTGTGGAATTTCATACATGCACATAAATGTTTTCTTCTTTTACTTTTTAAAAAATATTTCACTCAGTTGGCAAATTGGTAGGGATCTGCTGGCAGACTTTGGCTCCTTGACTCAGGAAAGTTTTTTTTCTTTTTGAAGTAATGCCAAACAATTGATTGGATGACTTTATTGAAATACTTGATAGACTCTTTCACTTACTACTTTGATATAACTGATTTTTTCCATATTTCTCTATCCAGTAATTTCTTATCATTTCAACTATTAATTTGGATTTGATATGTACATGTTTTAAAATTCAATCTACTACTCTAGATTTTAGAAATATTTTTCTAGACATTGTATTTAAGGATAGGGCATATAGTAAACCAAGGCTGTTTTGAAATGTGGACATAATGGTACTGGGCAGTTTGCCAAAAAAAGGTTTGTTTGATCTTGATTTTGTCAGACTTCCTGGGGTGTTTCATAGTGATAGTTCTCCAGCTCAGGAAGCCAGAATATTGCACAAAGGCATCAACTTCTTAACCTTGCCCCTTACTAAAACCATTTTCATCAGAATTCTACCAGGTTTTTACTTTCCAAGGTAAAAATGGCATACCTCACAACATCAATAGCATGAAGTGTAGGACAATGAACCATACTTTTTTCTTTGTTTAAAACTTCTTATGTACAAGCCAACTTTTGGATGTTTTAAAATCATAAGCAGCTTTATATAAGCAAACATTAACCAGAAATCTTTTATTTTATGAAAGTTTAATAATTGGTTGATTTTGACATGTAGAATTTCCAGGTCTTCTTGTGTATGACAGAACTGCACTCATCTCGTACCGGTACCTTTAAAATATGAAGATTGTCTTAACCATGTTTTTTAATACTCTGGATTAACTTCCTTCCTACACCTCTTTCTTGCCTATGCATGTTTATTTTCAAAGCACCTGTTTTGTAGATGCCTCTTTTTAATACTGATATTGTAAATATCAGGTTATTTCCTTAGTATTCCTATTCCCAGTTCTAGCTGTTTTATCATGGAAACTGCAGGCTCTAGACAGGACTTTTACCATCATAAAGCAGGTCTTTTTGTAACATGTTGGGGGTCTTGCAAGAAGTTAGCCAGCTCGGGCTCCTCCTGGCCCTTAGAAGCCCAGCCCCAGGACAGAGTGGGCACAGATGAGGCAGCCTATGCCTTTTCAGACAAATCCAATGACTGTATCCCAGGAATCGTTTGAACAACTGATGTCCCCCGTGTTTCTGTGTAGGAATCTGGGGTGAGGCAGAGTGGTAGCTCTTAGGCGAGTGCATCCCTATAACCCATGTAGGGCTCACCTTTTTTTCTTAATCTGAAGGCAAACATTTATTGTATAAGCAGGAATAATTTTGATAACAGAGGTAAAGAAAGCTTTGAAACAATGTGATGAGCTGTGGCCTTCAAGTGTTAATACATTTCTGTAAAACAAGGGAGTTGGAGTAGATTGGCAAACTTAAATGCCTATAGGCTGGAAGTCAGCAACTTGGCTTTATTACCATGGTAAGAGAATGCAGGCCTGGTGATTCCTATCTTTGAACTCTTCAATAAGCTGTTCGTCTGGGTTTTTATATGAATATTCATTACTTAAAATTTTAGCATATTGGTTCAAAATCTTCAGAGCCCTGTGAGAGACCAACCAAAACATGTCTGTAAGCCGAATCAGTTCCCTAGGCCTTTGGATAAAAGGATGACTAAGGTCTTTTTGAATTAAGTATAATTTTTAGTGTCTGTCATTCTGACACTCTTGGAGGAGAATGTACAGTATCCTGGCTATTGCCAGAAGTATTACAGAGAAGGCTGGGTGGTTGGCTTGAGAGACGTGGTGTGGCTGCCACCAGTAGGTGCCCAGGGGCTCACTCTACTCCTCCTAGGAAGGCTTGAGAAATTGTGAGACTTCCGTGCACACTAGCAGTTGATAGCTCCTGCTCCAAAGAGCTGCTGTTTACTGTCTAGATATTAGCAATTCTGTGAAGAAGCAGATGGAGTTGAACTTTTGGCCCGCTTTGCACTCAGTGTGGAGATCAGTGCAGTAAAAGAATCCCAAAGATGTAAGCAATTTGTTTTGGAAGCAGAAATGATCTCAGTTTTTTGTTTTTGCTTTTGCCACATGGAAAGGTGTCTCACCAATGTTTGAGCCCCAGGCAAGGTCACTATGGATTTGGTGAGACTGAAAAATGACAAAAGAATCTTGAGGGGTAAAAATGGATTTATAACAAGCTTTATTCTCACAGTGGAAGGTCAAGCTCTAGAATCACGTCTGCATCTGGCAGTCTAAAATAGCAAGCCCATCTCAATCTCTGATCCCCCTCAGCTTCTGACCCAGGAGCTAGCTCCCTCTCTCCAGGCCGTCTCTGCTCCTGTCCTCTGGCTCAGCTCTAGCCCTGAGCAAAGAAATCTATATAGCAACACAGGCAATAATGGCTTATCGCCAATAGGTATACGAGTATGTGCCTGTGCAGTAGGCTAAGTATTACATCATTGCACGTTTGCAGTGGCTATCAGGTGAGGATTCTGGCCATTAAACTTCCATTTTCCCTACAGAAGGATATTATCATTTAAGAAGCTACCACTACAAACAAGGTAGAATTTTCTCTAATTCTGGTAGTGTGAAATTGAGGAAAGAGAATAAGCCCAACAGCAGTGTGATAGCGCTGTAAAGGCCTGTCAATCAAATTCAGGCCCTAGTGGATAAAATTGCAGTATTTCTAGAATCTCTCGCCTGGCCTTAGTGCATCTCCATATCAATAGGTGTTTCCAAGGGGTGGAGAGAAGTAGTCTATCTCCATATCAATAGGTAATTACGAGGGCAAGGAGGGCATATCTGGACCTGAGAGGTTGGGTGGGGTCTCTTCTTGTGCTGCCAGGTCACGAGAGACACATGGAAGCAAAAGTGGACTGCTTGTAAGAAATAAACAGGTTTCTCCCACTTTATTTCTCCTTTTGACTGATTTTGGTTTCAAAGGTATTTCACCCTGGGATTTTCCCCCCAGAGTTAATACCACCACCTCCTCTTTGAGTAGAGTGTACATTCCAGCTCCACTGACTTTGAACTTAGCCTTGAGACATATTTTGGCCAATAGAACATGAGCAGGTATGATGTGTCAGAGATTTTAAATATGTTTACATGGTCTAGCTTGTCTCATGGGCTCTCGACATTTGCCATGAAAAGAACATGCTCCAGGTAATCCAGGGAGGTCCAAGGAGGGAGACAGACATAGGAAGCCAACCTAGACCCAAAACACAGTTTTAGCCAAATTCTGCTACCCACAGCCTGAAGCAGAGTTGCCCAGCAGAGCCCAGACTAGCTCATCTTAACTTCAGGCAGCCTGCAAACCTGTGAGCTTGA